>NC_079299.1:2401048-2737923 GCF_023638135.1 Falco biarmicus
TCCAAATGGCAAATGCTACAATGCTGCACAATAAAAAACAAACAAACAAAACAAAAAAAAATCCCCAAAGTTGCATCTCTACTCAGTAAGCTGTTACTCTTATATCATGTTTAACATGTGCATTCAAAAGGCTAAAGAGGTCAAAGGCCCATGGCTATTGGTTCTTACAGTGTATAAGAAGATAATATTCTGTCTTCAGATCAAATGACCTATCCACTGGATCATACACTAGAGTCAGAATTAAAGTCACATGGTTACACTGTTTTTCATTAGTAAAAAAAAAAGTAAAATGGAATAAATAAAAATATAAAATTTATATATTCCTTTGTATAAGATATTAAATATTATAATAAGAATTAAAGAAAAAACATAAGCACTTAAAAATCAGCATTTATAATAAAAATATTTACATGTCTATAACAGTTTTTCTAAGCAGAGAAATGGTCCCTTTGAAATGCTTCCTTTGCCTCACTAATTATTTCTTCTGTTCCCATTTATTAGAAGCAAAATATTACTGCTGTTCAGCAACCAAATTTAGCTATCTGAATGCTTTTAATTTGCTTTTATACACATAAGCAGTACATGCACCAGATTTACAGTCAAATGACCGGATTAAATGGAATCTTGTTTAAAAAGATTACATATCAGAAATCTAGAGTGAATCTTATGTTCTTCAAGGGGACAGTCAGTCTCCTGTCAAGGAAGCGGAAAGTTTTTACAATTTTGTACCAGGATGTTATTAGAGTTCTGCAGGGTTTGAACCCAGGACCCAGAGCGACAGGAGTAAGCCAGGGAACGGGGGCACAGGGCATGATTTAGCAAGTGAGTGAGCTATGGACCCTGCTGGGCAGCTACAGCCTCAGACATGGATTTTTTTTCTCTTTGGCTTTTTCCTTCATCTGACAGAAACACCTGAATCAAATTGTTTTGTCATTGTGAAAAGGCGATCCTTGTGCAGTTTCTTGTGTTGACAGTGCTGAGTTTCTTCTGTTGACAGCCTTGAACTTAAAATGTTTGTGAAACTGCAGGTTTAGATGAATGTCCCTTATCTCTGTGGTCCATGTATATCCAATAAACCTGATTTTTACGTGCTTCTTCTGACATCTCTTCTAAATAACTGCAGAGAGAGGGGAGACTGATTCATATATCTCTGTGTGATTGTTGTAAATATTTACTTCCTAGATCACATGTTTTCTGTGCAGTCTATAGGAAAAGGCAACATGCTCCAGGGGACATGACCAAGAGGCTGGAAGTATCCTGGAAGACACAAGACATCAAGATCTTTCATGCTGCTCTCTTTTACTGAATGTTTGATCCACCTGGACGTGATACTGTGCAACCTCCTCCAGGGAACCTGCTTTAGCAGGGGTTGCAGTAGGTAATCTCCAGAGGTCCCTTCCAACCCCGACCCTGCTGTGATTCTGTGATTCACCCTGACAGCTCTAGACTCCATGGGACAGTTTCATGCAATTCCTACCCTCTGTCAGCTGGGTATGAAAAAGGCAATAATATTCATCAATAATGTTATCAAATCATGATACAGTCTATTACAACGGATACTTGGGGTAGTATCTTGGACTTCTTGTTACATTTAGGCACTGTATTTTGCTGTTATATTGCCATGCAGCAAAATTTATTTTCTCTTATACAGAAGTCAGCAAGTCAGATTGAGTTTATCCACCTGCTTTCATGTGGAAATATGAATAGGAATTGATTTATATGTTAGTTATTCTGATCTTGTATTGAGGTATTATCTGCACATATTCTTTACTTTTCTGAAAAACTCTCCTCATTCTTCAACTTGCAAGTCATTGCAGTACTTTTAGTAATCTATAGCAGCGATGTTATCTCTACCGAGAGTAGTTGAAGCTCTAGTATTGTTTTCCCATTCAGGCCAGAAATTAGGTAAGGTCATTGAAATATGACTCAAGACAGTTCTTTCCCTTGGCTGAGCAAACAACTACATGGCAGCTAATTTCCGATGATTTTTAACTATGAAGTTGTCAGGCAAGAATTTTTAATATATAGTTAATGACTTTGTAATTCCCATACGTTTTCATTTTTCCTTGCACAAGTGAAGATCATCCTTGACATGACAAATTTTTTTTTTCTTTGTCCTTATATGGTTTCATCAGAACTGGACATAAACTAGGCTGCAGCTGTAGAACAGACAAACCTTTTCTTGATAAAGTTATATCCCAGTGCATGCATACGTGGGACTCTTTCCTATGCATCACCCTTTGAATACTTCAGAATATGAACATCTTCTTCCCTTCCTCATGTATTTTTGCTGATTCCATTGTTCTTTATCCCACCTTCATCCTTTAAACTTGTCAAAGCCTCCTGAAGGGTACTGTACAGATAAAGCCGCACTGACTCTGTCAGTTGTACCTAATCACATCACATCCAGGGACCCGCATGCACTCTTCCCTTAGCCACAGCTCTGATGTTCACAGCAGTTCCATGTATCACAACAAAGTAGCAACACTTTCTTCCACACTGATCTGTCTTCTTGCTGGGAATATCATAACCAAAGTGGTAACCAAAAGACACGGAGTTCACAGAGACTGCAAGTACCACTAAGGGTCTGTCCCCCTCTGCTGGGTGCCTCCACGGAGACTCACACTTCTGCAGCAAAGTCTCTGCAACTCTTTCCTTTTCCTAGCCATTCCACATCATCTGGCAGGATTGGAGAGGAACAGCTATCTGTCTCTTTCATAGTTGTATCTTAACTTTTTGTTTCTGTGTTTAGGGGAAGAAATAAAAAAATCATTTCAACAAATAAATGAAGTAGTCCAAAAATATTTTTTTCCAGAATATTTGACAAGCATTTCACTTTATGCTACATAAAATGTTTTGTAAAGCCTGAAGGTAATTTTCTGTTTCACATTTTCAGTACGTGTACATAATACGCCCAGAGGTATCAGACCAAAGGTCCATCTAAGGCCACCACTGTACTTCTGCTGGAGTCCATACAGAGTTGGCTAGGGACAGGTGGTGAGGAGTGCCATGTGTATAGACCCTAGTCCATACATAGATGCAGTATAGTACCAAGGCAAAGACAATATGATACCTTTTCCCAGGTTCTAGCAGCCACTTTAATTTAAGAGTCCTCCCAATCTGGAAAGGGTTTCAATGTGTTAAGGATTTCTCCACAGAATTCTCTTCCATGAGCTCATTTAGTCTTCACTTAAATCTATACAAATATGTGGCTGAAAGCTTAACAGTCCACAGTCACAGAAGTACATCAATTTTGTACCTCCCCATGAAGTTTTCACCGCTAGGTTAAGTTTATATTTGCTATGGCTTAATGTGGGCTGAGCAGCTGCTTAATGTACGTGTTAGTATTCCAAAGTGAATGAGCAAGCAGATGCCAGAAACAGGTAACAGCCGAAACAGGTAATAGTTGCCCACCTCAGAAGCACCTGCAATTCAAATCTCTTTTCTCCATCTGACACGTTAAGTGGGCATTTTCCTGAAGCACCATGGTGAATGTGCTGGTTATTTAATACAAAGGTAAAGAAATCATATTTCTTTTCATTTTGAGGTAATTTACTTCAAAACTTCTTAAATTATTTGCTTTGAGAGTTCAAAAACTTGTTCACAATCTTTTTAGTTGACCAAAAAATTGGATAGGAATAGCAACACAACCTGTGTTTCTGAAATACTTTATTGAAAAATGCCCCAAATCCCAAATGTATTATGCTTTACTACTTATCATAACATTAGACTGTCTACCCATCCCTGCTTAATGACTTATTTGTCCCTTTCTTTTCCCACTTGTTAGCCTGTCCTTGTTTTATCATTGTCCATGGCTGTTAAGGGGATAAGTCTTCCATTTTGATGAATCTTCGCTACTTTTTTTAACTTCTGTGCATTCCTCTTTCAGGTAGTATTTTTTGTGGGGTTTTTTTTTTCCTTTATATTACATTATTAATCACTGTTTACTGAATATTTTCAAGGCTCTATTGTTTTTCACCTAATAAAAAGTGAAATAACTTTTTAAAAGGTAGATTTTTGTTAAATCCTCAACTTGTGAAATCCCAGTGCAATCAGCAGGGGCAATCTGCAACATCTGCCACTGAAAAGGCAAACTGTTCTCTCTAGTACAGGGCAAAATGGCCTTTATAATGCATTTTAGCAAAGTCTTTACTTCTAATGCACTAGCTTACCGAGGCGTGCAAAAGTCATTTCCACATTAATCTACACCCGAAAAGGCTTCTCTGATAAGACTTGGCCTCAGTCAGTAAATCCTTCTCAGCTCATCTTAGTACTACTGCAAGGCTAATTGCACAAGCAACAATCACATATCTAACCAGGGGATTGACTTAATTTTAAGCTCCTGTTGGAGCTATACTGTTGCACAATTCAGTGCTGATTTTCTCTATCTAGAATATTACATATAAACTTCTGTGCTCAGTTTTTGCTGACATTTTTTCTCATAAAAATGAAGGATTTTTCCCACTTCCACATACATACACATGCACCTCCAATTATTAATGTTAAACCCTTGTCCATCTGTCTATGTTAGCAAAGTCAAATTCTTTCTAGCAATTCCCTTCTAAATCACTTCACCACAATCACTCTGTGCATGAGAAGAGCAGCAGATTAAAATGACTTCTCAAAGTGGTGTTAGACATGAATGCGAAAGCTTTGACTTAAGTTAATCCACATCTTTAGATACAGTTCACTGAAATGAGGATTTGTAATGTTTCTGTGGATGACTTTTATTTCTGATACAGAGTGCAGCAAGTTCTATGTTACAGGAAGAGAAAGTTCTATGTTACAGGAAGAGACTCAAAACCTGAGATGCATTTGGTTCTGAAACTTGAAGTTCGTAGGAAGAAAGGACTTTGTGTGTGGATTAAAAACCACAATAATCAAAATATTATGAACACTGAGTCCCAGGGCAGTGCAATTTTTCCCTCCTACAGAGCATTGTAGTCTTCTAGTACTGTAAAATACAACCATTTAACATGATGGCTCTCCCAAAACATTGTGATCAGCATCATACACACAGAAAAAAAATTTCTCTCTTTTTTTTGGAAAACATAGTTTTAATTTTTCTTCTGGATATCTTTAGGTCCTACTCTTAATTTTTTCTCCACACACATGGAGATTTTTTATTTTTAAAAAAACACTGTAAATTTACTGATAATCATTCAAGTCCTGTGGAGGGGATTAAGGGAAAATACTAAATGTATCAAGACAAAATTTCAGAGGGTGGCAACAATGATTCCTCTTCAGCTTGCCAGCTCTGCCAACAGTTGGGTGGTTGGGAGCCAGAGGCCCCCTCCTTCCAGTGCTAGAGGATGTGCCTGCAGGGGCTACAGTCATGCCTAGAACAAAACACGACTTCTTGCATCCCTTGAGTCTCTCTGCAAATAGAAAGTTATCATCATGTCCTCAGAGCCTACAACATTCAAACCAAGGAATAAACAAAATACCAAGTGCCTGTTATGCATCCAAATGACAAACCACTTAATCTGCACCATCACAACATTTTCCATCAGTCAGAAGTCCTGTCTGGCTTTCTTATGGGACCTGAGCTCCCCCTTTAAATCTTGTGTAAGAAGAATGATAGCAAGCCATCATAAGCATTTTATTATTCCTATGTACTTTCACATTACCTGATGCAAAGGGTTTGGCCTATCTTGACAGTGGAGTCTGTACAAGAACTGGGTGGACTGGCCATTCCTTGAGCGGTGGGAGAGTCTCAAATGCTAATATAGATGCACAAGAAACTTGCCAGGCTAGGCTGGATCTAAATAACAGTGCTGTTCAGTTTGTAGGATAGAAAATATTCCTCATCACTATGAATTTATACATAATGTAGTTATCAGATGGTTGATGCTTGTGAGCTATTACCCAGCTAAATGTGATTTATATCTAACTTTATTACATTGTCTAATGAATAGTATGGAAGCAGGAAGGAAAGAACAAACAAAGTAAGCAACTATTGCCTACTGCAGTCATTTCAGAACAAAAATCGTTAGTCTGCCTTTTTCCTGCAGTTCTATAGTGAGTCTGTGGCCATAACTGAAACAAAGCTTTGCAACAGATGTACAGAACTGATAGTAAATTTATGTGATTAACAAATATAGAATAAATATTAATAAAAACAAATATCAGGGCATAAGATTTCATGCTATATAGCCTCAGGAGATTAAATATTTAACTGTTTTAGTTTGTCCAATTTAAATAATACTTTCTCATCCACTGCTTAAAGGAGTTGTGAGAATTAATTTATGTCTGCTTTGACCTATAGATCGCTGCAAGATGTCAAGTTTTATGAATAGTTCTGGATTTTTCACATGACCTTGTCTTCATTGTTTTCTATTCCCATATGTACAGCATATTTTCAAGTTTTGCTTTACTGTGTAAAAGTATGTTTCACAGGTTGCATGTAGCTACAGCTACAGCAGGTGCTCATATGGATATAGCTCTTCTAAAAAATATTCCACAAGAAATAAGATTTCTCTTTTACTTAAGGCTAAAGGATACATGCCATACACACCACACACACACACACACACCCCCCATTCTATGTTGGCTGTGTTTCACAAAACACCTTGAATATGGGCAGAGGAATGTGCATCTCCGCAATACCAAATCTTGAACCCAAGTTCTACCCTCCACAGAGCACGCATGGAGAAAAAGTAATTCACACACAGAGCATTCCCACGCATTTTTAGGTACATCAGGCTCACTGAATATGTCTTGGAGAAACAACCCACACATCAGGCTCACTGAATATGTCTTGGAGAAACAACCCGCACACCTAGATCTCATATATTAAGACCGAGTATTCCTGTATTCACCAACTGCAGCTGGTTTTGTTTTGACATGGGATACAGAATCTCACAGAATAGCAGGCTGGTTAGGACTGGAAGGGACCTCTGAAGGTCATCTCATCCAACCCCCCAGCTCAAGCAGGCTGCCCAGGACTATGCCAAATGGCTTTTGAAGGTCTCCAACACTGGAGACTTCACAACCTCTCAGGGCAAGCTGTGTCAGTGCTCTGCCGCTCTTACAGTAAATAAGTGTTTTCTTATGCTCACATGGAACAATCTGTTTCAGTTTGTGCCTATTGCCCTTGATCCTGTCTCTGGGCACCACTGAAAAGAGCCTGGCTCTGTCCTCTATGCACCCTCCCTTCCAGTATTTATATACATCAATAAGATCCTCCCTGAGTGTTCTCTTTTCCAGGCTAAACAGTCCCAGCTCTCTCAGCCTTCCTTCAGAGATGCTCTAGTCCCCTCATCATCTTTGTGGCCCTTGGCTGGACTCTCTCCAGTATGTCCATGTCTCTCTTGTACTGATGAGCTCAGAACCGGGTACAGTATTCCAGGTGTGACCTCACCAACACCGAGGGCAAAGATCACCTGCCTCATTATCTCATATTCTTCCGGGGAAGATTTTTTAAAATAATAGCAAGAAGTAAAAATAATAGTAAAGATTCAAATGTGCAGTTGTAAATTCAAAGGTTTGAGCTCTTTCCTTCTCTTTTGACTCTAGCTGATAAGCCGGGGAAAGCAGCTCCCAAGCTCAACAAAGGCTCAATAGAGCCCTTGTAACTGAAGACAGGATTTTAAGGCAAACTAAGAGGAAAGTGGCAAGCTCCCAGTAAATATGAGCCAAAATGAAATTTTCTGTTCTGTTGTTGAGAAATGCATCTTGCAAATCGAACTGAGTATTAGTTCAGATGAAATGCATTCTAATAGGGTAGAAGAAAGCCTTGCCACACAGCACACACTGTTCCAATCCATAAAAAAGCTAGGAGCTTGGCTAACATAAGGAAAAATTCATATCAAGCAACTGACTAGATAAACAAATGTTGTAGACTGCTGCAGAACAGCGTAACCATATTAAAATATAGATATAAGCTATAAAAATTGCATGATGGAACTCCATTTGTGTCTCCCATAATTTTGTGTATAGTGTTCCCTTATAAAGCACAACCAGTAGTAGCGAAGAAGACCTGATCCTCTCAAATGGCACTCCTTGTAGGAGAGGAGAAACTTTCTGTGTTTCTAAACCAGTAGTACAAATATTCTTACCTGCTACCCTTTTCCCCAGGGCCTCCCTCTTTTCCCAGCCTTCTGTCTCTTTTCTTCTGATCTGAAGACACATCTTGATGCTCAGCAAGGAGATCCTAAACAGATATTCCAAACCGCCAATAGGGGAAGCTGGAAAGAGAGGGGCGCATGCACTGGTGACAATATAGACTGGGGGGACCCAGGAAGGGTATGAGGTCTGCTTATGTTTGCATATACTTCGCATAACACAATTACATTATCTGATGACACCCCCTATGTATTAGTGACTCTAACCTTGCAGAGGGTTGTATTTTTCAGTGTTTTGTTTTTCAAATGGAACATATCTTCAGGCTAGCAGATAGCCACCTGGAAACCTGGAACATTTTCAGGAGAGATCTACAAGAAAAGATTGTTACAATTTTGTCATTTCTTACTTGTGTTCAATTAAATCCCATTCTCAGGGTTGTGTTCAAAACCTTCTATTTTGCCATGTTTATCCCATGGACAAACACTATGTGGTTGTGATGTTTCGTATGTTCTCCTTTCTCGTTATAACAACTTTTTGTCTTCCTGTGATGATTAACCCCCTGCAGTCTTCTCACTGACTTCAGCAATGCTGGGTTTACTTAGCATTATCTTGCCAATCAAAGTAATTCCGTTTAGGAGCCTCAGTATAGCTTTAAGAACTTGGTTTCAGAGACTCAGGCTTGAAATCTATTAAAATGCAAACAAAGTAATTTTTGCTCACATCTCGTTGATGCCTGGCAGCTCTGTTCTATTAACCAATGGCTGGAGGATGTTTATTTTGAACATGTGTTTTGTTAACAGAATAGGGGAAAATTCATTTATTTTTGACAAATCTACATAAGCCTAAGAGTTTTACTTGTTTTATTACAGTCTTCCATTTTTAAAATTTATATTCAAAACACCGTACAAAAAAGAACTAGATCCTGATTCCCACTCATTTCACTATAGCTATCTATACATTCAGAAACAGGCTGAATAGGAATCCCAACTGCAGATGTGAAGTACAGAAAGCAGTGGGGCTTGTACCTTCCTACAGTATATCTACTCAGATCTCCAAAGTATATCAGCGCCTACTCTGAATTACTTGTGCCCAGAAAAATACATGCTTATATGAACTGTCTAATGATGTTTTTCAGGTAAACCTAATCCCAGAACAAGAGCCTGAGATGCTATCACTGATGCCATGAATGCTTCCATTCCCTTTGAGTGATAAATTAAACACATTAGTTTAAACTACAGTGGATCATGAGCCTTCACACAGTTACCAAATTTTAGTGTGAGACAAAAATTCTTACAGCCAGGAAGAAATACTTGATTGATGCCTTTCGACTCTAGTGTAACTGTTTGAAAGAACTTACTACCATGAACTGCAGTCTTATCAGCTGGAAATGCTTCTCATCCTCTTAATGAAGACTGAAACTCACGTATGTGGAGATGGCTGTTCTGTGATTGTGCTGCAGCTGGCACTGCAAAGGAAAGTATACTTGACAGATTAAATATATAGGCTGCCTCTAGAAGCTAATACAAAGTATATTATTATTTAATATTTCTCTTTGATACTGTTTTGATGCTTTGAGCAGGACTGCAAGCGTCTTTAAGATCATTTTTTGAAAAAACGTGTACACACATGAGGGGAATATCGGTGTATTGAGACTACAACCAAAGTAGATAAGGATACTCAGAAAGAACCTGAAGACAGCAAGAGTTGTGCAACATCATGTAGCAGATCAGTTTTTAATTTTGAAACAGCATCAAGACATTGAGTACTTGCAAAGTTCCAGTTCAGGAGAATGAACCTTCCAAAGTTTGAAACATCCACTCAGCATTGCATTAACATCAAATACATTTGGCTGGCCCAGAGATACAGATCTATGACTTCTGTACCACCTATTTATTTTTCTGGAGATGATTATAGTGTGTGCACCTTGTACTGTATGAGACCTCTCAAGCAGCAGATAATATAGGAATGGGAAACAAATGTATTGGGTTCCACCCTAGAACTGCACAATAGTTACATTTTATCCACAGAGAGATTAATTGTGATTTTTTGTAAAAAGACTATTTAGAATAGATGCTGTCCTTCTCCTCAGATATGACCATGCAGAGTAAGTCTCAGGATTCTGAGTATGTAAGTACAGCTCTATACATACAGTACTTTTCTTTTTCTTTCCCTCCTTTTTATAACTTTTCCTATAGCCTGTGGCACACACACAGCCCAAGTTTATTTTTGTTGAGGTGGCACTGAGGGTTAGAACCTTTTAGGATGTGAAGTTGTGCCTATGCCATTAAAAAGTACCACGGTTATACCTATGTACGTCTGAGACAGCTCAATCCCTTAATCTGTGGATAGGCATAATAATGGTGAAATAATGTGGTCAAATGTTCCTTGTTACACGCCTTTCCCAGCCACTGATTAGTCCTCCTGAAAGGCTCCAGGTACTTTTACCCTGCCAAATGTTCTATGAACTTTCTTCACAGCCACTATAACCTAAACCAAAGCACAAACATTCAGGTGAAAAAGGAGTAATTAGAAAATAAATGTCTTCTGCTTGTGCACTTTGCATGAACCCAGACCTTGTTCATAACCTACTATGAACTCTGACCTAGATCAGGATGATTTTAAAAAAATTGTTTCAGAAGACTGAAGAGTCCATAACAGTAAATTTATCCTTATATACTATTTTTATTTTTACCTTTGTCATGCTCTTAATTGGCAATATATTCATGATGTGTCTTAACCATTACTGTGACATAAAAATGAAAGCAAAACCAGGAGATAAATTTTTATGACTCAGTTAAAGGGAACTTTATTGAGTTGCATGTTGTGTTTGAATCTTTGTAATATAAAAAAGAAAAATATCTGTGGATGTTTACAAGGAATACCAGAGTTTCATTACAAAAATTGAAAGATAATTATGATGTGAATCACCACCAAATCAATGTGACTTTATCAATAAGTCCATAGCTCTTAAGAAAGCAAACTTTACTTACACTGAACCAAATAAACAGAGACACATTTGTTGTGGGTGTTTATTTCTGGAAATGTTTGATAGTTATTCTATTATCATTGTATTCTTGGTGTTATTCTGCATCACTGCCTTCTTCATCTCTGATTAGAGAAGGTTGAGAGGGTTGCTTATGACTGAACACAGAATAATATTTAATCTATTTATTTCAAATTTGCATAAGATTTTATACTTCTGTTCTCCTGTGCAATGAATTTAAGAAAGAAGGAGAAGATGGCTGAAAAGCCTGTTGAAGATTAAGTGCCCTTTTAGTTTCTTTATCACAGTAATGAATCTTAGCACATTTCACATGGTAGGACAGGAACAGGAGCAACTGTATGTGCTTTTTTTCTCTTTCTAAATGTATAGCTATACACATTGTATATATAACACGTGCTGAAACACGTATTTATTGTGAGCATAGATATACATGAGTGTGTCTGTGTAATTAGCATTCAGAATGAAATATTAAATTCCTCAAACATCAAAAGTTAATATAGTTCCTCAATTATTGACTAAATCGTATTGTATATTTTGAGTATGATTTACAAATGTTCTTTGTATCAGTTTAAACCTGTTCCTATGAAAGGTAATGGAGAAATTTCCAAAAGGTGTCATAAGCCCCTTTATACTTTTTACATATAAAGTAGTATGCAGTGGAAATGTACATTGGTTGAGAGCTAATTTTTTTCCACAAAAAAATAAAAAAGCTTTACACCACCTGATTGGCCATAAGAGTAAAACAGACCAAAAAGTCCAAGCAAAACTCAACCCCTTCCAGCACCAAGCTCCCACCAAAATACTATAAATGTTCATTACTAGATTAAATCTTTGACTAACTCAGCAATGAGTCTGACTTCGGTTAGGTTGGTTACAAGCTCTAAATATTTTGTAAATGGTGTAATTTCTATGAAACATTATTTAAAAAAAAATCTGAAAAGAAGAAAACTGAACCTATTTGGTTTTCAAATTTGTGAGCCATTCTCACCATCAGCCTCCATAAAATGAACAAACCCAGCATGTACAACAGGAAAACCCCATCTTTTGTGGGTCTGGCTGAACCTAGTCAGTCTAACCAACATCCTCTCAACCAAGAATCCACATTTTCAAGTGTTTTAGTTATCCCAGGTTCTGGGTGGTGAATTAGAGCCACAGCCAGTGAAGGCAGGACTGCAACGGGCAGCTGTGATCCAGCACACCCGAAGGGAAATGTGTCATCACAGACATCGTCAGCAGGAACAAGAAGCTTCTCTCAGGTGCAAATACATCTGTAGTATTTTTCTGCCTTAATGACACAGGAGAAATTTAGTCATTCTTCAGCTTTCTAGCTCACGTGAAAATGGTAGCATCAATGAGCTGAATCAAAGGAATTACAAAAGCGTGAAACAAACCCAAAAGGGTAAGAGCAGAATCCCAGTAATGTTTTCTTTTTATATATAAAGACCCACTTGAGGCTATTGAGCTAATTTCAAAGTACAATATTAAGAAACTCTTAATCTATCATGCAGTTCTTCATAGTGGAAGAGAAAAGGTTGGTTCAATAATAAAATCCCAAGTCAGCTGCTGTGATTACTGTGATTCCATTTTTGCTTCTGATAAAATAGACCCTTTTCCCTTTGGGGGTTGTACAAGCCCAAATCAATGAACCAAAATTGGTTCCAACACACCAATTTTGGTTCATTGATTTCCAGGTCAACATTCCTTTTATTTACTGGACAAAATCTCACAAACTGTCAGTAATATCTGTAGGTCTTTTTGTTTGAACTTATTTCAGATGTGTTGTCTTTTTTTCACTCTTCCATCATCAGTAATTGTTTTGGGTTACTGCTACCTTTTATAGAAGCCTGCTTCTCACAGCTGAACACTCACATAATATATATTTGGGGGTACACTTCTGCAAGTCATAAACTATATTGGACCTGAAATTGTGTTACAAGCAAGAGCTTCTACTGCTTAGGCAAAAAAATATAAAAATACTCTACATAGTTAGCCATGGTAGGTTTTTAACTTTCACAAACAGGAATGGAATAAAGTTATACGCACAATCAAGAAATACTAAACTCACTATTCCAAGACTACTATTGGAAAAGTTGGTACGTTCCTAACCTTGGTATGTTCTAGATTTGCAGGAGCACACTTAACTCAGTGTTGCTTTGACTGAAAGGCGTAACTGGAGCCAAGTCACACCATTCAAATGTGTATTTTGCTGAGCTTACACTTTATTAATGTCATGTCAAGGTAAATGAAATACATTTCTCAGAACAAACGGTTTGGGTTTTTTTCCCATTACAATGGCACATAGGAGTTTTTCTCAATGTTAAGTATGAAAAGTCACAATTACTTGGCCCATTTGAATTTTGTATGATTTTAGATTTTCCTCTTAAAAAAAAAATTAGTATTCCCTTGCACTATCATGGCAAATGTAATATGTATTTGAAAACATTTTTGTACTTGTATATGAAAGTATGTGACTTACATCAGATATATCTTTAATATTGTGGCCTGAGAGTTCTTTTTTAAAACGTAAAAGGCTAGAACAAACTGAGTAAGGCAACAGAAATGATCTCAAATTCCACTTTAAATCACTAAGTGTAGCTGAAATTAGTTTCTAAATTTTATTTGCTTTGAAATGTCTTCTTTTTTTGTTTCCCAAGAACTTCAGAAGGCATGCATATTCTGATTTAGCTATTGCTTTTAAGAGAATATGGAATTAACAAAAGGCAAGTGATCATACATTGATGAACTTAGAAAATATATATTTCAAAGGTTAACAGAAAGATATAGTCATCTGATATTTTTAATATATTCATCTTTCTAAAAAGAAATAAAGGTCTCAATTCATTGTACATTATTTTTACTGCCAAGCCAGGAATGCTATACGTACTGGAAGAATTCCTTTTCCGATTGTTACTCCCTGGTGTTTAATAAATTTTATTTCACATCCTGGGTTTAGGCCTAATCAGAGAGAGAATATTGCATATGTATCTTTTTGGAATAACTTGGTGGGGTTTATGCATGCTTATTAAAATGGATGTTTTAACAGAGGTGATAAATGTAAATCTCCCATATATTCCATTGGACCTATTTTTTTCCTTTTTTCCATTCCATTTATCATTCTACCTTGTCTCTGCATTTTCTCATCCTGGCCTGATGCAAAGCTAACAAGCCAATTCAGTAACTTCCATGGTTTCAGTGAACTCCAGGATGGGACCCTGTGGTAAGTGATAATGAAGACCTATATGTCTGCTTTTACTTCGTGCACAGCATCGGAGCCCTGCATTGTAGATCTGACTTCATTATAGTGATCCTGACTGTTGATTTTACTTGGCACCCCTAGCTAGGGCACTCTAAACTTACTTTTAAATAGTACAATAAAATGAGTTTCAAAAATAAGCACAATGAAAGGAGTAAGAAGGAGAGAGTGCAAACAAGGTTTATGAAAGGACAGATGAAATAGAAATAATAATAGAAGAGAAGAGACAACTGGTTAACAAGTTGCTGAGAATAAATGAGCTTTTGGGAGAGATTTGAAAGAGCACATTGATGTAAGAGAACGAGTTGAAAATGGGAGCTTGTTCCACAATAGACAGACAAGAAAAGAAAGAGTGTGTGAAGTCAGTAAGGATGAGAGAATTAAAATTGCCTTTTTCTTGCTTTTTGCATCTCAACAAACAACATTCAGCAATCAAAGGTTAATAATAAGCAACTTGTCATAATTGCATAGCTCTCCTCCCAGAATGGCACAGCAGTAGCAAGGTGAAACATTCACACTTGCCAGCTATGACATGCCTTGATAATTCCAAAGTAGTACTGAGAAAGCTAGAAATAGATTAATAGAGAGCACAGCAAATGGAAAGAATGATAAACAAGCAGACCACAGACTATAACCAAAACCTGCCCAGTAAAAGTGACAAAAAAGGGCAGGTTCACTGCTGTTACATGAACTCTGACAGCATATTTAAAGGGCTGCAAATGTGTGTGAGACAGTGGCTACGAACATTGAAGTTTGGAGAATTTGTTTACTTACTGCAAGTTTCTCAAAACTGTGTCAGCCTGGTTTCCTGATGACGGCCCGTTTGCCATTCTGGTCATTGCAGCAGAGCGAGAATGAGAGCAAGTCCAGTGTCTCGTGCATCATCAACAGAATTGCCACACACTTGATTACAGAACAACTTTTAATGCCAGTAATACCTGAAGCAGAAAGAACACAGCTTGTTGCTTCCGATATAGACCTGACCTTGTTATGAATAGCATGACAAATACTACATACATCTTAAATGAAAGCTAATTACATCTTATATGAAAATCAATAAAGGAGCATAAATGTCGTTATCATGATTTTTTTTTTTATTTTTGGTGTTACTCTCCTCATCTTAGTTTTACATTTGAAATCTGAGGTGAAAAAATCAAGTAAATGTCTTAGGGGAAGAGAACTGAACTGGTAAAGACCCAGTGTATAAACAACCACTGTGCAGCACACTGCACCAAACACAAGATGTATAAGATGCAGATCATGTAGTTTGTGCAGAGGGAGAAAAATAACCTAAGCATCACTGTGCTTCAGCTCTCTTTTCCAAGATAAATGTAGTCCAAAGATTTCTGGGTAATGCTGAGATGTTTAGGGCAAGATAAAATCTACATAATGTTAATAAATTGTGCAAAAATTTCATAAAATTCTTAGTTTACTATTGTGCCCTGTTAGAAAGATGTACTGCTTCTAAAAGTTGTTAAATACATGAATTTTTGTAAGTCACTTCTTTTAATATGGTAAATGGGTTTCCAAATAGCTGTATATAGTATTTCAGTTTCCCCTGGCAAGAGCATTTTTATTTGCCTTCCTGATATTAAACTCTGATTTTCTTGATGTAGTGATGAAGTCTCTGGATTGTTGCCTTACAAGTATTTAAAAGAGAACAGAGGAGAATAAAGCAGGTCTTTATAGTAGAATTATTATTTTCTAGGCCAGAAATGTTATCTCCTAGGTCCCATTAAGACATCAATAGGGGTATAGTAGCCCAAGAATCAAAACCTGACAGTGCAATAAAGCAAACTGATGGGTTTTCTCCTTCTCTCTACTTAAAACAAGGATCTTATAAGTTATCAAATGTCACAGAAATTTCCTAGACCGGTCCTGCCCGGAGAAAGAAGAGAAACCAGACAGCATGAGTCATTCTTAACCAGTCCCTCTTCATAACATCTCCCTTTTGTGCCCCATCAGAACAGGACTACTGTTTCAGGTGTCTGCTTTCAGGGTCTAGCAGACACAACGGTGTCAAGAACTCCTTGCCTGTGAAGCTGGAGGATGAGCATTAAAGAATCCTCCTCCTTCATCCTTAGGGAACTAGTCAGTCATTTGCAGAAGGCTTCTTCATACCCTGCCCATTGCTAAGGCCAAGAGTTGGATTTTTTTTTTAAACAGAAGTGAGAATTGATTATCCATTAGCACCAAAAATCATACAACAAAATCCTGGCTAGACTGGTGTCATAGATAAAGCTCAAACAGAGCCAGAATTTCACTCCTTGTCCCATTGTAACAGAAAATCCAAAAAGGGCACAGTATCAACCCCTGACGACTCAAGCCCACCCATAAGACAGTATGAACAGTTTTTCATGTAACCAGCGAAGACAAGCAGGTAAAAAGGCATATTGATCTTGCAGAGGTTCAATTTTAATATAGAGTTTCATCCAGAGCGAAGAAAACTCAGACTGCATATGCTTATATATTTTTCATAAGGACCATCATATTTCATCCTGAAATTTTCCTCTAGAATGTAGCAGACTGTGCTAAATCATTGCAGAGAATGAGAAATGCTTTCTTGTGTGTGTCTGTTTCTGCGCACCAAAGTCACAGTTTCAGCATGGGAATAGAAGAAAACAGTGCTATCCTGTAGGCTCATTTCAAAATTCTCTAGGAAGTCTGTCTTCTTTCTTTTTATTTATTTACAAATAAATACAATTAGCTATAATATTCTATTGATTGAATTGTTGTTCTTTGACTTAGTTCCTAGAGTCATGTTTTTAGTCTACATATGGCTTACGTCACTTTTCATGAGGCAGTTATGGGAAAATAGTGATTTTCAGACCTATACATTGTGCAAATTGTCTTTTTCTGTTCAAATGAAAGGTATGTAGTAGAGTATAAACTCTGCACGGTTAGATAACTGGATAAGAATATCTGATTTGGTGATTTGCTTTCTGGGTTTTGGTGTCTGGGTTTTTTTTCTTTTTCACCCATGGGTTTGTTGGGGTTTTTTTGTTTTGTTTTGTTTTTCCTAAAATATCAAGAAAGGATTTTGAAGTGTTACAGATCTCTGCATATTTATGTATCACAGTTAGGACACAGTGCTCTGATCCATTGTCGTTTCTAGCTAAACAAGAAAGCCGGTCAGATATTACATGATGTAGGACAATGCAGGGATATTCCAGATCATATTCATGTATTTTGCCCATAGGATGTGCTGAAAACAGTTTTCAGTTCAGAAGCAAATCCCAAGCTCATTTGAAACACCCATGGTTGAGGTATGTGAACTAAACAGCATCCGAAGTTCAGAATATATTGCTCCCCAGTTGCATGATCTCTCCCTAATGCGTAAGAGAGAGCTCTTACCCTGCTCAACCTACATCCTCTAAAACATGCTTTCAGAAGTTAGGTCACACTCTGAATAAGACCTTACATCATTAATTTGAAAAAATGTCCTGCTCCACATGTGATATATAACATCAGGATGTAAAGCACCAGTGTGTACGTACAGCACTGGACTTGCCTAGAGTTTATATAGCAACTTCAATAGTCTATGCAAGCAACTTCAGCCAGTAAAATCAGGCCTTGAAGTTTAGAAAGTCTGTGTCATTCCTGGCTAAAATAATTCACTCTTTAGCAAAACTTAAGGCTCAACAAGCAAAGGAAAAGCTCGTCAGACCAGCTGGTGGCAGAGGTTGCGCAGGCTCTCTGCAGTCACCCCTTGCACCAGGGAGACCTGGGGGTGATGGGTGAAGACGAAGTGGTGCTTAGGCACACAGGATCCCTCTGCATAAAGAATGCTTCACTGTTTAAGGGAACAGGATTTAAAAGTACTTCATTTTGCAGAGGCAGCTGTAACTGGCATTGGGCTTTGGTCCAAGATACCCATTTTGTATCAAATACATAGTGAATGGGCAGTGTTTAAGAAGTTTGTAGACTCTTAAGGTAATGTTTTGCCAAGAAAAAATGGAATAAATAGGTTTTCCAGTCCAGTTGGTGCAGGCACCTTAGTAATCCCCTTTCCCAGTTTTCCCAGAGACATATATAAGAATAAAGGACTGAGGGTGACTTGCAGTAAAGTGGTTCAGACCAAGCAATACCTCTGAGAAACAGCTCAGCTGGGGAGCAGGGGACAAAGTTGTAGCAGGGTGTGGGAGGGTCATTTTACATGTATCTGGTTATTATTCATTATATTTCATTTAATGAATGAAAATTCTAGACAGATAATATCAAGTGTAGACAACATTCGCAGACCTGGTTGGTCTGGAGAAGACAATAGGCTTCTCACAAGTGATATTGAATAATATTTTTCTTCTTGACATTTTCTCCCCTTCTTCAAATGTCAAGTTAATTTTTTCCAGTTTTTACTTATTAATGTGGCAGATCCTATGCATCATGTCATGCTTACTTTCATTTTGTCAGCATTAAATCCAGAGAGATAACTCAAAATAATCACATTAAATGGTCAAAAGCAAGGTAGCTTTTAAAATATCTTGGGTTTAAAACTATAATTTGCTAAAAGTTTTTAAGAGACTTTTATTTTATTGCAATATGTTTTTAGGGACACGGCTACTTATCTGAAGAGCTTTACACATACTATCATAGTCATTTCAAGAGTGATTTTCATGTCAGGAATTAAATACATCAACGATCCATGAAAAAGTAAATTTCAGTAAAACATTGTCTATTTATTACTCTTGTGAATCTCAATTATTTATAATATTTGTTCATATAATATTTATGTGTGTTAATCACAATTAATCATAAGGTTTTACTTCTAACTATAGCTAATGCTTCTGCATGCCTGGTTTTTTTTTAATGGAAACTGAGCACTCTTCTCATGAGACTGCTGTATGATATTACTTCATATCACAGGACATGTCCTTTATAAAATATTCGCTGGTTTGCTTTTCTAGTCCTGACTTTCTCACTTGGATCCATTGGTGACAATGGGAAAGTCATTAAAGCTGTATCTTGCTACTTCTATTTCTCAATCAGGAAACCAGCAGTTATTAGAAGAATTATTTGCTGCATAGGATTAATGAAGAAATTAGCTGTAATACATTAGAACTGTAAAAGATCTAATTTAACAGTTCTTTAGTTCATCATGATAGTTAACATCTAGTTATCATTAACAGCTAGTTTTACGTGTACTCTTGGATTTTCTTCTGAAGCTGGTTTCTAACTATGCAGCCAGGATGGAATAATTTTAACAGTGAAGCTGTGTTTTAGAAAAGGAAGATAGATTTATAGAGTAATCTTTCAAAGCTGTATTTTATTCGCATAAAAAAAGGGTACTGACCTAGACATAAAAACTGCACACAGTCTGATGCATCTTACGATGTGTGTCTGGGGCACTTTTCACATGCTGTGTCTGTACAGAAGATGACTAAGCAACGCAATCACATTTTAACATGGCAAGAAAAATGTGTAGACAACTGCATTTTCTTGGAATACTGGCAAAACCAAAGAGAAAACTTCTATGGAGCTGTTTGCTTACCTTTGACACTCCACCTTATAGGCACCTTTCTAGCTTCATAGCAGCCTAAGGGAAGTGCTTAAGCCTCTGTATGGAAGAAAAAGAAAAATGCAGATAGCATTTAGAATTTGGAGAAAGTCCAGGTGATGCTTAAGAGTCTGTCAGACCACTTCTTTGAGGTATGCAGGCAAAAAGAATCCTTGAGTAACAAAAGAAATCATTATGTCTGTCCTTACAGAAACTAAAGCAGAATAAAAGAAAAATTACCCTCATGTAAAAGCAATGTAATGCCACATAGTTAAATCATGGACTGCTAACATGCCATCTTACGTAAATTGTATATAGGACACTTGAATGTGCAAGAGATTTATACAGACCAAAAATAGCACTCAGAGACCCTATATCTGCCTGTGTAAAATCCAGCACTTTGCAATATAAAATTAAAGATGAGAATAAGTAGCTCAGACACATAAATCAAAATCTCAACAGAACAGCCAATTCTTATTCAGTCCAGCTTGCTACAGCAATTTCTTTATCCCCAGCAAGACAATGTGTTGTAAGCTACAGTTATCTTAGTCCTCAACCAGCTCTTCTATGGGTCAGTAGAAATGCTGGGAAAAGAGAGCAGGCACTGTCAGCAGAAATGCAGAAAAATTGATCTGAGTGCTGGTAGTTCAATTCAGACAGGTCAGGAACGTCACCTTTGGAATCTGGAAAATAGGATATTTAAAAAAAAAAAAAATGATTCCTAGTCCATTTGATATTCATATATCAGTTACATTTGTTTCTCTTTACAGGGATATTTATGTTTGGGCAAGGGCATTAATCATAAACATCTATAGGACACAATGCTCTTATGTTACTACAATACCCAGAGCCTTTGCAGGAAAACTCTGAATTTAATATGTGTGGGTAGGAGAAACTATAAGGTCTTCCTATAGTTTGGAATATAGCTCTCTGTAAGAAGCACTGTGAAAGTGCACATGGGTTTCTTCATGCAGCTGTTTCTGACAGCTAAATGACGAATGTTGAGAATTCCAGAACCTTTCAAATGCATTTGCTGTTCAGATTTATTTTTTAATTTCTTTGTGAATGACTTTTGGTTAACAATAAGTTCATTAGCATACAGCGATCTGTGAATAACAGCAGTTTCTCGTTTGTTTTTTGCTAGTCAGTTAGAGAGCTGACATGCAACTATGCAAATCAAATTATGTTCCTCCTGCATCCTGACTGGATACTTAATTCGATAATTAAGGTGATATATATAGGGGGTGTGTGTGGGGGGGGTTCTTTTGTTAGTTTGCAAAATCCAAGTTTTCATACTGAAAGTTCACTTTTTAGAAGTATCCAGGTGAAGATGGCTGAAAGTTTTGAATGTTCATGGGAAGCAAGTGTAAATGAGTCACAGGCATATGAACCTTGCAATTTACTGCATGGCAGTGGGGTAGTATTAATTAATACAGTGTTCTATAGTTAAATCTGCAGATACTGTACACTGGAAGAAGTCCAGTAAGTCGCAGAATTTGGCCATGTTATAATTAAGTGCATAGTGGGGGGTGGGGGGTGGGGGTGGGGTGGGGTGTGGTATGTCATACAGATTGGTGACTGGGCAGATAACAAGACTTTGATGACAACCCCAGGGTGATGGAGACAGGGGAGGCAACGCGGAGGGCAGACAGGACTTGGACAGCAGCAGCTCTGTTAAACAGTCAGGCTGAAAATAGGGCTCGTCCGAACAGTTTTCACACCAGAAGCATCAAAGTGCCATTGGAGATAGAGATGAGTCCCACGAGGTGGCAGATGGGGACGAAGGGTAAAAGGAGCAAGTCTGGGCCCCTGCCCGATGACACTGTCCTGCTGACAACATGCAGGCAGGGGCTGGAGTCCACGTCACTCGAGATGTAGCAAGTATGTATGCTGCTTAAACGACTCCGCATTGCATATTTAAACTGGTGCCAGTTTACAATGGTGCCATGCCTCCTTCTCAGATCTCGTAATGCTTTGCTGGTCCCCGTGATTTCTGCTATAGGCAAAAAAAAATCTGTATATATCACGTACCAAATGTGGGACACTTAGGTGCTTTATACTAAAAAAAAGCTTATATAGCTAATTATGCTTATGCTCCCAGCTTTATCAGGGGTCAGTTGGCACAGAGTAGTCATCCACTCCCTCTTCTACATTGCCCAGTGTCATTTGCTGCTACTTCCTATTTACCACGCTTATACAAAATAGTCAGTTTTATCTTGAATGCATTTGTGCCAGTAAAACTGAAAAAAAAAGTTGCTCAGATTTATAATATCATAGACTTAGTTTATTCTATGCTTTTGCGATATGTCTGGTATGTCAAGTAGCTCTTCCTCACAGTTGATCAAAGCCCAAGGCAGCCCATTTCCCTTCCTTTTGCTCCTATGAGGGCACTTTTGTACCAAGAAGCCTTCTTCCCAGAATGTCATAATTGCCGCAACTAGTTTCTTTTTATTATGCAGCATTTCCCCTCCGTGAATATATCGCTTCAATGAATTCGCAAACCAGCTCTGTCTGGTTCAAATCCATGAACCTACACTTATGATAAGATAATGAATGCACACTCATCAAGCAGAACCATATTGAAAGTGCTGTGGGCAAATGTACAGTACAATAAATTTTGTTAAATGAAGATGATGTATTTTTAGAGGCATATCACTTCTCAGAGGGGTTTGTTCACTCATCCGGCCTCAGTACGCACCACAGAAGGAGCCTGTTGGTCACTTGGTGTTCAGAGGGATAAAGTAAAACAGAAAATGTAAATAAAGGAAGCATTAATGCATGCATATATACACATATATATATATAGGCATAGTACTTAATTAGTGACAGTTGGGAAAGGGCATGGCAACGTATAAAACTGATTTGAACTGCTTCATATGTTACCATAAAAATTTAATCAGTAAGTCATATAATGCCAGGCTAAAATTCAGATGGTTAAAACAGCAGCACAAAACATTAGTTTTATACATGTAGTAAAGGCACATATCTTCAAGTTTTAGTGTCTTAAACACAGAAGCCAGGAGGATTATTTTCCCCCCTTAGAAAAAAAGGGAAGAAAATACAACTCCCTACCCCTTCTTAGACCAGTGGATCTCACTGATCAGCAGTGAGATCTCCAAGCAGCTTTATGAAATATGTGGTGCTTCATATGTAGGGTAGATTTAAGTTGGATATAACAAAATTTTTTATGACGGGAATGGTGAGACACTGGAACAGGTTGCACAGAGAAGTTGTGGACGGGATGAACCCTGTTCAAGGTCAGGTTGGATGGGACTTTGAGCAACCTGATCTAGGGAAAGACGACCCTGCACACAGCAGGGATGTTGGGCCAGATGATCTTTAAAGGTCCCTTCTAACCCAAACTTTTCAATGATTCTGTGAGATTCTTACCTTAAGAAAACATCAAGGTTTGGCAAGGGATAAGTGAAGGGGCTGTCTTGTATAGGCTTTCAGAGCCACCTTCAGCTCTAGCTTGATTTCTCAGGATACTTTCAGATATGCAGACTCAGAGTCTGGGCATAACGACTGTAAAAACAGATGTTAAGATCAAAATCAGACTAAATGTCCACAGTCTGTCTTTCTGCGAACTTAGAGACAGCGCAAAAATAAGTGCATTCCTCGGTAGGTATGCAAGATATTTAGCATCTCTAGGATCTGGTGAAAAACAAATCCCTCGACTTTTCTCAGCCTCTTGGCATATCTTTTATCCATGGGTTCTATTCCAAAATGTCATTAAGGTTTCCATAACTTATGAGTTTTACAATCCAAGATGAATGATGGACATTTCCCATACAATTTATAAAGCATAAAATTCCCTGTATGATCTACCATACCTGGAAGAGTGTGTAGCAAGGGACACCACATCTTACAGAAAGACAGTGCTCTGCTTTTTCTCTAACTGAAAATTTGTCCTGAGCAGGAGTGTCAGCAAATTGCAGTCACTATGATATATTGTCTAACAGAGGAGAAATCATTTGGGAGCAAACAATAAACTGAATTCAAAACTTCATTGTGCTGCACGAATCAGTTCTGTTATATAAAGCTATCTCTCTTAACAGTAACAAGCCTGGACCAGCTGCTAAGCTGCTCAGTTTAGACACCAAAAATCTACTTGTTTTTTTAAAATCTTATTGTTGCTAATGAATGAGCAAGAACACTTGTTCGAGTTTATAATGTACAGAGAATGTTAAGTCTACAAACTGAGACAGTATAGAGCAATCTTGTCTATAATTTTAATTTTATTTCATAAATCTGATCTGCTGCAGATTTCTTATTGCTATTTTTATACTTTACGTTTTACCTTCTGTGCCAATCTGTATGTTTTCTTCCAGGTTTCTCCTGGGGTTTCCTGCCATAGAGCTGTCTGACTCACTTAACACTCTGGAGAAAGACTAAAGGTGCCTTCAGGCAGCTTGGGCAAATTAATAATCTTCTTGAAGGGTCACAAGGTCAGCTAATGCCAGAGTCACAAGAGCCTGTACATACATAAAATACTGAATACTGAAAGTATTCAAAAAATGTTCTTTGGTCACATCAAGAACATATTTTAATTGTTCAGTTCAGGAAAGTTCCTACAGCTCAACCACACGCAAGACGCCTTTGATGATCCTAGAATTGCATATATTAATATTAGCACTGGTTCTACGAGATTAAAGTGGTAGCCTGTGACACAGTAGGCTCAAGTGTGATGAAAACTTGCGTTTACTTTCCCTCAAATTCTCTACATATATCTTCAAGCCAAAATGTTTAACTCAGCTTACTTCAATGTCTATCAGTTGTTGAAAACCATATCACAGCATCCCGGCAGGGTGGGGGTGGGCAGTGTCCCCCGGAGCCCCCAGCCCAGCCCTGCTGCAGCAGCTCTCCCAGAGCGGGCTGCACAGAGCCGCCTCCAGGCGGGTTGGGATGGCTCCAGAGAAGGAGACCCCACAGCCCCGCGGGGCAGCCTGTCCCACGGCTCCGGCACCCTCACGGCAGAGAAGTTCTTCCCCGTCTTCAGGCGGAGGTTCCCGTGCTGCAGCCTGTGCCCGTTGCCCCTGTCCTGGCGCTGGGCACCCCTGAACAGAGCCTGGCCCCGTCCTCCTGGCACTCGCCATTAAGGTATTTGTAGACATTGCTAAAATTCCCTCTCAGTCTTCTCCAGGCTGAACAGCCCCAGCTCTCTCAGCTTTTCTTCCCCCACTTGTGCCAAAAAGTTATCATCAACACTGATACGAAGTTGATACAGGCCAACATGTTCCCACCTGAATTCCCATAGGTATCTTAGCAGCTGTTCATGCTTGTAGTCAGCCATAGTATTCCACTCATGCACATAAACCTCTTTTTTCTGCCTGATGCATTTCTAGATATGAAGGCATCTTCTCCCTTGAATTGATCATAAAAAGGTCCCCCAGCTTCCCTAATGGCTTTTTGGTTAAGGACAATGGGCAGTACTTAAAAACAGTAAAGTGCAGTTAGGACGGTTTACTTTTTGAAGTACCAGACAGCACAACGAGGTTGCTGCAGAGAGGATGCAGTATTTGGATGACAGGTTGTTCTGGGGAAAAAATGCTTCTTTTGTGTCTGATCATCACCTCCGAGTCCTTTCCTATATAGCTTGTTGTTTAACTGCATGTGAAAAAATAGATAAAGAATTGCAATACTGAATCTTAAGAGCTATTTTACATATATAATAAATTTACATTAACTTAAAAAGCAGTAATGGTCGAATTCATACATCCTTCAGAGTGGGAATGAGACCTGTACCTACAGAGATGGGAGTTAGGAATTTTGTTTTATTATGTTCAGTCTTCACAAACCTAAGCAGTGGAAAAGTCAGACCCTTGATCTGAAAAAATTGTGGTTACAGGTAACTTCAGAGTATCTGAAGTGACGGTGATTCACTGAGAGTGAACTTCAGTGTTCGATACTTAGTGACTATTGAATTTGGATATTTATTCTAAATATAAGCACACAGGAGCAGATATTACAGATGAATTAAACAAACAAAAAAAACCAACAACAACAAACAAACCATCACTATGATTGATAACAGCATATAACATTAATAACAGTGGCATTCTTCCCATACTATTTTCTCCCGCTATAATGAATAACCAAAGCCAGTTTATGTACAGAGTATAACTAACAGGCGGTTTCGTCATTAAGACTGTCTAGCTCTACTGTTTCTAATGCTTTCTGCTGTTAGGAAAAAAAAGCTACATAGCTTTAAGACAAAATAATGATCACCTTTTCCAAATATTCCTAAGGAGAAAAGCTCTGGATAATTGTTTCTATTTTGAATCAAACCCAGTATAAATTAATCCTTTATAATAATACAAAATCATAAGTAATCTTGAATTACCTATAACCCAGGACAGTGACCTTGAATACTTAAAATTATTACTCAGGCTGGGATAAATATCAAACAGCCATTGTTCTCCCAGCAAAGAACATAAAACAAAAAAGACAACATAAAACTTTTTAGATGAACAGATGATTTACACACCACTGTGTCAAAAGTTTTCTCTGCATGCAGAGACCTGATACTTATCAAGTCAGTTGTCAAGTCAATTGGTTTTAACTTACATTAATCAAGAGCAGAGAATGCAATGAGCTACCAGGAGATTTTTAAGAGCTTAGCTAACAGTCAGGCTAGAATGGTTCAAACTTTTGTAGCAAGTGTTTCTGGAACTGCAGAGAAGAGCAGAACTAAATCTCTATTAGCCTAGCCGGCCACTCTGCTGTTGCCTGAGACCATTTGCTATAATAGCCAACACAGCTTTTAGGAACAGTTGTTTAGTGAGGCAGGTAATGACATTAATAGCAACGAGAGAAAACACTGATCATTACAGCTCTTGCTATATTCTGCCCATGTAATTCCTTGTGAGGACAGTTAATGATCAGCAAACACGAAGTGCCTGTGAAAACTGTAATTTCCATTCATTCAAATACTGATTGAGCTAACTTCAATTCAGCCTCAGCCGAGAAAATTCCTACTTTCTTACGGCCCACTCCCACCTTCATCACATGCTGCCATTGACTGATGAAAACAAAACCTGAGTCCAGTGATTTGCAGCCTTTTATTACTGAGCTGCAGTCTTGATTCTACCTTTATTTCTATTAACACTAGGCATTTTCTTTCTTTTCATGAAAAATTAATGAATGAACTGATTAATGAAACTTGTGCTCCAGTTTCTCTACGTGTGAGTTTACATACCTGTTGCTAATTACAGTGCGATTAGTTAGTTCAGAAACTGCATTCAATTCCTGAAAGCAGAAAGGTTACGAAAGGAAGGCCAGTTACCCTCAGCCTTCCGAAAGGAAAGCCCACCTGCTACACTTGCTCAAGCCACCTTTACACATCCAGACTAGAAACGGCCAAAACCTGTTGCAAATTTGTCTTATCTTTTGAACTGGGGGTGAGGTGTTTCATGAGATTTGTAGCTTTTGTTTAATTCCATTTTATCCCTGTAATTTGTATATTCAGTATATCTGAGTGGAGAAAGCGATGCTCTTGATCTGTTCATGTGCTTTTATAAAGCTAGAAATAAACTCAGTTTGTTCATGGTGATCATGCTCAGCTGTTTATTATTTTAACTTCCCTGCTATGGATTTCCACAACATGGGAACTGCAGAAAATTCCTACTAGCATTGTATATGTTTATCTGGAAACAACATACAGGATGCCACTTGCCATAATCAGTACTTCAGTATTGATTTCAGCAAGAGACTCTATTTGATTAAAGTTATTTATGCTTAAATGATTGTCCTTCACAATCGTGTTGATAAAACAACTTAGTGTATGCATTTAAGTGGCAAAAGAGACAAAATAGCACCTCTGCACTAATACAAACTTTTTCAATATAGTCACTGAAATCATTAGCCAGTAAGAGAAAGCAATGAGTGACACAGAACCCTAGAAATAATAACTTTTATCAGACCAAATATGCCTTATTATATTAACAGCAATGACAATTAGAATGCTAATCAATGTTTTTGAAGAAGCATTGGTCAGAAAAAAACCCTTTAATAGCGTTTGATGCTGTGTGCGCCCACCAGTGCCCTCTGCTGGGCAGATGAAGATCCAAACTGGTCTTTACGACCAGGTCTTCACCCAAGAGTTGGTTTGCAAGGAGCGATGAACCGATGTTATTCAGTGCAGAAGGGGAAGGAAATTCATACCTGGGTGGCATAATGGGCAAAAAAAATGGTTTGGGATCTGAAGTTCCTACATTTTGTTTCCAAGGCTCGTTGCGAGTGGCTTAGAGAGGCAGCTGTGATCTATCTTTTGTCAAAGGAATCTGCAAGCCCGTATGAATGTCTCTTTATCTGTGAGCAAGTGTACTCCACTACACAAAGGATTTAACTGTGCAGAATCTCAGAGTAGAATTTTATTTGCCTTTCTTCCTTAGCTATAGTCTTCTGTTTTAACACTATATGTTACACTAAGCCCCCAAAAGTGGCCTTCAAAACTATTTATTAGCCATTTAACAGAACCTGCTTTATTGCTGCTGAACTAAATTTTACAGAAGAGACATAAATGCTGCCCCTACTTTACCTGCTCTGTGGATAAACAGCATACTGTAACTTCAGGGTTCTTAATCTAACCAGTTCTACATATCTTAAAAACTACATCCCAGTCTCAACTTTATTCCAGATGAGATGCTGCCTTCAGGTTAATTCGTAGAGGCCACCTGTGAAAAAGGTTTCCCTCTACCATTCCCAGTAGGTTGGACTGGGGAAAGCAAACAGGGCAGAGGCAATACTAACAAGCAAGTGCATTAAGAAACCACATGCTTAAAGTAAGATGCTGATTTGGTACTGCTATGCAGCTTACTTTAACTCTGAATAGTAAGTTTGTTGTTTGTTTTGTTCTGTTTCGTTTTCTTAAATGTGCTCCATTCTGGGTGCCTTGTCTGCTTTTCTGGTAGTACTCAGCTTTTTCTGGTTTGGATGGATACAAATAACCATTTATCAGCTATTTATCAGTAATTAGCTACAGCATAAGGCGACATCTTCCTCAGAGCCCCAAAAATAATAAAAAGCTGGGAGCTGTTGCCCTGTGAGAGCTTTGCCGCATCCATAGGGGCAGCAGCTCATGGTTTCAGATGGGTCCTACTCTCCACTCAGCCTTGATGGCCAAAAAACTGGACAAAAAAAAGGCACTTCACATTAGGACCAGGAGGACGAGCCCAACAGCATTACTCTTAGGGGCAGAGCTGTACTATGCCAATGCAGGGTCCCTGGTTTCTGTCAGGCTTATATCTGGGTTAGTATTTGCTTTGCAGAATGCAGTATCTGTCCACACACAACCACACAATTGTAACTTTGGGATAAACTAAGGACTTATAGCCTCCAGTCCTCTCCGGAGGAAAATGCCATGAAATGAAGGGCTAACAGGGACAAGATTCCTTTGGACCTCAGCCAAGTCTGGCTCACTTCTTCCTTACCAGCATTGCTCCATTCCTCTTCCTTGTGCTAAGCTACACACTGATAGCAACCTGGATGGATATAGGTGAGTGTCTGCATGTGAATAAATATGGGCTAAGTGCTGGTTTTCTCGCTGAGGCACACTTGGTCAGTCAGGATGCTGTACTGAGGCTGCCCAAGAGGCTCTTCTCTGTTTTTATCTACATAAAATGATCCTCTGCTTTCATCCCAGGTACTGATCCAAGCAACACCTTTTTTTACTTCAGTAAGGAAAAGTTAAAAACTGAAGGATTAATTGTGTCTGTAATCAGATGCTAGCTTATAAAATCGAGCTTTCTGACTCAGCAATTAATTATAATGTCAAAAGCTACATTGTAAAAAAACCAGCTTTCGAGTTGGGGTTTGGTTGTTTTGGTGTGTTTGGTTTTTTTAAAAATATTTATTCTTTTCATTTTTCTTTTAGCCATAGTAGTTAGAAACATTATAGTTAATTCTGGGAGATAATGATATGCATCCCAGTTGCCCAAATAATCAATAAAACTTCTGCCATTTTATGTGGACAAAACTGCATTTTTATTTCTGTCAAATGTCACTTGGGACAAGTAAGTCTGGAAATGTCTGTCAGCCAGGCATGCCTCAACTGGTGATGATCAGCCATGAAAGTATTTGCAATTGAGCCTAATTAGTCTTTGAAGTTTAATCTTATTAAGCATCAGATTTTGCCAATCATCTGCAACCAAGCTTCCCATTGAAATCAGCAGGACTATCACAACAGAAAAAATATTTTTTCTGATGCAAAAGAACTTGGGGATGCTTTTAATTTTCTTGCAAAATAAAAAAGACAACAATGCAGCAGTTTACATTCTGGAGACCATCTCCAGAGCTTCCTGTATCACAGGACACAAACACTACAAATGACCGGACAGAGCTATCTGTCTGATTGTCAGCAGTTCAAAAATAAAAGGCATTGGAAGAGACAGAAAACGAGCAGAAATCAATGAGGAATATGCAATGTTCTTTGCTCTGGCATGGCATCAAAAGTAGGAACGGCTAGGCTCTGCTGTCAGGGGACAGAACAAAACTTTAGGAGACAGCCTTCATCTGGGAGGAGCGTGCCAGTGTAAACATGTGTGGGTACTACCCTGAAATGATGGCATATGTAACCAATTACCTTTATATGGCATCGTATTTCCATATTTGTCATTACTTATATACTTACTACTTAATTATTAAATAGGGTAGCAATCTGAGTACAATTCAGGTACAAATACAGCAACAAAATAAAGCTCCTATAAACTACGTGAAGGACTCCCCTGAACAGTAAAAACTCATCTGTAAAATAAAATATCAGCTGATAATGTAAAGAAAATTTGCAGTATCTCATAAAATTATAACCTGTATTCCACATGTTGTGGAAAGTTAATGAAGATTAAAGATTTAAACTGATTTATAAATCATAGAATGGTTTGGGTTGGAAGGGACCTTACAGATCATCTAGTTCCGATCCCCTGTCATGGGCAGGGACACCCCCCACCAGCCCAGGTGCCCCTGGTCCAGCCTGGCCTTGGGCACTGCCAGGGATGGAGCATCCACAGCTGCTCTGGGCAGCCTGGGCTGTCTCACCACCCTCACAGGGAAGAATTTATTCCTAATGTTTAATCTCAGTCTCCCCTCTCTCAGCCTAAAGCCATTCCCCCTTGCCCATCTCTACATGCCCTTGTCAAAAGCCCCCCCAGCTTTCCTGTCGGCCCCGTTAGGCACTGGCAGGTGCTGCAAGGTCTCCCTGGAACCTTCTCTGCTCCAGGCTGAGCAACCCCAACTCTCTCAGCCTGTCTGCACAGGAAAGGGGCTCCAGCCCTCCCATCATCTTTGTGGCGATAATCTATAAATAATTTATAACTATAGCTTTTATTAACCAGAATGTTAATAAAGTCTGATTTATAAAATATTTGAAATAAGCAATGTGTCATCAACTTCATATTTGAACTAATCCATTAACACAAATGTTATTAGAAATAGTGTTATGAGAAACCTGACACTAAAACTTGTTTCTGCACCCTTACCAAATTAAATGCAATGATTGCTATATTTCGTTGAATGTCATATACATAACAATAAAAAACATCCAAAATAAGCAATAAGAGATACATATTCTCTGAAAATGAACATAGAAACCTCATTCTTTGCTACTGTGAGCATATTATTTTTATTAGTTAGCTATTACATGCAAATTAAGACTTTGCATGAATATGGAGGAGAACCAAAATATTCATGAATAGGCCTCAAACAGTAGTTTCAACAGTAATGTTTAGAGTTTTATTTCTGAATTAGCTGCAAACATGTTAGAAATCTCTAGTTTATCAAGAAATATAATTTTAAATTCCAGATGTTTCATGAACGTCAGCCCCATAGGGATACTCCTTTTCAGACATGCATTGTTTTTACTCCCTAATGGTTCTCTGATAATTGTCTGTCATTTATTCTTTAATTTGCCAGATAAAGATGTTTAATAACCTCCTTCAGAAGCAGACCTATCAGTATGACATGCAGATACAAAATTTCTTAAATAACCAACTCAGTCCAGGACAAGGTTGTCTGTACACTTCACATGAGACTTACACTGAGAAATAGAAGCTGAACATCGGCATGAACTGGCTTCCTAATGTCATTAGGCTGAGAAATGAATTCAATCAGAAATGAACAATTCATGAACACAACTTGATTTGACATTTGTTCACAGTGAGAACGATCTCTGAGCAAATGGCCTGAATAAAGCCTGTGGATCTCCTCAGTTCCCTCCACATCCTCAGCATTGGTGATGTAGTGATTAAAGAGCACAGCTGGGACCAGTATGCTGCTTGTCTGAGTCCGAATCCTTGACCTTGTCCATTGGGCAATAACAAACTCTTAATTCCAAGACTGCATTTGATTTTTTAAATGAGACCTTCATCAATAGCGACCAAATGCGATTATAAGCTCAGAGGTGACTGGCAGATCTTGTGACATCATTGTCACCTCTTCCCATAGTGTCCATAATGGGTAACTGTCCCTGTCACAGAGTGGCACCCTGAACCCTGGCCCTAGCTCTGTCACAGTGAGGGTGCCTCGTGAAAGACTGGTGGCCCCAGTGCAAGTTCACACCCTGCAGTTTCTCAGAGGACACCTTCTGGAGCTGTCTGATGCACTTCACAAGCACTCTATTGACTTTACATGATTTTAAAAAAAAAAAAAAAAAAAAAAAAAAAGAAATACATTCATTTAGTTCATATAACAGCATTGCTCCAATTTTCTATAGCCATAAATAAAACATTTTAATTATCCAATTTTATACACCATGAATACAGAAATAACTGAAAGTCGAGGAATACACTTTCTATCATCTGAAAGTCAATTCGTTAGTATTGTTGTAGAATGGTTGTTATAAATTGCCTTCTAGGTATCCTGCTTTCAGGCTTCTGCTTTCAGTGCATATGGAGCAAAGGATAAAATCTGAACTATACACTCGATACATTTAAAGTAGGTAGAATCTGCACCTGCTATGCAAAAGTTTTTATTGTTTTAATGATTCAACATGCATACATTATAAATTAATGATATATTACTTAACCATAATAGATGTGTCCGTAGCATGTGTTTTTAAGAAACATTTCTAGACATTTTCCATTAGTCATACACTGCAATTATATCTAAAAGTATCACTCAGAATTTAAAGCTAATATTGCTAGGCACTGTACAATCATGTGAGATGGCCAGAACAAAACAAAACAACAACAACCCCCCCCCCAAAAAAAACAACAACAAAAAAAAACCAAACAAACAAAAATTCAAGAATGGCTTGAACTTGGTCCAGTGTGAATGTATGACCAGGTCCGAACTAGAAAAAGAGATCATTGCTGTAATCCTGGAACAGGTTTTCTAGCCAATCTGAAAATATTTCTGTATTATTTTTTAAGATAAATTACAAAGTGTGCAACAACATCTCAGTGAAGTCCTTTGGGCTGATGAGATGCTGTACAGCACATGTGCTGCGGGCCCATTAACAGTCAGGTAAAGTGGCAGCTTCCAAAGAAAGATGTTCTAATGCCACATGCTATAGGGCATAGATGATGCAGGCAAAATTGCAGCAACTGCTCAGGCTCATCCATCAGGATCATCCTCCCAGTTAGAAAGATTCCTAGACCAGGGCCCACTTAGAGGAAGGGTGAATGATGGAACATAAAACAAGGGCTGCCACTGTTTGCAGTAACCAAACGGAGCCTTGCCGGAAAGTCATTCTGCGGAAACTAGTCATTTCGGTGTGACAATTCCGAGAGCATCGCTGTCACAAGTATTTCTCTTCCTGGTAAACAATATTCAGCAGTAAAAGCTGGAGAAAGACCTGCAAGCAGAAGTTATGGTCTGCTATGTACGCACACAAAAAGGAGAAGTGGTTTGTTTTGTGTCTCTTTCCAATGACTCAGGCTGAGAGGTTTATGTTTTAATTGTTATTTTTAAATCTGTAAAATGTTTCTGCATTCAGCCTAAACCTGGGATTTTATTGGTACTTTATACGTTTGGCTCTCAGACTCTGGAGGCACTGTCAAGAGCCTATTTTTTTCCATCACAGCTCTGAAGCTTTTACAGCTGCTTCCTCTACCATGCACTTTATGTTTTGTACACACTTCAATTTGACAAAGTAACTGGAGAGCAAATCATAAACAAATATATAAAATTGGCAAAACTTGTCAATAACTGTAAGAGCTTGGTTTGGAGTAAAAATAGATCTTCTAAATTTTTCTTTATGCATTCAGCAGACTGTAGTGTTCTTAAAAGCCATGAACATTGGGAAAAACTAAGAAAGGCTGTCAGACATGCAGACTTCAACTTTGACAGCGTATCAGGATCCAGACTTGCAGTCCAGTTACAAGCACATAAAGAGACACACAAGAGTACAAAAGCCAGCAGTTCTTAATATTAATGAGGATTTTTTACTGTAAGATTAAGTGTTCTTCCTTTTTATTACAGAATTATAATACAAACACACAAAAAAGTCATTGAAAAACAAAGGGACAAAATACATTATATCCTCAAATTGCTAACACATTATAGGATTTACTTTATTTATGTAAAATCCATGTGTCTAGTTCAATCTGCTCATCCCATATCCTTTCCCCTTGCCAACCAAGACAGGCAGACACCTGCTGAATGACTGTTTCACCACACCAGTCTTGGACAGCAGCCCATGGGATGGGGTGAGCGGCATTTGAGGCATTTATCTCCGCAGATTACTGGGAGACCCAAAACAAGTAGATTAAACCAGTTATCTGACTTCTAGGTTACATTATTTTCCCTAAAAATGAGATACAAACCACCCTTTGCTTTCACAGTCCTTCTCCAATTGCAGCTATGAAGTCCTTCTATTTTTCCTCAGCTGATTACCTTACATCTATAAAGAGAAATATACTTGGTTTATGCACAAGTAGTATTTTCTGCAAGTTGTCACAAGAGGTTTGACAGTCTAATTATATACTTTGACTGACCTTCATGTTTAATTTAAACAACTGGAAAATAATGAAGTTTTGTCATTCCAGATTGACTGATCTTTCAGTCTTCTAAGAGGAATACTTCCAAAGGGTAATAACGGGAAATCAAATCTCCATCCAAAATGTTCCATACATCAAGCCTTCCATTGATTGCATACAAATTCTACATCTAGACACATGGATAACTCCAGGAAAGAAAACTTGGATGTCCTGATCTACTCACACTTTGCTATTATATTAGGCAATAATATTACAGAGAATTTACAGCCAGCTACCATCTGATTTGGTAACACTGACTTGTCTAGAAGCAATCTCCAAGCAAAGCTTTGTACCACCTTTAGTTAGCTGAATATCTTCTCTGATAGCTGAGCCTCCAGTTTACAAACAAGGGCCCAATTCATCTTCCCAGCAAGAGAATCCACAGCAGAGCATCTTGGTCTCCATAACTTCTAAGACATAAAAATTGTCTCCCACAATCAGAATGAGCTGGTGGCTTCCCAAAAAACAGTGAGTTAAAGTCAGACATGCAGTTTTTCCACTGACTGTCCCCAGGATTTCCTGAATCCCTGATGTTTGGGTGGGGATGGTGATGCTGCTGCAGTACCACAGGGATGTGCGGGCCGTAAGGATATAGGTAATTTGTTCAGGAAATGGAACTTTCTCGGGTTCATAGTGCTGTGGTGTTGCTAGCACAGCTAGAAAGAAATACAATTGATCTGAGCAGGTGATAGTTACTGAACTATTCGGAAACACTTGCTGTAACTGGTAAGAATGTACATTTCCTTTACAATTTTTAACTTAAAACTTATGATTAATGTAAAATAGCCTAGTATTCAGCTTTTGCTGCAGTATGTGCAATGCTCAGCTTATTAAAATGAATGACCCCATGAAAAAGCATTAGCATTTGGCAATTGTGGGGATGTAATGAAGCATAATTAAAATGATTAAGAAATAAATTGAAAGAAAATAGTTAAATGGTCTATGTGTGCAAGCCAGCAGTGCCACAGGAAGCCTGCAGAAGGTCTCAGCCATCGTGTTATTCCAGCCATTTCTGCAGCCCCAAAGCTGGGGAATAGTGACTGACACTCTCCTAAACAACATCAATTTTTCAGCTGCTGCCCACCAGCAGCCTGGGGGTCAGCTGTGAAGGTACCTCTGACATTGTTGTAAGTAACTTTAGCTGCTGTGGGATAAACACTGCCTAAAGAAAATTAGTGTGCCTGGGTTTCATCAACATTTTTACTAGAGTCAACAACATAAATCTATATTTGTGTAATCTGAGCAGCTGTGTTATAGCTAGAGTCTCCCTTCTCAGGATTATTTCCTAATATTGATGTGTTCGGTCCTTCTTTATCAAACGTCATCTACTCTACTCAAGCTGAGGACTTGCTCTCCTTTTCACGTTTTCTATGAAAGCTCTGCAGATAAGCAGCACAGGAACGGTACAGGCAGCATATAAATAACTGCAGGAAACAGTCACTTGTGTAAATCTGTGAAGGTCCATAAAACGTGGTACAGACAGAAAAATCACCACCATTGTTTGACAATTGCAAAATGCAAGCAGAAATTTTTAGAAGCGGACCAGTCTGGGAACAAATGTTCCATGATGTGTTCCCAGTTTATCCTGAATTACCTGCATCATGAATAGGAGAAGAATGAAACCTAAACTGTTTGTTCTGGCTTATTTCTAGCCCGTACGTAAGAACATATATGGTAGGAATGAATGAAGCAAAGATTTAAACTCAGCAACATATATTGTTAAAAGTGACAGGAGGATAGGAAATGTGTGTAGGGACCTGTTTGGTTCAGAAAGGCTCAGGTAAGAGCACAGTTATTTTGACCATCTCACCAGAACACAGAAGCCAGAGTGCTGTACATTTATACTCACAAGTTGTCAAGTCATTCTTTGCATTTAAAATTGTTCCTGGTAAAACCTCTAATGACTCTCTAAATAACGTTTGGTGAAGAAAAATGCTGTCATTCAAGCATAACTATAGACATCTGCATTCATTTATAATAAACAACCTCATTTGATTTTATATATAGATATATTAGGAAAATTCCATGTAGCTGGAAAATACAGAGAAATAATAGCCTGACACCAGAGTCAAACCTTTCTGCAGTATCATCAGCTGAGAATACAAAGGTCATTCTCTTCTGGTATTGAGGCAGGTTTCTTATTGATTGCCAGGAAAAAAAAAAAAAAAGAAAAAAAAAATCAGATTAAAATAAAAAGACTTTTTTAGTCTCAAACAGAAATGAAAAATAGCTTTTAGGGGGAACAAAAGAAAGGCAATAAAAATTACTGTATTGTGCCAAATGCAGGCAGTTTCAGCTTGTTTTGAAAGATCCTTCCATGTAATGATAAAAGATGACTTTAAAGCGGAGGTATAATAATAATAAGGGTTTTGTCTAAAAATAGGTCATTAATATGAATATTAGATGAGATTAACATTGCCACATAATTGTTTTGTTCTGCTTTGGATTATTTTGCGCAAATGTCTGTTTCCAAAAGAAATTCCAACAAAGACATAGAAAACCCTCAGAAGGAAACCAAAACTCTCTCTCCCTGTATTTAAATAACACCTAGACTCTTGACCTGGAGTGCTCCTCAGCTCTTCAGCTGACAAAGTGCATTGAAAGGAAATCTCTGTCAACAATAAAGGAATCATAATTTGCAGTGTATCTATTCTCCTGGTAGAGAGCCATCTTTCAAGAGGATTATTCTTCTGGAAATAGGAGTAATATAACACTATAAGCTATGTCATATGACCGGTTTTTTCCCCAGCCACAATCTCCATTTTCATCTTAACGGTGTGAAAAGAGCCTTCCTTTGTCCTGAACAGTCATACCACTTCACCTGTATCCACACCTGTGCTTAAGGTCTAAACAACACAATTATCATCGGATTTGGCAATGCTTGAAATGACTTGCCTCTTCCAGGTGAGATAAACCGTACCCTACTTTAAGATACATTTTCAATGCAAACATTACTTTAATAATCAGTGCCACTTACACGATAGGAGAATTATACTTAAATCTGATGTCATAACTAAGAAGGCATAGCTGATGTTTTTGAGTCCGCCTCTGTTCAGAGGGTTCCCACAAAGCCTGGGAAGCGCTACCTATAATTCTGAAAATAGCACGTAAGTGAGCAACAACTGGTGTAGGGCTCTCAGTCTGCCCAGAGATAACCAGCAAACGCACTTGCACTGGAATTTATATTTTCAGAGACGTACCCAAATCTAGCCCAGGATGGATACAATAACGTTTCTTCTTTATTATCTTCGGCTCTAATGAGTAATACCCAAGCTATGTGTAAAATGTTCTGAATGGGAAGTTCACTTAAATCCTTTTTTGTCGCAGGCTAAGATTTTTCAGGTATAAATAGCTTTCAAAAATTAGTTCATTAAAAACACATCGTCAGGATTCCAAATCATAACTATAATGGATGCCCTGAATTTTAAAATGTCTAAAAATGCAAATAGGCAGCTAGTGGATATTTCAGAAGTGTTAATTACCTTACCCAACTCGGTGTGAATTAGGTAGCCAGTGTCACCTATCTTTCAGAGTCACAGGTTAAATTTCTGTATATTTATTCAGTCAAAATTCTTCAAATTATTTCCAAAATCTACACAAAGGTCTTAACTGCATATATTTACATTAATTTCATTATTTAAAATTTTAATATATACAAGCACATCAGCAACTAGCATTTTTATATTGCAGAAGAATAGTTAATTGGAAAAACTGTCTGCTTCTTCATTTCCAAAAATCCTAAATATGTAGATTTTTACATGTTTTAATTGTATGCACACACATTGTATGTGTGTATCCATGTTTCTATTACCTGAATTTTAGCAAATTTTCAACATATTCAACTTAGAAAATGAATTCTACCACCTATTCCCAGTCTTCAATGTTTTTGTTTGGGGTTTTGGTTTTTTCTTTTGACAGAGAGCATTTAAGTAGTTGAAAGTAATTCATAACTTGGTGGTAATGAAGGATACATGTGATTATCTTTCCAATAAATGTCAAAGGAGTTATGCTTACATAAGGATGGCTGTTGAAGTACGGTATTGCACATCACCTTTTATTTGCTCATTAACCGTGGATTATTCATACTGCACAACTTGTGCCATGATTTATCCTGTTCACAGTGAGATAACATGAATCACCTGAACAAAGAGCATGTAAACGTAGGCACTGCAACTCCTCATTAATGCCTATTACTCACCAGCACTTCCAGTGAAAATGCTGTTCAGCAATCATGTTTTCAAAGGGACTATCAACAAATGTTCAGCTGCCATACTGTGTAACCCTACACAGAAAGCAGCATCTGAAAGGAGTAGAAACCTATTTTTAATCAAAGTATTAATGCTATAATACCTGGATGTCAGCTGCAAAGCCCCTTCCTGCTAGGTGATGGCGGGGGGAGGTGGAAATCCCTGTCACAAGGACCTGAGACCAAAAATGTGTCATGAGGAATTGGGGAAGGAGAGGTGAAAATGAGATGGAAGGGGCACTGTTCCTCGACACCCAAAGTCAATACTTATAAATCGCCTCCTAATTTGTTAATTAAATTATTTGTTTAAAAAATGTTACATAAATAAATAAAAAAATAAATTAAAAAAGGACTGAAAGTGTGTTGAAATATTAGAAGGGGGAGGGAGTGGAGAACTAGCTTACTTTTATTTATAAAGTACGTGCCTGTTTTCTTTGTGAAAACCCTTCAGAAGTTCTTTGGAGGATGTGGACAGGAAAATTGTTGGCAATGGGTAACTCAATGCAAAAGTGGAAAGGAGGCTTCTACCACATCACACCTCCACAGCAATGTCCATAAGCAAGCTGCTTAGCGGCGCTCTGCAAGCTTTACAGGCCACTGCTCAAATAGCCCCGTCTCTTACCTTCAAATAATAATAATGTAATAATCAATAATATCTAATTAAATGTCATAATAAATTGAGCTGAGCAGAAAATTCCATTTGATGGAGCAGCTAGAAATTTCTGAACTTGGTTTAGTTACAATTTGATTTTTTGTGAATTCTCTGAAACAAAAAGGGTTAAGGGCTTACAAACTCTTGGCTTCTGTCCTTAGAAGAAATTGCCAGGAGAGCAGAGCAGAAACCACCCAGGTCCCACCAGAGTCTTGCTTGAGTCCCATCATAAATTTGCCATAATCCAAGCACCAGAATGAAGCCTGCCACTTCTCTAAATGGCAAATTCTATGGAAAATATATTTTCTGACTATGTTTTCCAATATTATACACATAACTTTTGAGGACTGAGATACTGCTTATTATCCTGCAGCCTGATAATATTCGTTGGTATTATAAACACCTGATAAAGCATCTTCCGCGATACTTGTGTGGACATCACTACTGTAATTAAGCACTTATATCTGCCAAAGATGCGTAACAAGCTGGAACGGTAGCTGAACAAATTAGCGTTCGAGTGTGTTTATCCTGCTGCATTCAAATGACTGCAGGGTTTTTAGCCTGACAGCACCAGCTGGGTTGGGAATCATAACCACTGTTTATATTGCAACTTCGAATTTCTAAGCTTCGATGTGGCTGATGAAAGGATCCCTCTTTCGGGAGGAGCAGGGAGCTGCCTTCCTCGGAGAGCTGACACAAGCTCCCGTGCTCTTGCAGACCGCAGCTAATGCTACCTCGGCAGTTTGCATTGAAGCTGCGGGGATTAAGGAGTGTCACATTCGGATAAGCATCGCCAGAGTGAAGGCAGAGTGAAACTGTCTCTCCTTCTTTATGGGTTGTCTTATGTTATGAATCATGATAATGAAATGGATCTTTCTTGATGAACTGTCTGGAAGTTTGACGCTCTCAGGCCTGCTCTCCACAATGAATAGCGTTATTTACACCTGTGAAAAACAGTGTAAAACACTGACATTCCTTGTTCAACCACCTCTGACTACGTGCGAGTTCATTCGCTGTAGAGAACTCTGTGAAGAATGAGCCTTTCTTCTATGAAAACGTCAGATACCACTAACGTCAGGTACTATGTATTCTTTACAAACTGGTCTCTGTACAGTCCTTTGAAGATTTTTATCTTTTTCTTGAAGAGTATAATTCTAAGGGGAAAAATAAATAAATAAATAAATAAAGAGAAAGGGTCTGTTTCTGAGCCCACTGATGCGAAGGAAGGCTGGCTGTGAAGCTGACATCTGCTGCAGAACAAGGCGCCACAAAATGCAGGCTTGTGTTTTTCGTACTCCCAAGATTAAAGGACAGCAACTACAGCCTCTTCTATCCCCAGCAGCAAAGCCTGGCCAGGGAGCAGAGGAAGCTGTTGTGATAAGGACTTTGTTTTGTCAGATGAGAACTGCCCCATAAGATACACGGAAGAGGCAGAGCTGCTCTGAGTCTCACTGAAAACCCACTGTTTTTCCAGTGCGCCTTCCACCTTCCCCTTGGCACGGTAACTGAGGAGTCATAATTCAACAATAAACCTGATGGTTGCCTTCATCAGGAGCAGGTCCCCATGCTATATTAGACGTGGCTAAGAAGCAGCATTCTAAAGTCCAAGTAAATCTACTGAACTTAATGGGGTCATGAGAACATAAAACCACACAAATAACAACAGACTTAAGCCTCAAACCCACAGTGAGATAATAAAGTTGAATTTTTGCAAGTGACTTCTTAGAGTGACTCCTTTTGCTCTCTATAGTATCTTTTATTGTAAACAAACAAAGGCAGAAAATATTTATCAGTCCAGCTTTATAAGTTAGGTATAGACACTATAATTTGTTTCCTATGGAAATAATCCTTCTTTCAAGTGAACAAATGTGAAATCTGAATTTAAAACTTCAATATTCATGTGCATTTTGGAGACAAAATAGTCAAAGTTAAAATAAATCAGGGGCATAATAAACTAATTTTCTTGACTGACTAGGCATTCAGGCTGCTGAGGCAAGAGACAGTCGTTCCTACTATTGCTGTAGCCATCTGTTTCCCTGTGTCTCAGAGCAAGAACGATGCCTGATTAATGCACTTCATGCAAAAGTATAGACTTTACAAGAAATGACCTGTAATTATTTATGAATAATTGTGTAATGAAGAAATTAGTCAGTCTGTTAGTGTGGAAAAGTATCACTCACAGCATAGGTCAGACCGAAAGTGAAGGCTAGGTGGGCTTTCTCTAGTTCTTAAGGCTTAGGACAGCATGTAACGTCGATGCTCCAGTGGGCTCACTGTTATCTGTGACCCACTGTCCCTATATCAGAGAGCACCTTCCAGAGCATGATAGGCAGTTACACAAAGGAACTTTTTTTTTTTTTTTTGGTGGACAAAAGTGTTTTAAAAGATTTAAATCCCCAGTGCAAAGCAAACCTATATCTATATCTATATCTATATCTATATCTATATCTCTACACACACACACAGAGGGAATAACTTGGAAGGATGGAAAGTGAGTCTTTTCCTAGGAGATCTCCAGCATGGTACAGAGTTGAAGTTGATGGCATTTGGAAAGAGAAGATAGACTGCATCCCAACTGGAAGCATGGTAATAATATGAGGATGAAAGTTAATAGATTTTTTTATCATAATACAAATACACTTAGGGTAACAAAATAATCATCTCATTCCTTTTTAATCTTGCCCTACCAGCAATCTACCATTAGGTGACAACGGGTTTTTTTTTCTAATTTCTGTGTTCAAGGAATAGCTCATTTTCTTCACCACTTTCGCCAGCCTGCCAAAACTTCCAATTAATTCCAAATATAGCATTCTCTTGTGTAGCATTAAAACGCCTTATAGGGCCTTGAGTGGATTAAGTTGCTGTACACAAGTCAAAGAGTCCACAGACAGCAATATCTTTCAAATGCAATCAAGCTGGGTGAGAATTGAATCAGCAAACTAGAATCCAGGTGGTCTATATCCTCCTGTCTCTGACCCACTGAGCTATCATTTTCTCAACTAACTGTTCCTTGAAGTCAGAATTTTAGTGAAGTTTTGCAGTTGCTGACTAAAAAATGCTGCAAAGTGTAATGAAGCTAAACCCAGCAGAGTAAGTAAGAGTTAAGTAGGACTCTATAAAAGTAATATAAGCATACACAATTGAACAGATGACATTCGCCTGCCTGTTTTTAAAGGATACTCTAGAGTGCAAGTCTCCGTTGCATCGATTTGAACACTGGCATAAGCTTCTTCACGCAAGATGAGCTAAAAATGCTCATAAATTATTGGTTAGGATGAAAAATGAATTCCCCAAACACCCCAAATTCTGGGCATAGTCCATTCAGGGAGTTTTGATAGGGATCACAACTAATATGTTATCATCTAGACATTCCAAGGTATGTATTTCTTTACAGCATTTAATGCAACTTTCAGCATTTGTTGCAATTTTTTGCAACTGTGGCTCTTTTTTTGCTCCTTCTCCTACAATTCATATCAGTAAATCATTGTTTTATGAAACAGACTACAAAAGTGACAATTTTTCTTTTGCTGTCAGATACAGAAAAAAATATATGCAAAATAATGCTTTTCCAATTCACTCATATTTCTTCCGCTGTATTATCTCAATTCTTCTGCATTTATGCTTTATGAGAATTGCAAAAAGAGACCAACACATACTGCAAGCTTTGCAGTGCTAACCTTTTATTGTGCTGTGTTGCTTTACTGAATTCCAGCAAGGAAGCATTAAAGTCTTTCCATCAAGTGATGATCTTGATGTTTAATTTCAAGTTGGTTACAAGGCCAATAGAGTTGCAGAGGTGTTTTAAAACCTTTCCCTGTAAAAACTGGAGAAGACGAGGGGTTCCACAGCTAATGGCCCAACTAAAATATTTTCCAAAAATCACATAAAACTCCGAGGTTTAATTTACTCTTAGATGTCATTGGCCCTGAAGGATTCATTTGCTAACAAGGTCATGGAAGTAATTAATGCTAGAGGTCATGTGATCTTTACATTAAAATGTCAACAAAATAATTTCCTGGGAATCTCATTAGCACAAAGCAAAATAGTACACAATATAATCGCACACATTTTCTAGCCCAGACTTTCATTAACATTTTATTTATTTATTTATGTAAATTTGATAGTCAAGCATATATAAAAATATGGATTAATATTCAATTTTACAAGTTATTTTATTACCACACTTGCAGGCTATGATGGAAAAACAGGTAAAAAATTCAGGTGGTTGCTAATCAGTTAAACCTTGCTGACATACTCGAAAGATGGGAAAGAAAACATAAGATGTTCCCTATTATAGATAGAAGAAATATGACCATTTATTTCAGCCTCACAAGGCTTTTGAAACTAATTCCACAGCTGATGCACTCCCCCTTTAAGGAGAAGCCGCAGGGAGGTGCAGCCGTGCCAGGCACTCCGGCGCTTTGCTGTGTGCAGTGCGCGCTGTTAGAAATGGCCACCTTTAACGCTGAAAAATCAAGAACTCCTAAGTTACGAAGTACCAGAGTGAGATCCGTACTGCCAGGTTTTATCTGAACCCATTGATTGGGCATATTATGCTATACTCTTTAATTACATGAGCACACACTGTTTTTCCAACAGAATGCCTGCCTCAGGGCGCAATAGGGATGTGGCTCACTTACTGAGCAGCTAGTCAATATTTTGTGTTATCCTCGTTGTCTGAAGTACTTTATTTACTGCATGCGACCCCAATCCAGTGCCGAAAACTGAGATTTCTTCTCACACAGTCCTTTCTATGGTGCTCTTCAGTATAGCTCTTGATCGCTTCCTAAATATGAACTATATTATTTTCACAATGTATCTGAAAACTGATAGTATGTACAGGTCACATGCTTGAACTTGGGAGGAACCTTCTAATTTTTAGGTCGTGTTATTACAGTTACGAACACCTAGGGGAGGCAAGGAATGCAGGAGGAGATATTACTAGCCAAGGACCAGAACCAGAAGCACAGGTTCATCTCACCTTAGCCTACGAGACGGTTTGGCTCTTGCCAGTTTCTCCTTCTTCCTCTAGAGTCAACACTACGGTATATCCTCCTGCCCTGCTTTTTATCTAGCTGTGTCCAGTTCCCTCACACTGTCTAAGCTCCTGTCTCCAGTTTAGCTTGCTTTTGGTCCTTGCTCTCCCCCAATCTCTTGTCTTTAATTGCTGCCCCTATGTCTGTCTTCAGTTCAGGCATTGTGAACTCTTGCCCTTGTTCTTTCCTCTGTGCTTCAGCTTTTAACCTTTTGCCAGTTTTAGGTGTCCTTTATATTTAGTTTCTCAACTAATCGTTTTTTTGATGACCATCATGCCTACACTCAGCCTCACCAGCAGCTCCACTCCAGCTGCTACGAGTACAGCATATGTAGGTACTCAAACACATACATGAGTATGCATCACATACTTAGATGCATCTAATGAAATGTACAATCAATGTTCATTGCTAAAGAAACTGTTTAGGAGCTAGATGCAACCTAAGACTTAGGAAGTCAAGGAGAAACTACCCTCACAACACCTTTCTCTCTTTCCCATTTTTCCATCAAGGCAGAAACCATCAGGGTTTGAGTTTCCAGTAGTTCGGCCACAGTACAGACACAGTCTACCCTATAGGCTTCAACTGCACTGAAACTGCCTCAGCAAAACTGTAACAGAAATTTTACCGAGGCTAAGGACCACCTGTGTGGTGGATACCTCTGCATGGACCTGGCAAAGAATTCTGTGCCCTAAGCAAGTGTCAAGGTCACACCTGAATCAGAAAGTCCATTGAACTCATGGTGCAGCTGTTATGCCTTAAAAGTCTGAAGTTTTCAATGACAAAGGGTGTCCAAAGTGAGAATAAAACAAATCCATTCAGGAGGAAACTAGGCAGCGATTACCTTACAAGAAAGCTGAAGTGGGTTTGGGAAATATTAAAGAAATACCAGAACTGATTTCTAAATCCTTTCTTTTCATTACAGCTGAGAAATAAAATATAGCTAATTAGATCAATAAGCTTATATTATGCAAGTACAATAAAAAAACCTCTAAAGAATTGTTGCTTGAAAAACAAGTCCACTTCTATTCTGTGCATAGCAGATTTTAAGTCTGCAGAAGATATACAAATCATGTTTGTCTCCTGGAACAACCCGCTCAAAAAAAAGCAAAACAAAACAAAAAAAAAATCCAGATCTGCTCCTGGAATGTTCCTTCACACAAATAAACCTATTAAGCAATGGAAATTTGTGCATAATGAAAAACTCACATTACGGGCATTGCCCTGTTGTGGAATCATCCTTTCTTTTCCACCCTACTAAAACTAACATTTTGTTGGGGGCTGTATGTCAAAGTCATTTTTCTTCTGTTTATGCTGTGTGTTCTTCCTGGCATAGATTCTTCCGTGCTTAGAGCACGGACTAATGACTCAAAACTTGAGTCTCACTTTTGGCATTAGTAGGACTTCTGATGCTGTCTCACTTTGTCAAGAAATAACGAAGGCACTAGTGCAAAGCACGTTTCAAAAATGGTTGATACAACAGGTCATTTACAGTATGATAACATAAAGTGATTCGTCTCCTTTTGTATTTTTATATACTAAGGTCTTGACGACAGTTATCCCTGTGCTACTGGAAATTTTCATTGTCCTAAAGTAGTTATTAACTACTGACATTAAAAGTTTCAATCTTTCTTAGGCAGCCTTTAATTAAATTCAATAAATAAAAGCATCTTTAACATAAGAGACTTTCACAAATTGTAATCGCAGTTGCATGGGTGCATAAATGTTACTACTAGTAAACGCTCAGAATTTTTGCTGTTTTAACAAGAATAGCTCCAATAAGTTAAGCATTTGAGACATATAGCAAATGTCGGTTTCTCTGAGTCACTACATTACAAGTATGTACTTTTGTTATGATGATGAACATCTTACTGTCCACCAATATATGGATCTCCACACAAGTATCTTTTTACAGAATTTACTGGGATTCAAGAAGACATTGGCTTGGGTACGACTTAGAAAAAATGCGAGTATTAAGGAAACACTTGTTCATTGTTAGTTATTATGCTTGGCATAATATTTTACATGGCGCAACTCAATAATGAATCGCTACAGAATCCTGATCACATCTATTTACCGTATTCATATACACTCATCAAGTTATATTTCAATTTGACCTACTGAAAACATTTCACATTATTATGCTTTTTAAAAATGCTGTCAAGATGAAAACTACCAATTTGTAATGTCAAATCTAGTCCCAAGATCATAGTGCTTTTTCCAAGTTTTTTTTCTGAACCATTTTCTGTGGAGCTCCAGTAATTTTTTTTTACTTTGAACTCCACAAAAAGAAATATTTCAAACTTGCTGTACTAACATTTTAAGGGTGTAATCCCCAGCAGCCTTCAGAGCAGAGCCAGTAATGTTAGAAACATTAAATATTAAATAAGTGTTAGTGTCATAAAAGGAATTGCATGCCCAGGGAAAACCACGATTCCAGGTAATATCAAGAATTAAGGTAAGAAGATGGTGAGCTGCTGGATGACAGTAATGCCTTGGCAACTTTGGAAATAACTTGAGACTTAAAAATTTATTGAGAATACACTATGGAAGCAAATCAGAGATTAAAGCTCTGTAGGTTTCTTACTCACAACTTCAAGCATTCCATGGGTCAAAACAAAAACACATTCTTGATATGGAAGATACTCTTTCTGCATCCAATCTTCCTCAAATCGATGCGCACTCGGATGAGCTGAGGCAGTTACAGGCAAAGACCGTGAGCAGCCAGTATCTTCCCAAAAGCCCAAAATGGACTAATGAGTTGCGATAGTGCATCACATTTGCATATTGTGTAAGTTATGAAGTTAAAAAGAAACCCTCCTGCTCCCTTAGAGAAAGGTCATGGTGATCAGCGTAGGACAACTAAGCCAAGAAGATTTACAGTAGAAGGAGAAAACATAGTAAGCCGGGAAGAGAAGCAGTTGTCATAAGCACATCCAGCTGAGGGAAGTTTATTGACAGAGCAGTGGAGTGAATCAAAAGTTTGTTAGTTTACAGATTATAAATAGAGAACAAGTGTCTATCAGAGAGCCACATAAAAATTAAACAAGAAATGCACTGTATTTGTTTATACTGGGAATTAATGGAACCATCTCTGAATGAGGCATTATTAATTTCACCTCATGGTGTCTTTAATTAAAAGAAACAATAGCTCTCCAAGGCAGGGCTGTCGCTTAGAGCCGATGTGAGATGGAAAGGGATTTGACAGTTACCTAGTGAGGTTCTTACGGAGGAGCAGGGCAAGCCGAGCAGCCATAATAGCTCCTTACCATCCTTTTAAAAACTGATTTGACTGTGGAAACATCTGAGAAAACCTGCGCTGGGGGCTTGTTCTCCATGCTGCCAGTCTTAAGAAGTAACGGTGACAGATTGTTGACAGTAATACTTAATAAACTCCTTGCCAGGGTCTTGCAGCCTGAGACGTAGAAAGTGATATACAGAAACGCCAGCAGTAAGAGGGAATTCTATTTTCTAGCCTTTGCCATCTAGAGAGCACACTCCTACTCACAGAGCTCGTGCTCTTATCCTTCCCACTGCAGTTGCCCACCAAGAAGCAGGTTGCAAGGTCGCAACACGCTGTGCGCAATTCCCACTAGGAAGGTAGAGCCGTCTGCGTTGAAATTAGCCCCTTCGTTTCACAACGGGCAGCACTGGAAGTATAAGAGAAACTAACAGATCCGGACAGCACTGTTGGGTGTTCCGAACTGCACTCTGCCACTGCTGCCCCCCTGCCTGTTTGTCCCCAAAGACAGCGCGGCCGCAGCCACCGCGCGTTACGCGGCTCTCCGAGAGGCTCTCAGGCGTAAGCGAGCTTAATCAGGAGAAGTGTGAAATCACAGCAAAGCCAATGCTTCCTGTTCTGCAGATGGTGAGCTGCCAGAAAGGATCAGCCCAGGCTTTAATTGCAAGGCTGATGAGAAAGGCAGGCAAGATGGGAAGGTACGTGTTATGGAGTGGGCAGACCATTGCATAACAGCGAGGCTGTTGTACACGTGGTCCCGTATGAATCAACACGCGCTAAAAAAATGGCACCATCCGTGTCTTTCCACACTCCTGAAACAGAGAGAGAAAGTGCCTCAGCTGATCACCCTCCGCAGCGGATGCTGAAGGTTCAGTTCACTGAGAAAACCTCTAACAGCTGGAGGGTCACTCGGCTGAAGTCACAACAACGATCTGGTTTGTTTCCGTTAGGATGGGCAGAGCAGGATGAACGCAGGGAACAACACCAACAGCAACCAGCACCCTCTGCAGTGCGGGCGAAAGGCAGTGGCTGCCTCTTGCCCCTGTGCAATCTGCTTTGTGCACACAGGGCCAAACTGCTGTACTGCACGAGTCATAACCTCACCGATATAAGGCGAACTTACCTGAGCCTGATCAAGAATCTCATAAGATTATCATTTTATCATTTCAAACCTAAAAGCAGCCTCCTTTCTTGACTTGCTCTGGGAGTCAGCCAGGTGTACCTATACACGTACACTCACACACACATGCTGGTGTATATTTAATACTCGTGCACTAGACATGCACATACATATCCTTATAAAGGAACATCGGGGGTGGGGGTGAGGGGTGGGGGGTGTTTTTAGGAATAGATTTTGCCTTAATGCTAGAAAATGTCCTGCGTCACACTAACAAAATTTCAAAGAAGCAACTGTGACTTGTAGAGCCGTGTACGTCTAATCATTGTCTGAGCTGCCAACATGAGCCAGTAGTGACAAAGTTGTGCCTATATGTATAACTCCTGGAGCAAGGAGGCATCCCTGAGCCTCTCTGTTTCTTTAATGGTGAAAGAATTAGACAAATATGGTACCAACTACCCGTCATCAAAATGGGCAGAAAGGAAATCACTAATGACCAGAATAGTTGAGTAAAGTATAAAATCTATACTTGAATGAAGAAGTGTCCAAAAATGGCTTCATGACCTTGAAGTTTACCTTGTAAAAACCAACTTCACAACCCAATTGCCAGGAAATAAAAGTTCTCATTGTTTAATGAAAGGATGCCGACATGTGAAACAAAATGTTTGTGGAAGTGGCTGCAGGCACCAGGCGTCTAGTTGGTTCTATGGGGTTTATATATGAGTTTATATTTCTATATGGGTTATATTACATAGGTTTTCTATTTCTCTAATGCAGAAGGAAGAGTATCATGCACAGCTATTTATAAATGTCACTAATTTAAGTGATTGTTTTTATATCCTAGCTTCAGAAGAAAACACACCAAAAAAATCCATAAAATAAGTCACCTAGATTATGCAAATATTTTATGCCAGAACACATTACTTTAAAAACAGCAGAGGAAGTGAAATACTAGAAATCTATGCAACATAAAGGAGATTATCTCCAAATAGAATAAATTTCATACATCTCCAAAAAGAATTTTTCTCTCTCTAAGAAGACAGACTGGAAGCTTATAATATCTAAATAGACTACATACATATTTATTTAAGGATTTTGGCCTACTCATATTAGAGCTGGGAAATCTTAACCAATACTTCTTTTTAAAAACATGATCCTCTGTTATAACTGTTGCTTCTTTCAGTTCATAAAGAGAAGAGGATCACTGTTGACTGAGAATTCAGCAACATACCCTTATAATCTTTAGACGTGACTTTCTCTGTAAACCTGAGTCCCAGTACCTGAATAATGTCTTGGACCAAGTAAATTGAAATGTAATAGAAATACTAGAATATATCGTTTTCTCTATTGCTTTTTATGAACTTGACTATAGGACAGGTCGTCATCATCATCACCATGAGTAAAGAGGCAACTGAGAGTCAGAATTCTTTTTTTTTTTCCCAGTGTTCATTCTGTGCTTTGAGGTAAACCATGCGATCTCACTGCCACAGATTGCAATATTTTTAATACCTGAAGAGTGCCTCAAAGCCTATATGATATTAGAAAAATATATTTCAAGATCCTCGGAACAAAAGTACTCCTTTAATATTTCAATAGAAAGCAGAACACTGTCTCTGCTGCCAAAGATGTGGACTGCATTTCAAAATTTGCATTGTATTAGACAATACCTGTAACTCTGTGGGGGAAAATAAGGGGTTTCATGGTGTAGCTGGAAGCTAGAACCCATCTGGACTTTACATTTGCAAGTTCTGACCACAATTCTGTCACAGAACAAAAGTAAAGCTTAGAAAATAACTACTCACACGTTTCCAGTTGTGTGCATTACTCAAACTTAATTTTATTTTCCTCCTGGAATGCACAGATGGACAAATGGATAATTAGCTGGCCAGACTTCATTATGAAAGTCTATATAATCCACTTAGTAAAATTCTTATACCTTAGCTCCTTTTCAAGCTTGTCAAAGAGGAGAGTGTTCTGCCCTAGTATTTATGTCTCTCAGATATATTTTATGATTGTCTGTTTGATTAAGCCTTTCTGTGAATACTAGCTAGCGCGGATTTTTAACAGAGGAAACTGCAAAATTGAAAGCTGAAAAAATAATTGAAAAACTAGAAAAACCAGAAAAATAAAAAAACCTATTAGATGTTTCTAAAACAGGTGAAAATATAGAGGCTTCATCTAAAAGTTTTAACTGTATCCAGACACGTCTATAATGGGCAGCTGCTTTTCTTTTTGCAACTAATGCAAACAAAAAATTCGCAAGGACAGTAAGCCTCACTGAGCAGGACGATGTTATACGTCACACACTACATGCTAAATATTGAACAGAACCTGCTTCCCAAATGGAACGCAAACACCAATAATCAAAAGACATACATTTGTACAGGTTTGTAAGACTTAACACACTGAGCCTGGTGACTGTTGGCTAAAGCTCTCAGCAGGCAGGTGGGGTCTGCAGAGGAGAGGTCATGAAATACAGAATGAAGATTTTTCTGCTACATTGCAGTTAATTCCCAGGGAAAAGAAACTGCAGCCACACAAAATAGCAATAGCAACCGGGACGTGTTTGTGACTACAGTTGAAGTGCAGGCTGTAAAAGCAGTCATTCAAAATGATTCAGTCCAAATTCATCCATACTTTCCCCTAAATTTAGGAATAACCCTTTATTAGATGAAGTAGAAAAGGAACGATGGAATGACAATGACAGCACTGAAAGAAAAGCTGTCAGTCAGTCTGCATCGATCAAAAGGACAGCTCAATCAGAGATTTAGCAGATGACACTACGATTTTTTTTGTCCTCATTTTCCCCCTCAATTCTTTTCCACTGTGTATCATTGCAAATAACTATGATTCATAATTAGCTTTTGATTACATTAGCAGAAAGGATAATTAAAATAATGGGATGCATACATATATTTTTTCAAATCATGCTGTGACATTCTCTGGCTATGCAGAAATTTTTATTTGGCTTCTCAGTATCAGTCAATGTTTGTGATTGCCATAATTCTGACTATGAAGAAATCTCCTGTTTTTTTGAAAGAAAGTCAGATTTAACTCGAGCTTTGTAAGCACACGTCTGCATGGTCTTATTCTGATGGGCCTCCATCTAAACCTGCCATGAGTTACAATGTGCACTGCTCTCCAAGACGTAGAAAATGTGGAGTTACCAAACAATACACCTGCAGGCAGGTGAGCAACCAGCCATTCCACACCAGTTCCACCTGATCTAGCATGCGCGAGTCACCGCTAGCACGGTGATAAAACAACGACAACACAAAGTTGGAGCAAAGCTTGGTGTACGTAGTGCTAGAGACAAGCCCAGTGGAAAACCATCGCTGTCCACCCCTACTGCCATCCCCCCTCCTTCTTGTCCTCCTCTTTAACGTGGTGTCTGGCCAACACACAGGGCACTTTTAAGAAGGCATGGTGCCCACTTCAGGACACCTTCCGGTGGGGTGGGGTGTCCACAGTCACTGAGCAGGGCAGGCAGAGCTGGGGGCTGGCAGCAGGGTCTCCCCCCAGCACCACTGGTGGTGAACAAGCTCCAGCCAGGTTGTCCAGACAGCAGCAGCAGGAGAAAGGGCCAGAGACTGGGCTAGAAACAAGGCTACAATGTAGACCTAAGGGCTACCCAGGTGTGGACATCGGCACTACTACAGCATCGTCCGGCAAGGGACTGACAGCCCGATGCTGAGGTGGGCCATGGGAAGGTTGGGCAGGACCATCCACCAGCCTCTAGCTTGAGGAAGCCTCGTTCCTGCTGCTCCCCCACCCAATTCATAGGGGGCCTATGACCTAACCTTAAATGTGCCTGTTCTGGCTGTTCCCTTGGGTCATAGTTTTGCTCTAAAAACAGGAACAAAATGCAGGAGCTATGAAAGGTAATAAAGCAAATGTTCTGACGCAAAGATGGGTTTTCCAGAAATGCATGGTATTGTCATCTAGCTCTGGCTTCTGCTAGGTATCACTGTGAAAGGAACACGTCGCCTGCATTAGCATTGGGTAAGCAGATTAAAGAAAAGTAAAAATAAAAACTATATACTCTCAGCGGAACTTACAGCACAGAAAAACATTACTGTCCCCTGCCACAGCTGCAGCCTACTTGACCTCCCTGAATGTCATACTTCAACAGGCAGTGCAACATTTTTAAGGAGACCTGACTGTCTAACTTAGGTTCCTAGAGACGCAACGTAAAAGATGGAAGCTCCAGAAAAGGAAGCATAAATGTGGTGTGAAGCAGGTTTCTGAATTTCCTATGTCCAGTCACGAATGTGCGTGAAGGAGCAAAGGAAACTGCACTTCTTCCTAACGGTGGAGCGTAAGCTTAGAACATGACGCCACAGCAGCCCCCACTACAGCCCAGCCTGCAAACCAGGTCCTGTAGAAACGCTGCTGGGGTACCTTCCCGTCCCTTTGCACATCCACAGTTTAAATGGTCCAGATTAGGAATGGGAATACTGGGATGACAAACTCTCTCCTTCTGGCCCAATACAAATCCATATTCTCAAGGATAAGACTGGCCTTGCTCCCAGGTATCTCCATGCAGAGCATTACTAATATTTGCATCGGATAATAGTCCCAAGAATGTATCTCCAGAATCTATACCAGTGAACAGGAACTGGGCTGTAAGGACGAGTATCACTGGAAGATTAACATAAAACTATATTTAAAATAGGAAAATAGTTTTATTTTAATTGAACTAGCTTGTTCCCCTGCAAAACTGCTTTACTGACAAATAAGGACTTGCTTGTCACTGAATGATTTATTTGCCAGTTAACAATAAATAACGCTTAGCTCACACAAGTGTTAGGCAGACTTAGGTGTATTTATCAAGGGAAACGAGACTTCATGGGGTGGATAAACATACTTTTAGCATTAGAACACTTTAGGGCCACTGAGAGTGACTATGTATGCCATGTATACAATGCATGGCATACAATGGATCAACCTGACAACAGATCTTTATTTTCACAGAACTTGGGCATCAACCCACTGAATTACTGGCACTGATGTTATTTATCATATATGTGATCATTCTAAAACCAATCAGTACAATTGATAAGCTTTTTCAATGTTCCAAGTGTGACACTTATGGTGGCATTTAGGGGACATTAAGATGGCATTTAAAGGTAAAATAAATAAAATAAAAAGCACCACTTCTGGTTCAGGAAAGATTTGATCTCCAACATTCTTGCATTCAGCAAGTTCTGCATCACTGGAAACTCGGATGAAGTATTTTTTTATATATATATTTATGTGTGTGTGTGTCTGTGTGTATATGTGTATCTCCTGCCTTACTCATACACCTACAATTTGGCTAGATGGCTCTTCAGTCCAATTCAGTGCAGTCATTCAGATTATTTTGCTTTTTCTCTGAGTATCACTAGCATGTATGGGTACGAATATCTAGTCTATATATTAACTTTAAATTGAATATTCCTGGGTTGTACATGTTATTTAGCCATGTCTAACTGACCCCTTATACCACTGTAAGCCCACTGATGTCAGTGGACCTACATTTGAAAGAAACTGGGAAGAGAGTGAGACCAAAAGGACACTATTGGAAGAACTTTTTTTTTTTTCATCATAGTATGTCTCCTCTGAGTGCTTATATGATCATTTCACTTCCCTCCACACGCTTAGTAATAAATAGCTCACAGCATCATAGAGATGTGCTGGGTAAATGCTGCAAGTTATGAGGCAAATTTACTGCCTCATAAACTCACAGCCAAGTAAAGCTGTCATTTGCAAGAACAATTAAGTCATCATTCTGTTCCATGGAGGGTATAGGGTGTTCCTGAAACTTGTAAATCCACAGAAAAAGGAAGCTGGTCATATGTTCAGAAAGAAAACAAACATTTTATTAATATTGAGTTCACTTGCAAGCTTCAAGCCTGGATATATTTTCTTTGTTTCCCAGGATTTGCAGTCTAGCCGCTACTCTGTGCCATGCACGCTGTTAAAAGGCAGAAGGACTACGAGAGCACCCTGTGATGTCCTGTTCTTGTCGTCTGTCTCTTGTAGAGTATGCTTGTGAAGTCATACGAGCGAGATGTTGCTACAAAGAGGAGAAAATAGGATCAAAAAATAAAGACTGTTACCTCTGAGCCATGCCAAAATCTGGCACCGGGGGCTGCTGTAAAAATGGCTAGTCTGGCCTGAAGATTGTCCAAACGGATAGAGGAGGATACTATAAAATGTTTCTGTTGTTTAACCTGTTTTCACTACTCACTGATGTAAACCCACAACAGAATCTTTACACTTCGGGATACCAGGAGATAAAACTTCCCGAGGCATGCTTCCTGAAACACTGCGGTAATTCACAGATTTTTTTTGTGAGTACTGTAGGTGCAAGCCACATGGAAGTGTCACCTCCTGATTCTGTCATTTCCAAGAAATTAAACATCCACAAGCAGCACATATAGGCTGCGTCGCGGCAGCCCAACTCGTCACTTCCCCAGGAACCTGGGTGACCTGTATGACCTATATGACCACGCGGGACTGCCACAGACGCATACGTGTATCCCTTGCACACAAACCACAGGTACACGCACCACAGCCATCTTGCTGTGTGTTAGGTGAAAGAAACACATTTTGCAAAGATTAAAGAATAAGGCTGGATGGGGTCATTGAGCCTAGCTGGGAATTTAAGCAACGCCGGTTCAATCATTTTAACTGGGAACACGAACCCCAGCCTAAAGTCCCTTGTCATCCTCACTGTCACAAAGCTGACCCACATTTCACTTCTAATTAGAAGGGGGCTAACTGGGCTTCCAAGTGAGAAAAAACAGACTGTAGCTGCAGAAATGGCTCGTAGCTGAGTGCTCTGCTTTTAACAACAGGAATGCAACTTTTTTGAGCCACTTGATTTGTGCACATTGAGTGGAGTCATAGCTCAAGCCGAGCTCCCGAGGGCAGGGTGGATGAAGCCCTCGTTGCCTTCGGTGCCCCTGCAGAGATGCATCAGGGTGGTGTGAAGTTACACCATCTCTGCAGCTGCTGGAAGCCAGTCTACCCAGTATCCTCATCACTGCTAGTGACGCCAGCTCTGCTAGTCCTGGGAATGGAACCAGAGGTAGCAACACTGGGAAAATTCAGGGAGAAAAAGCTGGTGTGGCTAAGCCTCTTGAAACCATAGTTTCTGTCTGAGGAAAAGTATTATAACGCCCAAAACATACATACCACAAATGTAAAACTAGTGTGGAAAATTCCTATCTAAAATTCTATAGAACATGACAAAAGATTAATGTTATGAACCAGGTATCAGAATATACAGTATGTTTTAAGCTCTCATTCCTGTCGCGGGAGCCATATAAATGTACTAAAAGCCAGACCAGGCCCCTTTAAATTATTAATTGTAGTTGCCTAATAATAACTTGGTGAATAAGAAGAAAAATGGTAAAAATGTACTATTAAAAACATATTAAACCAATAAAACATGTCAAGTGCACTGTACCTCACCAAGCACTTTTCTATATAATTTATGTTTTTGTACAAGTATCTTTAAGTAAAAATTACACTTTTTGCCCAATTTAGTATTTATGATATTAATTTCCAGCAAATTTATATGTTTTGCTGAATGCTCATTTCTGAGCACCACATTGACTCTCCTAGTGGAAGCGGCGAGGTCCCAGATGTTAGCTCTACCCGCTGTTGACATTTCTGAGTTTTGAGAGCTAAAAGCTCGTAGGTCTGAAAATGAGCTGAGCCACTGAAAACTCTTGTTACACAGGGGACAAACCCTGGTAGCAATGGGACGCTGCAGCTTTTTTAATCCCTATGGACACAGAATGCACAAAGCGTGTCGGTATCTCAACTGACCACGGTTTAAAAGGTTGCCTGCAACTGTGCGGGACGAAGGGACTTAACCTGGTCTCAGGCTGTGAAGCAAATTCCTAAGAGAAACAGGTGCAAACTCTGCTATTTGTTCATGTGTTTGAAAACACCTTTTTTTTCAGTGTCCTGTTATAAGGTTGTAACTCACCGGTCTGTTACAGAATAGAAGTACTTCAGGTCTTTTTCTGATCATAGTAAAAGCTGCTCTATGCAATGCTGCTGTAATGTTGTGCAAACACAAAAACAGAGAGAGAAATTGGCTTTAAGCATAACCTTTAGAACATGGCACTGTGCTCCACAGCAGTAAAGATTACTGGCCGGCTTGTAAAACATTTTTTGAGAATTTTACTTCCATGCAGCTCACTAAATCCCCACTAATTAACATGCAGTTAAAAAGTGAACAAATTGTTAATGTTATTACATTCTGGGCTTTGCTCTGAGAGAAATGACACCATATATCTTGCTATGCCTTTAGAATTCCTCTAACTGGAAAGGAAATCCTTTAAACTTATCTGGCAAATAGTCTCCACCGGGAAGATATTTTCTCTTCTAATATAGAGATATGGGGTTTTTTACATTCCTTCTCTTATTAAAATTTGTTCTTTAATTTTTCACGGTTATTCTAAATGCTCTATTCAAATAAGGCAAGCCCCTTTCTTAGATGTCCGTCCTTTGTGTTTTCTAGATTTCAGATTCTATAGAAAGTAAAGAACTTCTAAAAAACAATTTCTGAGGGGGCGCAACTGTTTGATTTCAGATAAAGCAAAAACCCAGCATACTCTCTCTGCCTTGTGTTGATCAATTATCCTTTCACCAATGAATAAATGTATGATGAGGTATGTTAATTGTGGGAAATAATGCTTCAAAAAAGAGATATCCAGATGGTACTATGGCACTTTGAATATTCCTAATGGAGCTGTATGATGTCTTTACCATTATTATGAGGGTATTTCATCCCCTTGTTTCTGCAAAAACCACTTTTCCCCCTCCATAACATTGTAACAATAAAGCATGTCTGTGAGTCCAGTAATTGCTAATTAGTAAATTGGTTAAAGGAAATTTCATTACATTTTGCTGGACCTAACATTTGTGATCAAATGAAAGATTCTAAGAAAAACGCAATTTAAAAAAATCATAATTCTTCATATGTTCAATATAGTATACTCTGATTCAAATACAGTAAGTACCCATAATAACACAGTTGCTCTGTTGAGTTAGTATGCTGGGTTAATTACATAGTTCAAGCAACTGAAAAACAACACCTCTGAGGCTTGAAGTGTATCTTCTGTATGGGAGGAGAACGCGCAAACAATAAATACATTTACGCAGCCCTTTGTCAGGCTGAGCAGGAACGCAGTTTCTTGCCCCTGACTGCCAAAGGCTTCCCCAGCAGTGATGCCTCAATGTCCACAAGGGATGGTCCAGGTCTTCCCAGGTGTGCCAAGTCCAGCAAGAGTCCCTGAAGGTGCCACCTTCGGTGGGGCCACCATGGATGGACCAGCGCTGTGGCGTCCTGCTGTGCTGTGGTGGGTGCCACCACACCTCCTCACCACGCTTACTGTGCTGGGGCAAAAAACTGGTGGGTTGTTTGTTGTTTTTTTTTCAAGGAAGTAGCGCTTCAACAAGAAGGGGATAAGAAATGTATTCCGCCAAGGTTTGCTTCCAGTGAGAAGAAGTTCCTCAGAAGATTCTTATGGCCAGTCAGGAGACAGCTGTCAGCAAGGATGACAGACGGATATAAGGAATATGGGAGGAAGAACATAAGGAAAGGAGGAAGATGATATATTGAATTTTAAGAAAAACAGAACGAAATCAGTGTCCAGATGAAATTCTAAAAATCTGGCCTCAGTACAGATCTTTTGCATTCTCGTAAACTGAGGAGACAGAACTGGGAACTACCAGTTCATTGCAAGATAAAATTTTTAAAGTTTTAAAATATGTTTCACATTTTAAACCCGAGTGAATAAAAAAGCATTTGCAGTTTACATATTCATAGCTTTCAGTGGTATAATTTTCAAGTTATATGTACCCTATAGTTAGATTTAGATCACATGCTGCTTTACTTGCAGGAGAAAATCTCTCTTTATTACCTTTTTTTTTTTCTTTATAACTGTGTTGCTCAGCCTTTTCAGCTATGCCAGCTAAACTCATTAACACACGATTAAAGAAGGATGATTAAAAGTACAAAAGTAAAATTAGATCACAATTTTCTATCATCTTAATCCAAAAAAAATTGTTTAATATAGTATTTTCAATTTATTTAAAGTGTACCTTCAACTGATCAGTTTTACTGTTCTTAGCTTCTGGTACGTATGTGTAATAATACATTGTATATATGGCATACACAATGTATCATTTTACAGTTATTATATTTTATAGTTATTTTACTTGTATATATAAATCGAAGTAAAATCCTTCCACAAATTACTGCAATGAAGCTGGCAAGACTTGCATTCACCCCATAATACCTGTCAAGAATGTATGTTATTAGTATTGTCAGTACTGGCATTTTACTTCTCAGACTTTTGTTTTTCCCTTTATTAAATTTATTGGTTGTGTGCGTATTGTACAGCTCTAGCAAGTTATCTATCTCATGCAGCTTAATGATTCCAACCACAAATACAGATAAAGATATATGATAGATCTGGATGGGTGAGTGAATGAGCCACAAGCAATACAAATCAAAATCAAGATTTCTTTTACATTCAAGACGATCACAGTATCAGGAGGAAAAGGACATAAACTACTCAGATGATATATTTCACTTGTCAAAACCGAAACCAGTAAATTCCTCAAGCCACATACATAGTGTTTGGGGAATATATAACTACTCTGGATGCGTTGCTACTCTTGAACCAAACTATGGCACAAATCACTGGGGGGGTGGGGAGGGTAGTGTTTGTTTGGGTATGTTTTTTGGTGTTGTTACCAGACCAAAGGATGATTTTGATACTAGAAATGATTGGCTAGAACATTGGGTCGCAATTTCCATTAAATCACAAACCCGATGTGAGTAACTAGTTTAAAGCCTCAGACATTCACACACAGCTGGAGGTGACGACACATCCTACGGCTTGATATTGATAGAAAATCCAGCAAAGACATAGAGCATAAAGTGACCGTTAGGCCACCTGCCCTTTCTGACCAGATCCTGCCAGTTTACCACCCAGGATCACAGCCCTGGCAATTGATGTTTGGCTGTGCCAGCTGCACGGTGCCCTACGCATCTTCTCCACAGATGCCATGTATATGACACACACATATGGGCTACGCACACATCTGGCCCACTGAAATGTCAGCCTTGGATTTTACCAGCCCAGCATCCAACCACTCCCGGTCACACAACCCCCCCGCCATGCTGACGGGAATGACCGTGATCCATTCTCAGGTGCATGAAGGTGCATTTGCAGGCACGGGTCCTCAAGTTCACATGTTGAATTCAATTAACACGTCTTCTAGGAACATCACAACAAGAGCAGAAAACCAGCACACCAGACAGCAACAAGTGGATATAGAAAGCGTCTCTTGACTGGACCTTGTGCATCTGAAAGGTAAATAGCTGGCTGCTGCACAGGCAGCGAATTAAGCTGCTTGTAATTGCACTCCCTGTCTGCCTTTCCCTATTCCCCCTCTTTCTAGAGCTGGGGCCAGACAGTCAATGAATTAAACTGCAAAACACACTATTCCCTGACCCCGAGGTTAGAACTATCACAAGCACTGACTGGAAATGGCTGCAGATAGTACTTGTCGTGCCCTTACTTTCCATTGGAAATCAAGTAATGGCACAGGCAGCGAGTGGAAGCCCTTGCTAAGGTCACCGATTTATACCGGCTGAATCAATTTCTTACAACAGCATTGCAGAAGCTGTGGAGGAAGGTTTTGCCTAAGACTTTGTTGTTTTTAACATATTTTGTACATGTTTTTTAAAAAAGAGAAAAAAAGAAAAAAAAAAACCCAGAAAGGATGCTAGACAGCAATTTCTGGCATTGGAAAACTGTAAGTCAAGGTCCTTTGTTGGGGCTTCCACTGACCAATATATAAAATTCAATAATTCCAACCCTCCGTGAAAGCAGAAATAGCTGCTTCAGTTCTAAAAGAACAGAGACCAACCTCACAATTGCAAAAAGTAGTATCAGCAAAAGAATGTAATTTCTAAGGAAAACAACTTCCAAGCAAGTGAGCGTCCTCACTCCATATCGGAAGGCTATTAATTTTTGTCCAGGCTACCACAACATTTCCAGATATGCAAATGGGTAGCCCTTTCAGGTGAAGGGACAGCTTTCTCCCGTTTGCAAACATGTTCTCATTCCACTGTAATTTGCAGGAGAGCCCTGAGCCTGATTCATGTGGGTTCCAGTCAGCTTTAATCTGTCTCTGGCTTATACTGTTCAAATATTTGGACGAATAAAATTCATGACCTGAATCTACTATCAGTCAAATTAAAATATACATATAGATACAGGAAAGTAAGAGGGAAAAACACAGAGGATAGCAATATATGTGTAAGTATTACAATATATAGCAATATATGTGTAAGTGATCAAAAAATATACTTGTTAGTGTTAACACAAATTATCTTTCAGAAATTCAGCCTTTCTATAGATACTAGCATACTGTCTTACCTATGGTAGAGTTTGAACTAATCGTCACTTTTTTAGGATATCAGGATGAAATGATTGCTGGGAAGAGTAATCATCAAGGTAAAGTTAAAAATGTCATAAAATAAAAGCAAAAATCGTGTATGTTTTAACAAAAATTACCCATGTCAACAGCGGTTTTTGAAAACTCAGGGAAAACACATTTTATTACCATTTTATGTTCAAACTACAGTGACTAACTGCAAACTATCCCATGAGAAAGGCTCCACTGGTTTTTTTTCAAAAGCTTTCTTTTGTTGTTTTTTTTTTTTCTCTCCTCTTGTTCAGGGTTCTTCTCCAAGTGAAAGGCTCCAAGGAAAGGACCTTTCCTATTAAGGATCACACTTAAGAACACATTTAACTTCCACTGAAGTTAATGGGATTTAAGCATGTGTTAAAGTGTTTTTCTGAACTACAGCCAAGATTTGAAAGCAAAGCTGTGAGGTTCCTGTTTTTCAATAACTGCATGTGTTCAAGCCTCAATTTCACAGTCATATTATCTTAATTTCCCCAGAAAAGCTGAATTTCGGTATTCCTCTGGTGACTGAGTACCTGGATGGGCAGAATTTCTGAGTAGGTTTTTAAAGATATTTAGGAATTTAAGAACAGAAACCAGCAGCCAGCAACGTTTCCACTGGCTGTTGAAATAAGAAGAGAGGCACTCGTCTGCATATTTAAGTGCCCAAATAGTTTTGAAAATCTGCCTAGTGACACCTTAGGTCTTGGGGCAGGCACTTTAAATCCTGATACAATCAAAAAGAAACAATGAAAGCTTTGTCCCCAAACTGCACAAGAATCTTTGCCTTTGGGGGAGGGATTGTGACTTTCCCAGCTGTTTCTTGTCTATCCTCTCACCGCAGTTTTGCTTCTGATATCCCTCCTGGTTCCTGGAAAGGTCTTCTGATGGGAAGCACTGGTAGACTTTCCCCAGGCTACTTGTCGATGGCATTCCTGTCATGCACTCTGGTGTCTTACAGTTCTTCTCTTACTGATAAACTTACTCTTGCATACTTTCCAGTGGCTGGAGGAAAGGCATGGGGGCAGAATCCTGAAATCTTGGCCTCAGACACTCCTTTACACCAAGTCACGTCATTTGTCTTGATTCCCTGTACCCTTTCTGCAAAATAGATTGCATATTGGGTCAAACCCTTGGAAGGATTAAATCCACATACTTCAATGCTCAGATGATATGTCAATGGGTCTAGGTGGAAACATTCAACGTTGCACACCATCCCATGAAAGCAACATGAACACATACGCTTTTCCTTATATTATTTTTTCTTGACCCTAATACAGATTCCATGGCCCCCTGTTTGTTACCTTCATCTGTCATAAAGAAGCACTGCAGCAATTTTCACAGAAATTGGTCAAAATTTGTTTTATTAAAATTCCTAGTAAATACTTTCATGATTATATTTGTAGCAGGCTTTAGCTCCCTATTAACTCCTAGAGCAGGGCTGGAAAGTTTCAGTTTGAAGGAAACAGCCATGCTTAAAAGACATAAGAACAGTGCCTCAAAAATTAATTTAATGTTAGGATGGGATTTATCTGCTTCTATGAGGACTCCAGTAATGTCTTCCCTAACTGTGTTAGTTGCCCAAGATGCTTTTAAAACTGATGGTGATCTAGTTACTACAATTAGCAAGGTCCTTGGTATAGTGCATCTCATCCTGAAACACGTCTAAAATAAAGTAGATCAGCTCCAACATCACATTGTCCGTGGACATCACTTTGTCTCAAGGATGCACATTTCTATTTGGAAGGACTGGCATCCCCAGATTTTATTTTACCTTTGAAGGCTGCTGCTTCTATTTTACACTTGAAGATATACTTGTTTTCCTGGAAGTTAGTCTACTTTTTCTAACACTTTTAGTTTGTTTAATGAAAGATATTGCCTAAACCTGCAAACCTTCCTTTGCACATGCTCTTTGACTGCTGTGCCTACAGCAATGCTACCAATATTTCTCTCTTCAACTGATTATAAAGTGACCTGAAGGTGATTAAGTTAGCTAAAAAACATATGGATGTTTACAGATGAATGAGCTAAATCTCATCTTTCGTCTCCCTACAATTTTCCCTGAATCTAAAGTAGAAATTATCATATAAAATAGAGTTCTGTGTACAGATGCCATGGTCCTGCCCCTTCACAGAGGCCTTGCAAGTTTCTTGCGTCCCTCAGTGACTTCATGCTGTCCTCCAGTGCCCAGCTGTGCCACCCTGAGGTTTGCTTCCCTTTTCAAAAAGGCACCCAAAGCAGACTGCGAAGCAGCCTCCTTACTCGTCCACTTTCACACAGCCAGGGTGTTCCATGTTCGATTCTGGCAATGGAAACAGGTCAAGCAAGACGTTTCAGAAAAACCTAAGTATTTCAAAGAATGATTTTTAATAGAATTTTACTGGACATTTTATTAAGGAATACAGCAAGTAAAGGAAAGTCATGTAACAAAGATCTCGTGAGGGGATTAAGTGTAGCTGAATTCTATAAACAATAGGAAAAAAAGAATATTAATGACATTTTCATAACTTTTAAAGCGTTCAGTAGCACTAGCTGATGGAAAGACTACTAGGAAAGAGTAAATATTACTAAAGTTTTAGATGTTCAGTAGCGAAGGAACAGAAGCCTTGAGTATGCAACTCAGCACAAACATGAGTTCACAGCCAGAGGGACATTGCAGGAGGTCAAGGCCCTTTTCGTTATATGTAATTACTAAAATAAAGATATTTGTATGGCAACTGCAAGTACTTAATTTGTCATCCTGTCTTTGGGAAGTGAAACATAACTTTTAGCCTGATATTTACATCCTGGGGGTACCAAAAGCAGACTGACCTTGCTCTGCAGATCGTTCTGGCTGTGAAGGTGAGAAGTTTGCTGCTTACACAGACCCTTGCCTGTGACGGTTTCTCTTGGTTTCCCCTTTTGGGGGAAGACGATTCAAGACACTTTTGAGTCTAATCTAGATTAGAAGCCTTAAACTTACAACACCTAAAACTCTCAAAGCCTTAACTTCCCAGGCATCTCCAGGTTTGTTAGTTGGTCCGTTAGAGCCACGCTGTGACCAGCGTTGTCAGCTAGCTTCCTTGTTCAGCCTGACGTGGGGGTATTGGGCTGGTCACAGCCCCAGACAGATTTCCTCAGGTGGAGGGAAGAAGGTAAGAGAGGAGAGAGGGGGATAAGGGGTAGCATGCTGCTCCAGAAAGCCCTCTGAGCCCTCAGAGTAGGGTGGTAGCACAGGTGTGTAAAGCTGAGCTCCATTGCTCCGTAGAAGAGTTGATGGCCAGTCTACCGGCACCCAAGAACAGAGGTCTCCTGAAGACCGTGTGGCTGGCAACGTCAGGCGAGAGCCAGTACAGAGGGCACACCGAGAGGCTCAGAAGGCGTGCATGCAGGCGGGGGGGGCTCAGCTGCAGGGTACGTGCCGGAGGACGTGTGGTACAAGTCACCTTCAGTACAAACATCATAGACGCTTTTGGAACACTCTGTGCATCAGACTGCAGTTACTATATTTTGTTTGGCAGTTTCCTGCCTTCCCCGCATTGTTCCATATCGTCAATCCTTGCAGTGGTTCAAAGACAGTGATTTTGCAAGAGTTTCAGCTGTTTGGTTGGATTTTTTAGTTACAATATTCTGTTTCTATTTCTGTTGGCGTTCTAGCCAGATTTACCTACTTCCCTGCACTGCCTATAGCCAAGATCTGCTTTCTGTCATTTGAGGACTTACCCAGCTAACTAACTCATTTTTATTCCATTTACTTTTTACTCACATTGCACTTGTGAATTATTCCAAATTTCAGAAAATACTGGGGAAATTTGGGAATGCAGGACCAGCCCACAACTGTAACATTCCCTTTTCTAATTGGAACTAATGGTTTAGTTTGCTTGCTTCTTTTTTTGTTCTGTATTTTATTCTCTTCATGTGAAGACATATTGAAACTTATTAGTATGAAATGAGCTATGATGTAGCAAAATAAAACAGAATGGGAATCTCATTAAATTCAATTAAATGTTTTTTGTATGTATAGCAGAACCATTGAAAAACTACCGTGGAAGTTTTTTCAAGATCTAGTTGCATTTTCATTTCACCGAATGGACCATAGCATGTAAACAGAGAAACAAACTATGATTTTAAAGCATACTATTTTTATATATGTACTTATATGTATATACATACTTACAATAAACTAGAATATCTATAATATACACATTAAGCCAGAAATTATGTTCATTGACAATAATGGGATGGTTTTACATTTGCAAGACAATGCAACAACCTCTCTTTTAAAAATGAAGCACAAGTATTGTGTTACCATGCATAATTTTAAACTCTCATTTACCTCCCACAAATATATTTTTTTTTCCCTTTCCCATTTATTGTTAAATCATGACAAAATTGAGGGTTTCTTCGAGACTACTACACTCTTAGCAGCAGTATTGTTTTGGATGCTTCTCTCAAAGATACTAAGCAAATTTATATTCTTTGTTTAAAAGATGTAATTCATTGAATGTGGTGTCTTGTCATGAAGATGATGCAGCACGTTGCATATTTGGTATCTAAAATGGCAGATTGACATTGTGGCAAATGAGGGCCTGAAAGAAATAGCCTATTTATAAAAACATGTAAAGATTCGTAAAGGCATTTCTAAAATACTGCAAGGACTGATTTTAAAGTCTAAAATTCAATATAGTAAAAGAATAGAAATTAACAGCCTTGAACTCTGGTGCAACTTTTGATGTTTATTTTCTATACGCGTCATTAATAAAAGGGGCATTTTTTTATTTAATTGTAAAATTTTATTTGCAATGTAAAATGAATCAGTCACAGATCAGGTTCATTAAGGCTAATTCTGTATTAACACAGCCACCCCATGTGAAAGTGCTTAGTTATCTACCACGTCTCACTTAGAACAGCTAGAGGAGCATATGTAGACAATATTATGATACCAGATTGATACGTGACTGCCTCAGCACCTTATTTGAGAGCCTACTGTCAAGTTTCTTTAAACCATCAGAGGAGATGAGTGTCTCAGAGTTTTGAATTAACTGTTTAGAGAGAGATAGAGGTGACCAGCATCCCAGCTGGTCATCCACCTGGACCAAGCTTTAAGTAATGCAATGCCTGGAGTAAGTCAGAGTATCGACTACTGAGCCAAGACACCCTGATAATCAACTCTCCTTCCTCTGCTATGTTATTTTCCATCAGTGAAGCTCCCACACAATCTCACATATGCTAATAAATTCATCAGTCTTGATTGAAAGAGAGTTCATGTGCTACCAGCTCTATCTGAAGAGTGCATCTGGTCTTCCTGCGTTCGTGTGGGCCTAAAGCAAGCCTGCTCTTGCTATTTCTGCTAAATATTTATATAGCAACGTAAATTTACAGGGAACATTACCAACAGATCAAACATGTTCTTTGCCACAAAAAGCTTAAAACAATATGTATAGATATACTATTCCCATTGGAAAAATTATTATTAAACAATTGCTAGGAACGGCACAATCTGCAAACAGCTTATTTCCTAGTGACAAATTGGTTATCAAAAGAATCATAAACTAACAAAAGAACTGATACAATACTTGTTTAGGGATAGAAGACTGCTGCTTAGACCCTGTAGGCTGCCAGGTTCTAGATCAAGCTACTCATTTGAATGGAAATAGCACCTTTATTTTACCAAAGTGCAAGAGATTTGTATAATTAGAGATTTGCTCAGAAACATCAACGTAGTTTTCAAATGAGTTCTTGTTACTGAAGAAAACTGCACAGGTTCTTGTTTTCCTCTCTACCCCCAGGAACTCATCATATTGAAAGTTACTTGCCTGAATTATTCAGGTGTCTGCCTTTAAAATAAGTCAACAGAAGTGAAAGACAAAAACACAAGAGTTCCTTTAGAGTAAGTTGCTTTTTTTCAATCACTTTTTAAATCTTTTTTTCTCATCCCTTCTCAAAAACTCAAAGTAAATATAGTTCCACGCAAAATTCATGTTTGTAGAAATGGATGGAAACAATGGAGCTATGATGCTTTCTGATACCTATTACTCTGGTTTCAAATGCTGTTACTCTCAGAAATATTACACTTTCTTGGATGCAAACATATAATACTACATTTCGTATTCTTCAGTGTGCCCCAAACCTATTCCCTGTCTAAACAAAATCAGAAAAGTGAGTCAGGGCTACTGTTTGCAACACGAAGAGATGAGGAACAAACACAACCTCCTCTTTTCCCACCCCCCACCATATAGCTACTGATGAATGTATGCATGAATATGCAGGAAAAGTGTCCTGCTGTTATCAGCCTACCAAAGCTGATTTACCCCGCACACAAAGGCAGACCTAGGAAATGAATTATGAATATAAAAAATGCATTTGTTACCTTTGATCTCCCTTGGGAAACTCTCATTTCTCATTGTCTCCAGTAACTGCCGAAAACAGAAGGGTTTTTGGTTTTTCCCCCACATAAACAATTTGTGTTCTCATTCTCATTTCCATGTACTGAACAATAACAACAACAAAAAAAATTATTCCCTAAAAATGATCCAGCAAATTTCTGCACCAAGACCGGGAAGCTCATTATGCCACCATCAGTTAGTGGGCTTCTGGCACAGGCTTAATTTATAAAGAACAATTTGATCCCTAGTGCGGGTGGCAGCCAGACCGATTTATTAGGCTGAGACTAAGGGCTTAGATTGATCCTTTAAATTTCCTCAGAAGAAACTTAGTAGTTTACACCTTTTTTCTTTGATAATTTTTGCACCTCTTCCTAAAAGGTTTTACAGCCCATTTTTCTCTACAGGAATTCAGATTTCCCTGATTTTTTTCTCTCTGGTGGAAGATACAGTGATCGGATGTAAAAAGCAAAGGTGAAAAAGCAGAGGACACCTGAATAACCCCAGCATTGGAGGGCAGCCATGGCCTGCCTGCCCCGGTGCTGCTAGCGCTGCCTTGCAAATTCCGCCGTGAGTGTGCAGAAATTTAATCTTTCCCGAACAGAATTTATTAGGATTATAAACCATTTATCTGGTTTATGTATTAGAAATTCTTATGCAATATGCAAAAAGAAGAAGAAGAAAAAAAGCTGAAACAGGAGAAAGAAATTTATGTGTGGTTCAGAGGATTTTAATACCAACTAACTTAGGATGTGGATAGCTTGAAGTGATACAAAAACTGGGAAACAAAGCCACTCAATATTTCGGAACTGTCCATAAGTATCCAGCGAGCTGGAGGGTTATCAAAATTCAGCTATGAGGGTGAAATACAATTATATAAATAACTGTGAAGGAGGGGTAGCCATGAAAACATAAAGCCTTTGGATTTTCTATATATTTGTGATGCACTGAATTTCACCTAGAATTAAAGATTTATACACTAAGTCATGCAGCAGCAGTAAAATCGTTATGTAAAAGTCATTTCCATCTTCATGACAAGGGTTTTCTTGGAGTGTGCATGCTCATCGGAGTGTTCATTTGGGCATAACATATACTTATATAGGCAGCCATTCCACTTTTTCCCCCAGATGTCCCACTGACTGTTGTTAGGTGGTTTGGTTGGTTTGTTTCAGCAACTAAGAATAGAAGCCAACGCAGAAATTCTTCAAAACTCCTTGGTAAAAATGAGCAATGCTGGTTTTTAAAATACAAATCACGTATGGAAATTTCCAGGGCCTTGAGGACACGGCGAGCCCTTGTCAGTCCCAGGGCTCCCTAACACTAATAAAAAGAAAGTATTATCTATTTAGTGGAGCTATACATTTAAATGTGCTTTTAAATGTTACTAATAAAAAAAGATTTGCATCTTCTTCATTTTTTCCTTGAAGTAGCTGTGAGCTTCTCCACTGCACTCCAGGAATTTAAGAAGAATAAAAAAAATAATCTTATTCTATAAAGGAATCACTTTGATTAAAGTGATTACATAAAGATTTTTTTGTATAAGTTGATTGCTTGCTGATCTGCAGCGTACATATGTAAAGTCTCTAAAGATGGTAATGTACTGAAAGTGTTATTTCTTAATGTGGATACAGTAGGAAGGTAAGAATCCACAGTTTAAGTTATAGCAAAAAAAAAAAAAATTAAATTCATCAAAGCCAAGAGAGTTCGTTCATATGCTATATATGTTAAAGTGGAAAAAAATCTTCAGATATTAAAAATACCTGTGTTTGATGCATGACCAGATGCAAGTGTAGACTTAATAAGACTTCTTTTTCTAAGAAACAGTTTGACATCCCTTCTCTAATTACTTCTAATTTCTGTGTAGAGATGGAAAAAACGTTAACCTCAACTGATCTACTTGGCAATAAGGCTTCAACTGATACTCATATTCATTCTTATGAATGATCAGTATGAAAATATATCAGCCTACAGAAACCTTCCGAACTGCTATTGTTTCAAGTGGTCTGTTTTTGCAGCGCACACCGTTGATGGTATATGATGGGTCAGCTCTGGAGAGATGGACGAGCTGTCACCATGGCAAAAGCACACAGAGGATGCTCTCAGTCTCTCTTGGATAAGCTTATCTTCCTTCATTAGCTGTACAGAGAGCCCAGGTTCTCAATTTAAGGAGATAAGTTTTATGTTCAAAATAAATCAGAGCTAAAATTTCTGACAGTGCATTTTTTCTGGAAATAAATACCCAGTACTTTCCTTGGGTAAAATTAATCTTTATGCCTAGGCATAACACTCAGCCTATACAATGTGTATCTTTCACCTCCCCCCTGTTTCACAGTCTTAAATAAGGCTTAAATATTGTGTAACTCTGCTTTTTAACTCTCTGAATGGTGAAGAATTTCATGTTACATGAACATCCTGATGGAAACATGCCCTGAAAAACATTAAGACTATGAAAGAGAATACAAAGAAAACCGACATTTTATATTTCACAGAAACTGCAAAGTGTTCAGTATTTGCTTTCATTTTGCACTGAAACAAAACTGAATGCTTTTACTGTTTTCATTAAAGATATCTATGTTAAAATGTCATATTCACAATAACAGCATCAGGTTTTAAAGTTCCTACTCAGCTGGGTCACAGACTTTACAATCAAACAAGACATTTTCACCTAAAAGCTTTCTAGAATTCAACAGATTTACACAATTTTTCAAATTCAACTAATTAGCATATTTCCAGTGTACTTTATCAGAAAATGTTCAGTCAACTTCATGTGCAAATATTAGCGAAGTACATTGTCAAGGCATGCTCAAACAAATGCTAGAGAACATTCATTTTCATTATTCTCTTACGTCTGCTCAAGAGATATATTGATTACAACCGGTTCAATGTCAAGGTCCTAAAAATAGAAAGCAGTATTTAATAAGAAGGAGAAGGGACATCATTTATATCCAGGATTACCCCGCAACTCTCATTTGCACAGTAGGTGGGTGAAAGGAGCAGGAGGAGACAGAAGAGTGTGATCACTTTTCTCTATGAGTATAGTCCGTGGCTTTCCAAGTTTACATGGCCTGAAATGCTAGAAAGATATGATATAGACTGGATGCAAATTAATGTTTCAAAATGCAGAAAGTACCTGCAGCTATTCCATTATAAGGTGTGGCTTGACCCCAAGTACTGAATTTAGCCTCCCATCCATCACCAACTAATTATGTTTCCAGAAACAAAAAAGGATAATAATTCAACATAATGTGCAAAGAAGTGACCATAAAACTGCCATTAACCTATGCATCACACTAAGTAATTGTCCTAAAGTCCTACCACTAATCCTGGCTTTAAAGTTTTGCTCATCTATTTCGATAAAATGTGCCAAAGGAAAATATTTGGTCTTCCTACAAACGAACATTTGTACTCACACTGCCATCAACATGTGATATGAAGGTCACTATGTAACACAGCCATTGATCCCACTGAGTAAATGCGGTGAAGTGCCTGCGTTTATGCAACAGAAATTCCTTGTCACAGCTTCACTCACACGCCTGGGGGACTCACACTAGGGTGTATAATTTGTGCCATAAGGAATATTTATTAGACTGATTTACTCCATTACCGGTGCTGTACTATTAAATTCTTATAAGCCTTAATGATGGCAATGTATTGAGAATAATTTTATGAGGCCAATGAAAGAACATGTAATCAAACCCAAGTCCAAGAAACTGTTCAAGAGAACATGTCATGTCGCCAGCGACCACTGCAAAGCAATGGAGATGCCCATGAAATAGCTCAGGGACCTTTGGATCATGCTCTTCAGCATCCTGCCGGTATGTCCTGTTTTAGCAGAGGTTCCGTACCTGAACTCCAAAGAGCTCTCCAGTAGAAGTTATTTATGTTAACTACTCAACTTCCATCACGCCTTTCCTGAGCTATAGGAAGACACAGTAACAAGAGGACAGGAGAAACTCACGGCTTTCCTGGGAAGGATGTTGAGATTCCCTGATCACAGTCCTGTCAGGTGCGCACAGTCCTTTTATTGCCCAAGATCATAATTTCAGTTCCTATGCGTAAGGACTCTCCTTTAAAAGATAACATTTATTATTTCTCTGTGCTTCTAAAAAAAAAAAATAAATAAAAAAAATCCTATTCTCTCCTGGCAGCAACTGAAAGAGTTGGCAGGGGTTTCCCTGTGAGCCCACGTAGGACCAAGACATAATCCTGTCTTTGACAATGTACTAATGAGTGATACATTCTTTCAAATGCAAAGAAGGGAGAAGGGATGTATTAATAATCTTTAAGCTCTGTTACTGCAAACAGTAGCTGTCTGTTCCTAATTATGTAAGTAAAAAAACATGCCACATCAGAAAAGTGGTTTTTTCCCAACCCCCTAAGTCAGTTGTTTGCTATGAGCAGTGCAGGGTGAATACTGCAGGCAGTACTTGCAACTATGAATATATATTTTTAAAACATCACTCTTGATTTCAGTTTTATTGATGTTCACAACCCCTTTCACTTGCTTCACAGCGACACTCGAATCAGTGGATTTGATTGTGAAAATATTCATGTGCCCAACATAAGTAATAAAAATCCCACAGGCTTGAAAAAAATGGCAAGTAATGAACATACTATGATGTTTGCAGATACTTGATCTGATGAATAAAATCAGGACTATATCATGTTGAAATCTATATCTGCTTGCGGGCACTTTATAAATTTAAATGGGCTATACTTGTTTACTGAACAGGTCACGAGATGTCCACATGCAGGCTGCGGCACAGCTACACAAGAAGGAGAGACCAGTGAAAACAATGCCATACATCACTCAGTGGAGAATCTGCTGCTGATTAAGAGCCATTGGAACATTTATGGAGAAAAAAACCCCAACAACCCAGCAAGGCTCATTAGCTCAGACATAGTGCTATGCTAACAGCTGGCACACAGCTGGCTGACTTTTGGATGAGCAGAACAGATGTACGTCTATGTATAAAATGGTGCAGCAACATAAGAACTATACAGGAAGGAAACAAAACCCCTTGAAGGAAGAAGACGACCTACACACATGTCCGGTTTTGGATGGCAAAGCTGCTTCTGAGTTCCCAGCTGGAACAGATTCATGGTCCTTTTAATTTGGCAGGTTGTCTCACAACAGTCAGGTTGAGATGCTTCAGAGGAAGACAGAAAAATGCCATACTGGAGCTATGGCAGATAACCAGCCCAAGAAAACTGCTAAGGATACCATCGTAGCTTGAAGTTTAGCAATCCTTGAAAATGTGTGGGCAGTGACCATTACCAACATTTGTAATTTCTTCATCAGTATATGAATATTCAATTCTTTCCGGAATTTTGCTTAGTCTTTGGCCTCGGCAGCAACCTGTACAAATGCGTTCTGTAGTTTAATTATATACTGTGTGAAAAAGAATTTTCCCACACAGATTTGAATCAGCTTTTCAGTTTCACAGAAAATCTTTCTCATTATATATGTCAAGGAACAGTAACTTCCAAGCTACTCTCTCAGACTGTTCTGTAGGTTCAAAGTTTGTTGGCGCGGGTGGTTTTTTGCTCATGTGTTTGTCTTTAAGTGTTTGCTCATATGACTCTTCTTCAGAAAGGAAACTTTGGTCTTTGCAGGTTTTGATGAGTGATCGTACAATGTTCCAGCATTGTCGTTGATTCTCTTCTCCTGTTCCTGAACCTGTCCTGAAATTTAACAATATTCTTTCTGAGGCGGGTTGACAAACACTTCAGTAAACCTCTTACAGGAGGTTTGGTACTGTGTTATTTTCCAGTATTGCTCTCCATTAAATTCTCTATCCATCCCCCCAAAATTACTAGCTTTTCTGAACAGTGGATGGAGAAGGTACCTTCAGCTGTATGTTCCTAACTGTTTTCGGGTTTGTCATCTAAGTTGAAAATTAACCGTTCAACAATAAGGGAGAAAATTGTTAACACAGCTCCACGTTACACTCAGTTGATGTGCTCAGTGCAGTTACACCCTATATTACATCTATATCTGAATTTTCAAAATAAAAAAAAAAAAAAAAACCCAAACAAAAAAACGGCCAACCAACAGATTTGTGTATATTTGAAAGAATGAAAAGTTCAGATGTTACTCAGAACTATCTATCGCATCTACAGGGTCACTTGTAGACTGAGATGAATGTTCAGCGAAGCATATTGTATAAAAGTTGCTATATAAAACAACTCATTAAAGTCCTAAAATACCCCAAATCTATATAAAATAGTAAAAACCCCAAAACTAAAGCTGGAAAAGAACCGGAGGAGGACAACTAGGGGCGGGGGAAAGACATTCTTAATAACAGGTGAACATTGGTAATGATTCGGTTAACAGGAAACAAAAAGTAAGCTTCTTGAAGAATTGTTACTCGTATAACAGGACAGTTCAAGGACGATTACAAGAGAGCTTCCAAAACAAGGGTTTTTCAAAGTGTACCAGGGAACTTAACAAGATCACTGCAAAATTTTTGATCTTCTTGAATTCAACTATATGAGGAAAAATAGGCATTTGGGGCAAAATGCAATGGTAACCTACTGGGTTTTATTCCTCATATCAAAGTGATTATCACTTGGTGGGGACTTAAAGCTTGCTTTCTCCATCCAACAACAAATCTGTCATAAACCAAGAGAACCACATAAACAGATGGGATTTTACATTCCCTTTCTTCATTCTGCACCATGTCACAGTGAAGTCCATTTATTTCCACGGGGTTTGGATCAAGCTCTTCCTAGGCCCTTTTCATCTCAGGCTCCCTTCCCAAAATGCAGCTTCATATGGTCCGAACAGGTGCTCTACGGTTTCTGCATCCCAAATACCTGCTGTCTGAAGTGTTACAAAACCAGGCAGCCCAGTTCTGGGAGTGGCATTTCTTTTTATGCCCCACAGAATTAGGATGCCAAAGGTTTTATAACCCGCAGAGAGTAATTCACTCTATAAAGGAATGAATCATTACCCTAGCTTCTCGATACTTTTCATAAAATTTATGTTTGTTTTTGACGAACGTGTTTTATGGACAACTGTAAAATGTCTATGGGTAACAGCTACAGAGCTTGCAACAGCAAAGAATTAAGTCACTGCTACCCCTGGAGTGCTAATGAGGTAAAAATGTGCTGAATGTTCATACTTTCGTTGAAATACACATATTATGCTTGCTACAGGTGCACAATGCTAATTTGCGTTTTGGGCAAACTGTGCTCAATTTGCATAATTTTAACATCCTGAAACCTGCAAACATCAGGAAAATCTGTGTGTTTCTCTGCCTGTAGCATTACAGCATTGAATACCTAAGAATCAATACAAGCTCTCAGAACCAGGAGGGAAGCCCTACTGGAGTCCTGCGTTAGCTAAATTACAGGATCAAAGCCTTGAGGTATACCAGCCCAGGTCTTTTGTCTGTAACCAACATAACCATGGTAATTTCACTGTCTGCAGGATCAGAACTATTTTTTCTGGCCCAGCAATACTTTGAAATTGTCAATTACTAATGATCCATCCACTTGGAAGACATTGCTATAAGCTTACCTGATAAATACAGAACTCATGCTAAACAATACCTCGTAGGCAGGTTGTGGAGTCATTTCTAGCTTCCAATCTGCTTCAGCAACAATTGAACTTGATCCAGCCTATACACCCTTAAAATAAAAGTGTGATTTGTCACCCTAAATGCTTCTATGTATGTTGAAATAACTTGAAATGAACATAATCAGTAGATGAAGACACTTTTCCAATGGCCACTCCAGCCAAAGAAATTTGTTGCTGAGAGGATGTCTCAGAAATGAAATGTAAAGTAATATGGAAAAAATATGAATACATATCACTGCAACAGCACATCGCATCCATGGCAAAGTCAGTAGATAATAGCTACTAATTAGTACTCACAGCTCAATCTGGATCTTAAAAACCTTCTTCAGGTTATTGTGGGTTGTTCACTTTGGGGTTATCTGGCAACAGAACGATACAATTTTGTCTTACAATGCATCCAGCAAAACGAGACTTTACCAAATACATGAGCGATATCTTGAGTTTGTGGTTAAAAATATGCAGTATCTTGACCTTTTCTCCTGCCGCTATGTAAGTCTCTGTGAGATCTCTGTTTTTCCTACTGCTTTGGTAACTATGGTATTTTTGCACAAATGTACAGCTAAATCAAAAGCAGTAGTCAGCAAAGGCCATGGTCACAAAATAGCTGGAAAGAATCTCAGAGAAAGAGAGCACGAGAGTAAAAACTCTATCCATTGAATACATCAGAGGAAGGCAAAGGGAGGAACCAGCAACAGGAAAAACGGGATATGGAACAAAATTACATGGAGCAAACACTGTGAAAAACACAAATGCTATTTCCATCCTGACATTGGAGAAGCCTATTTCTTAGAAAAAGACACAAACTTTCCAGACACTACAGAGAAGTTTGAATATTCACATTGCATAGAAGTAGCAGCATCCTGGGCTGAGAGAACAGCCTGTCCTGGATTCTGGTATTTTTTGGTGTTTGCAGGTGGCACTGGAGAGAACTACGGAGCTAGAGACAAAGCGTTTGAGTGCCATGAAGAATTTGTTCATGCAAATGCATTAACGTGTTCAACACTGCGCCTGGAAGGTCGGGCCAGGAACATCAATAGTATTGTATAAGAAAAGGAATATACAACATTGCCTAGTCTGAATCTTAAAGTGAGTAAGTTTGATGCTAAATGAAAGGGAAATAATATTATTATAAAATCTTTCATTAACCTTTCCCCTTTAACAGGACCGCAAGAACAACATCCATTTATAGCAGTGGAAAATTTACCCTTTCCAGTCCAATTTGCCCTGGAAGCACCACGGGATCAGTCACGGAAAATCCTGCTGTGCCACACACCATGTGTGTCAGTCAGGCACAGGCCAAATCCTGCCAACAGCCAAAGACAATTTTCCCGATGACCCCAGCCTGCTCTCCCAGTATTTCTGACCCTGGCATGACCATAACGCAACTCAATGCAAATGTTTCTGGTGTTGGCCAGGGTTTGCTTCTGTCTCCGCCAGACATCCTGAGCAGTCAACTTTCTGTCATCTTTGTTCCTTAGGGCCACTGTGAACTGATAAGATGCCCAAGTATTTACAGTTTGTCCTACACCTCATCACTTCTTTTTTAACCCCAGGCAAAAATGTTCCATCGTCAGGCAATTTTGATTTTTTTCCTTGTACCTACTTGCCTTTCAATTGGTTTTGTGTGGTTTTTACTCATCACACTTCCTTTGCCCTCTTTTGTCATTTCCAACAGCTCTTGGTTTTTTAACTTTGGTTGGTTGCTTGCTTTTTTCTTACCACTTGGTGTACAGTACCCTTCATGCCCAACCTGTCTCCTTTGCAATCTTCCAATCTCCTTCTTTCGGGCCCTTCTCTCATTCCTGCTTGCCTCCTCTAGCACTGCCTTCTGCACTGTTGAGAGCACGTAACTAGTAAGATGTAACAATAACATTAAGGACTCTCAAGACAGACTGTGGGGACTAAAGAGAAATAAACTGAATCAAGTTTTTAAACTACTAGTAATTAATACTACAATTTCTGGAAAGGGTAACTCTCACTTCTCTTAATAAAAGGTTTTTTGAGCTAGGCAGCTCAACAATAAAACTGCCCTGAAGAGTAAAAATACGAGCCATGTGGCACACTGCAGTGTTTGCTTAGTGGATCTCTCCAGCAGGTGCATCATTTGTGGTTTAAACACTGATGATTGCAACTACCTATCTGCAGCTCCGTACCACAGCTATCCCTCTGCTTTGATGCCTTAGGAATTCTCACCAACATTAACAATTATAGCAATTTTTGAATCAGAGTATATCTTCTGATTACTAGGAAATTATACCCTTATGAAAAGTAATATATTTTTAGTATACTTGGCACACTTTTAGTACAGCTAAGTATCTGTAGAATACTTGAATTATAGCAAGTATACTCATTTTTCATAAGTGTAGAGTGACACATTATAAAACAAATTATTATAATCAGAGATTTTCTTGAAGCTATCAAAGGGCTTGATTCAAAATGGGACAAGTTCTTCCTAGTACCCTCAGCCCGCATTAGCGGTTAGTGGGAGCTGAGGGCACTCAGCACCTTCGAGGGAAGTTCCCGTGTAAGACCCAATCCTGCAGCTGTGCAAGATGCAATTTCTTTGATTGCTTCTGCTAATTTGCATACTACAGCTATGATTCGGGCACACTGACAGATTACACTAGAACATCCTGTTGTTCTGCCAGCCTTACGGACTTGCTATAAGGCTGGTTTGCAATTTGCGAGGTCTTTGGAAAAGACCCTGTTTTTTACCCTGGGCCACACACTACAGAGACTATTCAGAAGCTCTGCTAACACATACGGGTCCTGAAAACACCGATACACCTAGACAGCTCTGTGACCTTAGCAAAGAGGACGAGGAAGGTGATGACTGGTGCTGAGGAATGGATTTCATGGAAATTTATACAAATGACACACAAATGCTATTCATATAAATTCCATATGAATTACATCAGATTCATAGGAGTAGGAATTTAGCGAGATTTTTAAAGGAATTATGGGAAATTATATGAGCAACATTTATAAAACACTGTTAAATGTCAAGAGTTTTTTGAAAGAAATAGTAAGCAAAAAAAATCAGGGTTTAAAATAATCTACCCTGGAGACTGCAACAAAATATTAACCCCACATCTGATTACACTGGGATTTCTTACACCTTTCTTTCAAGCAAGTGATCCCACAGACAGTTGTGGGATGACACAAGTTTCCAAGTTCTTTTGGTGACTGTTGTCCACTCAATGGCAACACACAACAGTTTTCTGTTTTCTTCAACTCTCCTTATCTAAAGGATTGCCTATACTTTGCTGCTTAAAAACGGTTTTAAGACATTAAAAACCAAACATTTAAACTGAAGCAGGCTTAGCTATTCTAGATTGATCTAGCTCCTCCTATTTTTGCAATCAAAGGCATTTAGTCGCATGTTATTTATGTGTATTCTTAAGCTCTAACCTATAAGGATGGCCTTGAAATGTATGTGCTGCATGCATAAATATTTGGTATATGTTATGTCATGTTACCACATAAAGATTCACAGAATATAATCACTTTTTTGACATCTGAACATAGGGGTTTCTTTTGAAATTGGAAAGATTTTTAATATGAGAGTGACTTCCAATTTTACAAAAAATTCACAGCGTTGATGTTCATATCAATCCTACCAATTCCTTCTATAAAGAAAATTCTACAACCACCTTCTTATTAACAGCATTAATACCAAACCAAATGCACTTTGGAAGCAGTTGATTTAACAGTTCTCTGTTTCACCATGCTTTGCCCAGCTGACTGATACAGGCTGCCAAACCCAGATATATATATTGAGAAGGACATTTTGCACCACTTTGATTTCTTCATGGAGCTTTGGTGAGAAAACCATTGCTACTTGTTTCATATCATAATCCATTCTGAAACCCACTGAAGATTTCATCAACAGGGCTAGCTGATAAATGAGTTTCTGTACAGCTCAGAAGAGCTAATACGGGGTCTTTCATTATAGATTTCTCCTGGCGATGCATACTGCTGTGCCCATCAGTCAAGCCTTGTGCCCAACAGGAGTTAGAACTGGTATGTGTGAAAGTGTACTGTATCTTCAGCTCTGAGACTTCAAGCCATCAGACTATAGTTTTTTGTCACTAAGGATGTCTTTTTAAATGCACTTTAAGGATTTTTGAGGTCTTAGTAGCTCCTGTATTCTTCACACTACATTTTCCTCTATGATGATTATGTTGTAATACATTTACCTTCACACTCATCAACTTTTCCTCTCATTTAATGAAAAAAAACCACAGGTTGGATATGCAACTCATGGTAAGTAACAAAACTTTTAGTTCAGTGTCTCAGACATTTTTCATATATGTAGAAAGCATCTATGTTTATGCTTTGAACTATTAAGCAGTTGAGTTTTTCTTAGTGCTTTAAGCAATTCCCTGCAATGAAGCTACCAGGCCAAAAAAAAAAAAAAATAAAAAATGGTGTCTACATTAATCTCTAAAGCTATAATTAATCTCTGAATTTTAATCTTGGGGATCAAATAGGGATCTTCAGCAAGGTGTTACTTATTTCCAATATTAGAGTAAATACAAGGAAGTACTTCTTTCCAAGGAAAAACATCTGTAAGCCTTGAAATGGTTTGTGGTCAGCTGAGATTTTGAACTTACAGGAGTCCACAAATACCTTCTGATCCTCAGGTATACTTACACATTTTCTGATTGTGTTTGTTTTCTTTGGACAAAACTACTTCTGGAGCCCAAAAGCCACCTATATGAGTCTCTAGTCTTCTCTTCGTGACTAGAATATTATGTCACTAAACACAGCTGTTACCTTGTGAAACAGCAGAAAACTTGGAAATATAATTAAATGCCAGTACTGAGTATAAGATCAATAAATATTTTAAATCCTCGTAAGTATGTTCCTTTATTATTTCTCCATTCAGAACTGGTTTTAAGCAAGTTTTTGACACCTTAATCCTCCAAAGTTAGGTATATGGCAGTTCAAAAAATGCATTATCTGGAGAAACTATCAAATCCAATCCACACATAGTTAGTTGCCTCTCTCAGTTCTGTTTTCTGGATTCAAACAGATGTCTCAGCCAGCTACTCCCAGTACTGTACTTGATTATTTGCTGCAATTCATTTTGTTGAACCGTACAGTTTCGTCGCTCTTTTACTTCATGATCTTCAAGAACTCCAAAGTTTTCTTCAATTATTTTGAACCAAGCAAGCGAGGACTTATGTCATGTGCTTCCTTCCAAGACAAGTATCTTTAAAATTCTTCTTACTTTAGATTTACCTATACTTTCTTCACCCTTCACCCACAGCTGAGATTGCTCAGTAATATGGCAATTAACAGGCAGAAATTACCCCTTTCTTCCTCCATATCTCTGTAAACGTCCCTGGCTGTACCCAGACACAGACAATGGCACGCTGCTCCATCAGTGCTGCTGCACATCTGTGTCCCCTGCCTGTTCTTCACTCGGGGCCAAGCTCAAAAGGGATCACTGAGTTGTTCAAGAAAGCATTACTGGCTGTCCTCTAAAAAAACTTGTATGCAAACATGTGAAGGGTCAACTTCCTAGTGGGTCTGAAGCTCTTCTCCAAGTTTCGGTTTGGTATAGAAGGATTAGCATGATAGCCCCAAAGAAGGGAAAGATGCCAGGCGTATGTGGAGCGATGGTAACCAGAACAGAGCTCTGACATACCCCAAAGAACTAGTCACCCCATTATCAAACATTAAGCTGGACCACTTCCACAAAGAAACAGGTTTTCTCTCTTTCAAACCTCTAAAAAAATACTGCCGTCTCTGTCCCAGAAATAACTTTCTCCCTTCACATATCTTTCTCATGTCTGCCCAGTTAACCAGCGCTCTCTGGAAGCACCTCCAGTTTGATTTTAATTGGGGGGGGGTGGGGGGGGTGTCTCAGCAGAATCATTCTTTTTTCTTCTGCACCTCCTTGCCTGATTGCTTCCTTTTTTATTAGCTCTGACAGCCATGCCAACTGCATGTGCGTGCCTCAGAGACAGCTCCAGCATTCACTTCAGCTTGCCAACAAATCTCTTATTTAAAATTACAACTGTGGGACAATTTCACATGTGTACTTTTTAATGACTCAAAGTCACTTTGTTCTGACAATATATATCCCTCCAAAAGGTCTCAGGCTTGCAAGTTGGGTAATGTACTGCATTTCCTCTGACAGAAAATATGATTGGTTTGTTTCCAAGAATATCATTGCTACTTTTATCTCTTTACTTTTCAAAACCTATAAATATTTTGGTATAAAACAGAACGTTAATTTATGCAGAAGAAAGTCAGGTTGCTGTAAAGCCATGTGCTGCTTTGCTGCTTACAAGATATTCCATACGTTTGTCAAGCTGAAAGACCTACAAAGAGAGATGGTTTGGAAGTCATGCCTCTTCTTTTTTTTTTTTTTTCCCTTCCTCTATTTTTTTTTTTTCTTCTTTTTTTTTTTTTGTGTGTGCTGCTTCAGAATGAATCAACTATGACACCATATGCTGCAACAATTGCCGAGAATGACAAAAGTAATACGTTCTTCTAAAACTCAGTGAAAAAAAACACTGTTAAATTAAGGAAATTGTATTCTCCCTAAATCTCCCTCTATTTTCCTGGCTCACTGAATGGCTCATTGCTTTATTTCTACGCAGGCTCTTCCCAACGCTGCTATCACTGTGGCAGGCTTCTTACTACGGACAGATTTAGAGGAACACGAACATCCTCTGGCTATAGCTGGAGTAACTGAGCTGTCCCCCAGTCTGAAGGTGGAAGAATCCTCCCGCTGTGCCAGCGTTCCCAGGGAGGACTGGGCTTTGGCTTCGACACTTCCCATCACAGAGGGTAAGAAGCTTTACCACGTGTTCATCATAAGCATAATAAAAACGAGGCCACAGTGAGCCAATACTATTTTTTAGATTATACACATCCACACACACGTGCACACACTAAATACTAAGTCCTATCAGGTTACAATTCTGCTTCTTTAAAAATGTGTCTCACTTATCATGTTGCAGCCTACAATTTATATGCTTTTCATAGCAGAAGAGATACTTGCTCCTTGCTCTGCTTACACAGGTCTAGTTACTAGAACTGTCGAGAGAAATTCTCACTCTATTTGAAAATAACTGGATACGGATATCATCTGGCTGAACAAAAGGGATGTCTGATTATGCTGTAAGTACTGAGGATACATTGCATATCTAGCAATTCTCATTACTTAACATGTTGCTTGGTTACCTCATCAAACTTGTCATCTGCGAGGAAGCCTGCTTCATCATTGAAAAAAAAAATAATATCGTAAGGCTAAGTCCTCTGGGACTGTGGTGGCAGAATGTTGGGGCTTTTTTTAAACTTTTTTTTACATTATTTCTGAAGTTTCAGTTCAAAGCTAAGTTGCTACGTTCACATTATGGACAACAAAAAGTATGGTTGCACAGAGCATGCTAGAAAAATTCTGGGATGCACAATACTGGAGTGCTCTTGTGACTCTTAGCGTGACAAACATCACACTGTTTTCCCAAAAGTTGCCAGAACCTTGGCTAAGGTGCCATGCAAATCCCTTAGGATCAAGTCATCACCTTTCTGTAGGCGACTGAGCACAGACTTCGAAGGCCACCAACCAGCCAGAACCCGGTGTTTGGCACGGTCAGGCACTCTCCACATGGATCTGGAGGAGCCTTTCATTTCTCGAAGAGTTTGCGACCATTTGGAGGCAACACCCAGGCGGCAGGTGGAGTGCAACACCCGCAGCAGCGGGGGGTCCCGGCGCTGCTCCCGGGGCTCCTGGGCTCCTCCAGGGTCGCGCCCTGCTGGCGTCCATACCTCCATCTTCCCGCTGTGCAGAACCCGGCGAGGTGAGGGGTGAGGGGGCTGGGAGACCGACAGCACCGACAATAGCAACAACAATTAAAAAAGTGAAGCAAGGCAGGAGGAGTTTGGGGGGGCGCTGGCAGCGGTGCTGCGAGCCCCCGCGGGGTTCCTCCCCCGCAGCCGCGCCCCCGCCGTCCGGCGGCACCGGCCCCCCAGCCCAGCGCAGCCAGCGCCCCGGGGTGTGCCCGCGTGTGTGTCCCCACCTCGGGGACCCCCGGGCCCCCCACCGCCCCCGGCGCGTCCCCCGGGAGCCGGGGCGGGGCGGGGGCTGCAGCGATCGCGGCGCCGCCCCCGGCGGGCAGACGGGCGCGGCGGCGTCACGCAGCGGCACCGCCCCCCCCCGCTCCCGGCGGCCGCCCCCGCCCGCTGCCGCCGCCGCTGCTGCCGCGCACCCGCAGCAGCGCCCGCTCCGCCGGCAGCGGCAGAGGCAGCCCCAGCCCCGGTGCCGGCCCCGGCCCGGCCGCGGCCCCCGCGCAGGTAAGGCGCGTCCGCAGCGCGGGCGGAGCGCAGCCGCGGAGGACGAGCCCCGCTTTGCCGCGGGGGAGCCGGTGGCGGCGGCGGCGGCGGAGGAGGAGGTGGAGGAGGAGGAGGAGGAGGAGGAGGAGGAGGAGCAGCGAGAGGCTGGTGGGTTTGCGTGCGGCGTTGTGGAGAGGTAGATGGCGAAGAGAGGAGATGGTGGAGCGGAGGGAGAAGTTAAAGGTTGGATGCGGTAATTTATTATCCCTTGCTAAGGCGGGAGGAGGAGGAGGAGGAGGAGGGGAGAGGGGGTCTGTGAGACTTAAGGAATAAGATCGATCTGCTGCATGTTTTCCCTGGCGTGAGGTGCCTGGGTGGAACGCGAAGCCGGGGCGGCGGTGGGGATGACTATCGCAATATTACTGTTATTTATCGGCGACGGGGTGGAGGAGGCGAGGGGTCTGCGCGGGGGGTGCGCTGGTAATTCGGGACATTTTCTATTGTGAGGCAGAAGAAAGAGGGCATCCGGCTTCCTCGGTACGTGTTTCAAACTGTTCGGGTTCCTGCTGATGGTATGCGTTTTGGAAGAGGTAGAAATGATATCAATAAGCCTATTAAAATAAATACATCTGTAGGCTGGGAGGGTAGCAAAATCGATCATTTCAGCCGCTTAGGAAAGAATTTGATTCTAGAAATTACGTAGAAATGAAAGGAAAAGATTAATGATGCTGTTAAGTCTGCTTTTGAATTAGAGCGCTTCTTCCTCTGGCTGCAGCAAGGTTGTTTTTCAGATCCTTTTATTTCATCCGGTAATTTGTGAACTCTCTGGTCTTCCCCGCGCCCAGAGACAATGCTGTGTATTTCATCCGATAAGGATTCTGCCAAGGATTGTGCATGCCAACAGACCTGGCATTTATTAAGGATTTATTGACCTATGGGTGTCTCTCTCTCCCTTTTTCTAATTTAAAAAGGCTCAATCGGGGCACCTGTGACTAAATCATAATTTTCGAAGAAAAAAAGATGGTTGTAGAGGGGTGGGAGAAGCATATTAATTCACCGGCGAGGCGCTGAATGCAATAGCTGCATTTGTGTTGGTTTGTGTATATTTCTCGCTACATACATGTGTATACATATATACGTTGCTGGGAGGGATGTCTGGTACCTAAGAGCCCATTGGAGAGATATATGTTAATAAATTGTCCTCTTCTGAGAATGGAAGTGTCCCTCTGCTTTGGAAATGACTAGACAAGACTGTGCTGTTTATTGACAGTGTGTGAATTATATCGGCAGTAATAAATAAGCAATTGTTTAGGGGTTTTTGTCCTGGGGTCTTTCTCCTTTCTTTTTCAGTCTTTCCCTCTCTGTTTCTTTTTCTGTTTCCTTTTTTCCCCTTTTTATCCCCCTTCCTCTCCCCCTCTCTATTCCCCCCCCCCCCCCCCCCCCCCCCCCGTTTTCTTTTGCCTTTCTCCTTCTCCCCCATGCCGCTGCTGCGTGTGTGTGAGCGAGAGGGGCAGGCAGGCGCCGCAGCCAGAGGCAGGCAGCGGGCAGGGATGCTCCCGCGATGGGATCTCGGGATCCTCGGGAGGTGGGATCCCCGCTCGGCGGCTCTCCGCGGACACCTGTAGGGATCGCTCTGGCACGCAGGGCGGGCGCGCACTCGCACACTCACTCACACTCACACTCACGCGCGTCCTTGCCCGGCTTCCCTCCCTCCCTCCTCTCCTGCGCCCCCCACCCCCCGACAGACACCACGGGCTCCTCCTGGCACCCGCCCGCCCCTGCGCCCTGCGCTCACGCAGCCGCGACTCCCGCCCCGCGCACCTTGCGCCCCCCCGCGCCCCCCTCCCCGCATTTCCTCCCCACCCACCGCTTCCCGCGAGTGACCGGCCCGGTCCCAGCTACCCAGTAACCCTCGTGAACGCACACCCACGCGCTATCCCGCGCCCCTTCCCCACATACCGACGTGCAGCGCCCCCCCCCCCCCCCCCCCCCCCGCTCCTCCACGCACCCGGACCCCCCTCTCGCCTTCCCCTTCCACGCAACCTGCTCCTTGCAAGTCATTTCTCACGCCACCCTCCGGGAACCCACGCCGTGTCTCACACCCCCCACCCCGCACCCAGCCCTCCGCAGCCCCCCACGCACCCCAAATCCCGCTCCCCAGCCACGCCATCCCCTCCGCCGCAGCGGGGCCCGGCTACCGCCCGCAAACCCCCTCCCCGCCCCTTGGTGCACCCACACGGGCTCCCCACTCGTGCATATGGTGGCTCCCACCCGTGTGCGACCCCAGGGGGGTGGGGAGGCTGCGGGACACCCCCCTGCCCGGAGCGGCGGGGTCGGCGGGCGCGGGGAGCGGGGGGCCCCGTCGGGCCGCGCAGGGCGGAGCTGTCCAGGGTGCTGAGGCCGGAGCGGCTCGGCGCGGTGCCGTAAGCGAGCGTCGCCCCTGCCTGCAGCCACCGCCGGCCCCAGAACGGTGCTAATTAGCGAGCGGGGCTGCCGGCGGCTCCGGGCACCGCGTTTTGCAGAGGAACTGCCTGAAATCCCTCGGCTGGTAGCGGTATTGCGAGCGGTGGCTGCTGCTGGGGGGCAGGGAGGGCGGGGAGGGGGGGGAAACTTGGGGGCTCTGCACTGCCCGGTTCTGGTTGGGCATGGTTGGCCTCTGCCCACCAAGTTTGAGGGTTCTCCTTGCCTGCCTTTCACTGCTCTTGCCCACCTCGCGTGTGACAAATAATAAAAATAAATGTGTTGACATTTAGAGGGATGAAATTAAATATAAAGAGAGAGTAGGAGGTGACTTAGCAGCTCTGAACGTGTCAGGTGCAGGCAGCTGAGGTGTGTGCCTGTTTTAAAGCAGGTTTCACCCTGGCAGGCTCGTCTCTGCCCCCTCTCCGCACGCACAAACACGCACACCAGCCCAGCAAGGGGCTCTGCAAAAGCTCTGGACACGATATTCTGCCTGCCGGAGTGCTGCCAGCTAAGAAATGGGAGGAAGGTGAAGGGGAAGCAGTGGGTGAGGGAGGTGTTGGAGATCCTCTCCTCCATCAGGAGAGAGCTGCTAATACACACCTTCCAGAAAAGATATAGCGGCTTGGGGGAGAAAAAACAGAGAGGGGAGCCTCTCTGCTGAAATGCTTTGAATGCAGAGACCTCTTCAGAGGAAGAGAGTGAACTGTGGTATATGTATTATTTTTAAAATGAGGAGTTGTCCTCTTAAATAAGGGCAGCTGAGTAAACATACATAAAATAATACTGCAACCCATTTCAGAGGACTAACACCTGGGATTAGCTGATCTGCATTGTGAATAATGTCAGCATCAGAGCTGGCTTGAGTTGGATTTTCCCTGCCTTAACAGAGAATACCAGCTGCAAAAGAAACCAGGGGACAGAGAAAAATGTGGTTTGAAATTTTCAAAAAGCCTTCTAAGAAACCATCGCAATTCTTCCTCACCCCATGAAAATAAACCAGTAGGTGTGCCATCTACAGTGAAGTCTGCCAGTTCTTGCTGGGAGCTCTGTCCACTTTATATGGTTTTGAGCTGTATTAGAAAGAACTAGAACTGGGCTTGGTAGCATCGTCTGCATGAATAGGACCCTATAGCTTCACAAGTGCCAGCTATTTCCATAAACAAAACAAATTGCAGAATAAACACCCCCTTTTCTTTTTAACATCGTCCTTGTAATAATAAAACATGCTGCTAAAATATTAGAAAGTTTTGGAAAGGTAAGTAGTTTACGTATAGATTATACCATAAAAGTGTAATCTAGTATAAGCATATAACATTAAGATTTAGGTATAGCGCTGCAAGTTGTTATGATTTCTCAGTAACTCCAAAATTACAGCAGCAGTTCATTTTTCTAATGTTGAACAGCAGCTGAAATGAAAAATTAATCACAAATGTCTGCTATTTATCAACTTTATGATTTACATGTTATTAGTCGTCATTTCATACTATTCTGTTTCAATTCATTGCAGATTAGAAACAAAAACAATAGAGGAAAATCACCCCCCTGGATCTGAGCCGTGGCCTTTTGCAAGCAAACAGAAGAGGAGCTGTCAGGCTTTGCATGTCAAGTAGCCACTCGGCTGTTTGACAGCTTCTGGGTTTCAACCCCATTGGGATTGAGGCAGCTCAGGAAACCACGAGTGATGAGTCCTGTCGTCTGCTGACGCTGCTCCAGCACCATGGCAGACACTCCGTGATATGACAAGAGGATCCGTCCTAGGGAGGCAGCGCTGGGATCAGTAATTGGCTTCCTGGGAAACTACAGCTGGTGGAGAGGATGTAAAAAGAGGTGCGCACACGCCGGGATATTGCTACAGTCTTGCCGAGCTGGTGGATCCGCTTGGAGGAGGGTTTTGCCACCGATCTTGGTTTTTCTCCCGGTTTGGTAATGTTGGCTTTGGGGAGAATTTCTGCTGACTCACCTGCCCCTGGACACCTTTTGCAAATCCCAGCTGACCAGTGAAGAGACCCAACGGCGCCTTCCCTGCACCGCAGGTCCCCTCCAGTGGCCCCTGATCGCATCCCCCACCCAACCCCACCCCACAGAGTGCCTGCAGCCCCCCGCCCCGGGGAGTCCCCCGCCGTGACCCCCGCACCCGGGGCGGGGGTGAGCGTGCCTGAACCTCCCAGCCTAGCCAGTGCCCACCAAGATTTTACCCTGTCTGCCACCGGGGCCCTAGTGCCGCCCCCCGCCAGCCCTGCCGCCCCGCTCGCCCCGCCCCAGGCCGCGCAGGATGGGGGCGGTGCTGGTGCGGCGCGGGGGCTGCCTGCTGCTCTGGCTGGCCCTGCTGTTGGGCTGCTGGGCTGAGCTGGGCAGCGGGCTGGAGTTCCCGGGGGCGGAGGGCCAGTGGACCCGCTTCCCCAAGTGGAATGCCTGCTGTGAGAGCGAGATGAGCTTCAACATGAAGACGCGCAGCTCCAGCGGGCTGGTGCTCTACTTCGATGATGAGGGCTTCTGCGACTTCCTGGAGCTCATCCTCACCCAGGGCGGGCGGCTGCAGCTCAGCTTCTCCATCTTCTGCGCTGAGCCCGCCACCCTGCTCTCCGACACGGCAGTCAATGACAACCTCTGGCACGCCGTCGTCATCCGCCGCCACTTCAAGAACACGACGTTGATCATTGACCGGGCCGAGGCCAAGTGGGTGGAGGTGAAGTCCAAGCGGCGGGACATGACTGTCTTCAGTGGGCTTTTCTTAGGAGGCCTCCCGCCAGAGCTGCGGTCAGCGACGCTAAAGCTGACACTCTCCTCTGTCAAGGACCGGGAGCCCTTCAAGGGCTGGATAACGGATGTCCGAGTCAACTACACGCAGGCGTCGCCGGTGGAGAGCCAGGAGGTGAGGCTGGACGATGAGCAGAGCCGCCTGTGTGCCAGGGAGGACGTCTGCCTCAACGGGGGCGTCTGCTCCGTGCTCAACGACCAGGCCGTCTGTGACTGCTCCCAAACGGGCTTCCGGGGGAAGGACTGCAGCGAAGGTAAGGTGCCATTTCAGCTCGCCCCATGGCCCCCCTCCCCATTGCTCTGTGGAGGGGACGGGTAGGAGGCCAGGCCTGCATGGAGTTTCATCTGTATGAGTGGATGTCCCTCCCTCCCCTCTTTCCCCACCGCATCCCTGGCTCCCCTGTTCCCACCTTCCCCTCCCTGTCCTCCACGTGTCTCTGTGGCCAGCCATGGTGCCATCACTCTTCTGTTCTCTGTGAGGCTGGGTGAGAGGAGGAAGAGGAGGAGGACTCTATTTGGGTGTCTTCCAGAGGCAGGGTGCGATTTGGGGTTGTCCTGGGTCCTGGGTCCCAGCTGCCAGCCAGGTGGGAGGGGGTGGCCGACATCACACTCAGCTGGAGTTGACAGAGGGGACACGGGCACACTTGTCACAAGCAGCTGGTGGCAATTCTGGGAGTGGGGAAAGCGCCACCGGGGAGAATTTTACTGGGTTAAGTGCAAAGATGAACTGGGTTTATTTTTGTGGGGTAGGGGAGACCCAGAGTCCACTTTGTATTTGATACTTGCCTCTGCTATGTTGTTGAAATGAAATAAAATCAGTGATTTATTTGTGAATTCCTTAAATTGTTACTGGGGAGGAGTGGGATTAAACAGAGGATTATGTTTTTACACGAATGTGAACGATACTGCTTTGCAATGTGTTTAGCAATTCACCATGCCAGTCAGACAGGAAGAATGCAAAAGGGCAAGGGGGGAGTACGGACTCCAAGACCACGAAATTACTGAACAGTTGCAGCCAGGAAGAGGGAGCTTAGAAAAACAGCAGTTTCCTGAATCCCATCTACAAATAAATCACTGGGTAAAATAAGATTCATATTCAGTGCCCATTGTTTTTGGCGAATGGAAGGAGTGTGAACATTTACTTTGCAGATGCATGTAGGAGTCTTTTCTTTTTTTTAATTATTATTATTATTGTTTTGCTAGTAAATGTACCATTGCTTGCAGCTCCTTAAGCATAGAAATTGCATATGTTGTGTACCTAGAACAGGACGTAAAGGTGTACGAGTGAAATAAGAGCAAATGTTATCGAAGGAAAATATAATTTTCATGTCAAAATTGGAAAGCAAAGACCTAGGTTTAAAATATGAAAGGTAAATATAAATAAGATATTTTCAAGGCCAAATGAAGATCTTCACTGAGTAGCTGCATGACATTTATGGCTGAATAATTTGCCTTTAGCATTTCTATCAGATTTCACTCATTATGAGAAAGAAAACATCATTTGTGACTGTGCTTTATTATGTAACACCTTCTGTCCTTAGTTGTCAATACTCAAAACGCTACAGTCATTCTGCATCCTGTTTACTTTATCAGCTGTTTATCTCTCATCTGCCATTCGTAAAAAATTTCAAACCCTATTAGCATTTTAAAATATTTTTTAATAAGTAAAGAGCAAATGATAGTGTCACAAAATAAGGCGTTGTACTTTCAATAGCACCTAGTCCCAGAAACTGTAAAATGAAAAATCTTTTATGTTAAGAAGATCATATCAATGGGTTTAATATTTGGATGCAAATTTTTAATACGTGGTACTACATAACATATAGGTGTATGTAAAATGTGGAGTTGTCTAAGCATCTTTGAGTTAGGCCCTTGAGTTGTAAACTAAGAGAAAATTATGAGATGCAGCAGCTTGGTTAAAGCAACAATGTTAATTTATATATTATTACACATTTATATGCCCTTTACATTAAAACATAATTTATTTATTTGATGATCTTTTGAACGTGTAATATTTATATGGAAAAACTCATATAATTGCACGTAGTATCAGACAGAGAAAATCTTTACGTAATAATAAGTTCAATAGCTATTTTTAAGGAATATTTTAATGTTGAGATTGAATGTTATTGAAATACATATATATGTTATATATATTTAAAATGTATAGAGCTTATAAGAATATGACAATATTTAGAACCCCCAAAATTTAGGATGAAATGCTGGCTTCATGTAAATACTGGTGGGTTTACAGTTGACCTCAGTGGGATCAAGATTCCCCTCATGTGTCCACTGACCACTGAGAAGCCTTATAGAATAATAGAACAAATATAGAATAAAAAGAGTTATAATTTTAGCGTACTCTCTTAACGAAGGATAGTAAAGTATTCAGATTCTGATTTCATTTGAAACAGGGGGCAACTTTTCCACTGACAGCCATATACATGGAACTAGTCCTACAGTTTATATCTGTTGATTGAGAAAAGATAGTAACTGAAATTCCCATCAGTCAGGTTTTGATGAAGGGATTAGTAGCTACTCATATTTGCTAAGAAAGATGTTCAACTATTTTATTAATTATTTAATATGCAAAGGAACAGAAAAGGCAAAAGGGCAAGTAAAACCATTAAGTCTGCCAAGAAGGAAACCCTGGCTGTTTTTTTGTTCTTTGTAGCCAACTTAGAAATTACACTGTTGTATTCTGATCTTTTGTTCCCGGGATGTGTAAATTTCCCACAAACCTTAGTAAGCGATTGCCATTGCTGAAGGATGGAGAATCATCTCAGACTGCAATGATCTGGAGGGATCTTTTGAGTTTTCACTCTTTCTCTTGTTTTTTGACTGAAAATAGTTTAAATGGGGAAAAAAGCCCAACTTTCCATTTTTACTTGAAATTGTAACTGCATGTCCGGTTACATTTACAATGCTACCTTTTCTTTAAAGGTAAAAGATTGTCATTAAATTCTATTTTCCTTGGATTATTTTTATAATTTTTTGTTGTTGTTTGTTTGGATTTAGTGTCGCTCAGCATCTCTGCAATCTGGTGAGATGACAGTTTGTCCCACAATATAATGAGGACTTTAGGAATCAATAACAACAACAACAAAGAAAACCTTTCCAAAATTTTCTGTCCTGACTTGCACATTTGAGAGATTAGAAATAATTGATTTAGAGTCAAAGTTTCATGCCTGAGGATGCAATTTTTAAGAGAATTTAAGTTACTTTCAGAAAAAAATCTGATAGGATTTTTTTTGTTTTCTTTTCAGATTTTCATCTTTGAAAATCTCATTAATTTTTCCTGAAGTAAAATTTTCTTATAAGAATGAAGTTTAGCCAAGCTTATTTGTTTTGGAAAACTCCTAGTAATACATTATCCCCAGTAGGCTTAACTGTTCTTCTACCCATCTAAATCAGGAGTAGCTTCATTTGTGTTATCTGAACTACACCAGCGTTAAGAACAGTGTAAGCTAGGAAAGAATCAGATCTATCTGATATTTCTGCCATGCCCTCTGCTCGAATAAGATTCAGACTCTTGTCAGTGGGAGCTCTGGCATGAGTCACAGGAAAAGGACTGGAATTTTGCTTGAGTATCAAGGGTGTGCAGTCCAGAGTATTGATAAATGTGATCTGTAGCAGTTCTGTTGTCAATGAGTCCGTGTGCTTATGAGTAGAGGACAAGAGCCTTCTAAAAGAGAAAATAAAATCTCTATTTAGTGCTGAAGAAAGGGTATGTTATTGAGAAGAGAATATATGCAAGGGAATATTATTTCACATAGTAATAGTGACTCAGCAGAAGGTAAATACACAAAATTATGATAAATTTTGTTAGAAATAAGACTAGCATTAAAATAAAGCCTGATTGTCATATCGGTTTTCTGATGAATTTTTGACATACATCACAATCTTCTGTTCAGTGAAAATTATATTATTCCCTGAAATGACTCAAATTGGTATGGCTTGATTCTGAGATAGGGAAAGCTGTTAATTAAAAAGATTGATCTTTAAAATCGGATTTTCAGTGAATTAAGTCAGGGTCCTAGAAGGTGGGGAGAATACATGATTCATATCAGTGAGCCTCCATATTCCTCTTTTCATTTTACTCCTTATGTTCAAACTTCGGAATAGCACACACACACGCACACACACACACACACACACACGTTTTAAATATTAAATTAATCAAATAGTGAGCCTCTGGCTTTAGACAAAAAAATGTGTATAAATTTCCTTTCATCCTCATTTATATAAAAATAACCTTGTCTAGTATCCTGTCTGAGAAAGCAGGTGGATACATTTGAAGCAGGAAATAAAACCCACATAGCACACTTTGATCTGGGAGAATTTTCTCACTAACCCTAGCTTCTTGTCACTCCATGCTCTTCTGCTTTTCTGTATCTGAAACTTCTTGAAAAAAACTGCATACAGGATAATTTATCTTTTTAAAATATATCTTGCCTACCTGCCTCAATATTCATATGTTATGGAGACGATTACTCTATGAATTCAGAGTATTCCCGTTTAGAACATATTTTATTTTAACTGTTCCACTGAGTTTCTGTTTTGTGAGAAAAATGAGGACTGTTCATGCAGCTGTTCATTGTAAGAGATATTTTTCCTTGTCAGATATTCAGAAGTTTGATGCCAGCTATGGTTTGAACTGTGAAAGTGATTTTTAAGGAAGAGAATTCCAGATGTCTCAGGCTAGCCAGCATTTAGACTTGTTTGTTTGGGTTCTGAATATATTACATCAATCTTTGTTGTGTGCATTTGCTTCTCCATGTTAACTTTTTTTAAAAAGTCATCCAATATTTATATCTTTTTATTTTTTTTCATGTTTTAATTCATTTAATTCTCTTATGCCTTAAATAAAACATATAAACATATTTTGGCATTAATTATCTCTTGCAAGATATGTGTTTGAGTTCAAAGAGATGCTGTTGAATTCATTGCCTAAAGTCAATCTCAACAGAGTAGCCACCACAGTCTTTATCCTTCTTGAACAGTTAGCTAAATATACGTTGGGCTAGTAAATACTGTGAGCAAAACTTTCATTTTGATTTGCACTTCAGAATCTTTATCTACAACAGGCGTTTCTAGTACGTGATCTGTATTTCTTCTGCATGCTGAATTTCTTGCCAGTGCCAATGGCCACTGGGGTGATGTTGATTTAGGAGAAGGGCTAGAAATCCATGGGAAATTATGTTAAGGTTCCGTTGCGTTTAGCGATGATTTGATTATTTTAACACTAAATTTTGTATTTTTAAACAGTGACTTTGTTTTCAGGGTAGAATCTTGAGGACAGATAGTAAAATAATCCCAAAGTCTTTCTAAAGTGTTAAATCTGTGGCCCTTGCATTTAGTCGCATGAAAACAGAATCCTTATGTCAGTTTAAAGCAGAATTTTGCATCAGTTTCCTAATGCAATTTGATATATTATTTTGTTTGCCAGGATTCAGCATTGTAGGATATTGATTTCAATATCTGCCTCATGTAAAATCACAGCAATTTAAATACCGTGTCACTGGTAATTAGGAATTGGCAGTCTGTTTTATGTTATCTTCTAAGAAGACTACTTGTTGAGTATTGCTAATCCTTTCAAAATGCTGGTATTGAAAAACTTCCAAAAGATCAGTTACGCACATAGCATACATCTTAGTACCCCAGATCAATAATATTTTATATAGTGAGATTATTGCTTCCCTTTGTACCTAGCTGACATGCAGGGTCCACGTTAACTTTAAGGCTATATTGCAAACTACGGAATGCTAACGTGCTAGAAAAATTTACATCTAGCAGCATAAGACCTTGTCAGATTGGTCATATTAATTCAGTATTTCAAAATGATATAATAAAATTGTCTATATTTTAATGTAATTGCACTTCAAGACTTCCAGGCATTTTGGTCCAAATATACTCGATCTTTTGTCTCAGCTGCAGGTTGGCTCCCTAGGAGTCTTAACAGTAGATACTAGCCAAGCAGTTGTGGGAAAACATCTGAATTACAGAACCTACAATTTTATCCCATCATCATTACCCAGCTGATGGATAGGAATGGGAAAACAGTATGGCGAGTAAAACCATCTGTAGTACCTGATAGAAAGAGCTTTATGTAGAGGCTTAACGATAACATATGCAGCTTTGAGGTTTTATGCTTCTTTTAATAAACATATCAAAACTGGTTGGAAATTTAAAACAAAAAGTTTCATCCATCTCTCTTGTTGAAATTAATATGCTGTTTTCTCTCCTTTCAGAAAGCATGAAGCCATAGCAGCTTCTGAAAAAATACTTTGTCTAGTTTATTGTGCTGTAGTGGAACATTGTATAATTTCATAAACACATGATTTTACAGAATACTGGAGGGCATTCTGAGGTGTTGCGTACCATGTTGTACCCAAGCAGTAAATTGTAAACACCAAACGATACTTCTTTCAGGGAATGATTTGGTGGAATGTACCAAACATACCTCTAACTGTGTTGTTATATATAGAATTGACTAGCAAAGACAGGGTACGTAATACCTCAATGCCTTTATTTAGTTCTATGCTGACCAGGGATCATATTTTAATCTTTTACAAAATAATTTAGCTCTTTCCCACAAAGATATGCACTTTTTCCAATGACACTTTCTCCTTCTGTACTGTGGTGATGGTATCTGAGAGTACCAGAAGCACTTCACCAGCCTGGATCATATTGTCATATACACAGAACTCAATCATTCCGCTCAGGTTCTCTTCTGCCAAACTAAAAAGCAGTTGTATGTGGTGGGTTCAAGCTACTGTCTAGCTGTTCTCTCGATTCTTGGTCTACTCAGTAGAGTCAATGAGCACTTCAATGCACAAAATACCTGTAGTAACTAATGAACAAAGTAGGAAAACCCACATGATTTTGAGATGACATTGGGTTTTTTTAGTGACTCTAGCCAGTTCACTCCACTCCTGCATGTGTAAAGTTAAACTAATGACAGTCCATACAGAATTTTTGGTAGGGTTTTCTTCCAGGCCATCAGGTACCTGAAAGATCAGATTTCCTATTAGGGATCTAGTAGGGGAAGTCAAGACTTGAAGCTCCTTGTACTGTAGTGCAACCTCTTTAGTCTACAGAACTGGTACTTACCAGCTGGCCTTGAAGTTGCCACCATTCCCGCTGCCTATCTATCCATAATGAAGTGTTCAGAATAATGTGTTTTTTCTTGTGCACAACTGGTCTGTCATTACATGCTTTCCATAAGTGTGACTGGGTATTGGAAATGATGTAGCTTGTCAACTGCCAACCACTTTTCCCTTGACAATTCAGCTCTTCTGATGGTCATAACAGTTCTTATCCTTTGCAATGTTATAACACTTGTACAAAAGTCATCCTTGCTTCTGTAAAAGTATCTAAGAGTTAACATCTGAGGATAGTGCTCTGGCTCCCAGTCAATGATCATATAATTTTTGAAAAGTTTCATTCTCTTTCCTTTTCAATGAGAAATTTGGGGTGAAAGCAGGAGGTGGCCTCAGTCTTGCCTTGTTTGAGCTTGTAAAGAAATAAGAGACAGGTATGCTGGCAGCAATCTGTAAGAAAAGGATTGTATGATAGGATTTTAGATTTCTTTAATTCTATGGAGTTTATGTTTATGAACCTGGAACTATTTAGCTAGGTCCTAATAAATAGTAAACTTAGCACCCTATCGATAGCTGAAAAAAATGGATTCTGTTTTCATTTTCCATTGGAATCAATTTGGACTCCTATTGATTCGAGTTTAGAATTAGGGCAAACCTGCTGATTCTGAACTTACTATTCAAGTGGGAATATGAAAACAGAGAAGATCTGGGGCAAATTAAATAACCTGCTGATTCTGACTGTAGTATTCATCTGGGAATATCTATAGAGAAAATACTTTTCATAAATTTGGATATTTATTACCATCATCATCGTCATTATAGTTATTCATTGACTTAATACATGCTTATGAACCATGCTGTAAGAGTAAATTCTACGACTGATTTTGTTTTACATTTAAGGGACTCTGTAATTTTGGAAAAAACTGTTTTACTAAAAAAGCAGATTCTAGTGTTCACTAGAATCACTTCTGCGGTTGCTGCCACTACAAACTGTGGAACGGTGTGTTTTGCCTTTGTAAGTGTTATGTACCAACAGTGCTGTGTAGGTGTGCAAGTTGCAGGTGGCTTTTAGTCTGTGGCACAGCGCACGAGGTCTTGCCATGAAAAGGTTTTACTTTTTGGTGATTTTATCTAGAGAAAGGGCTTTGTGTTGTTTAAAGGCAGAGAAAGTAAACTGATTCTTCCCACAGTGATGTCTTCTTTGTGATTAAGAGATGTGTACAGCCCTTACGGAGGTCACTGACATTACACTATGCAATTGGAGATGTACGTCACAGTTCCAAAGTTGCAGAATTACATCTTAATTTTTGATACAGAATGACCTTCATGTTGATCTTCTTTCTCTTCAATGCTTTTTGGCTGTAACAAAAGATTTAGAAAACGACACTTTTGTCAAAGGAGGTATTTCCATTAAGAAAAGACTCCTTGAAAAAGATTACATGTATATATTATAAAACATATGTACTTTCTTTTTAAGAAGTGTATAGAAAATCACAGAATTAGTGAGTAGACATGGGGTGAAGATCTGTATCTCAATATTGTAATTTTCTTTAGAAGCTTATCCTGACTATTCTTTTTTCCTAAAGGTGACAACAAAAATGGTCACACACAGATATCTGCATTTGTACAATGGGTGTTTAGGGGACAACCATGATGAATAGCGTTAGGATGAATTACGGTCTTGTGATGCAAAGATAATATTAATTTTTAATAAAAATATGAGAACTGGGCCCTAATGCTAGTAAAAAAATACAGTGCTCTACAGCCCGCTTAGGAAAGACGTTATCTTTCCTGCTCTGATCATACAGGAGTGATAAAAGCGATCTAAATGAGTTTGGATTCTGCTGATTGTTATGCAGCAATAGGCTTGCATTTTACATTTGTAAAACCATTTTTGCCTTTTACATTTATAAAATCTGGGAGGCCCAGGGACAAGAGGCGGAGAGGCTAGTGAGACCCTGCATCTTCTTTCCAGACTGCACACACTGCTATGTCTAAGCACAATGAGTTTCAGGTGAGTATCTGAGTATCTGTAATGGGGTTGACAGATGCTTCACATGACATCATCCCCTAGGAAAGCAGTGGGATTTCTTTAGGAAGTTTCCAGGAATATTAGTGCTGACCGAGAGATTACTAGTTTTGCTTATTTAGAGTTTGCCTTTCTTCCCATTTTTCCTCATCAGAGGAGAGAGAGATGGGTGAAAATGGAAGTTTTAAGCCAATAGCTGTATGTCACCTAAATTTTGAGACATCATGGGGTGATATAAGAAGGGTTTGTAAATAGATTTTCTAGGAACTGATTAATGCCCTCCTGCTACATCCTTCTCAGATGAACGTTGCTGAACTTCCCAGGTCCTGATTCTCGGTGAAGTTTGTTTTGTGTGATATTTACTGCAGGAAAATAATTTCTGTAATATTATTCCATTGCAAAGAACATGGTGGGGTTTTTTAGAACATACAGACTTTTCAGAAATAAATTGTGGACTGTCATTCAACATTATACAAAAGATTTGTCTGGTTTGGTTAAATATTTGCTGAAGAATTCTGAAGACAGATTTCATATTCTTACACAGAACATTCTGACTTAAGTGTTATGAGGAAAACATCGGCATTTTCCCACTAGTTCACCACAAAGAAAATTATTTGAATATATTTCCTTGTTGACCCAAATCTACGTTAGCCTTCCATGAATACTATATCAGCTGTGGTAGTTTCCAGGAATTTCTGGGGGTTTGTCAGTGTTCTTGGTCCAAAGTATTTGGAGGAGCAGCTAGGACGAAAGTTAATCACCCAGCCGTGAATGTGTGCTTTTTCCTCTGAGCAGCCAAGTCTGGCATTACAATAAGTTGTGCACTTGATCAGTACAGCGGGTTTTATTTTTGTTTTCCACATTACAGATTTTGAAACTCAAAATTTAAACAAATCATACATCAGGTTTGAAGTTACGAGAAACATATTTTCACGCTTCCTTATTCAGGTTTTAGCAACACAAAGTTCTAATGACAGAAAAAAGTTAATGTAATAGAAGTTTGGACCTGTTGTAATTATTAATCCACTGACAGCCACACTTTTAATGTTCGAAAAATTTGTTACTATTCAGAACTTTTCTCTATTCTCTTGCCTTTTGCTGGATCCCATTGTTTTAAGTATTATTGGAGTCTTTAAATGAGTAGGGTCTTTCTTGCACGTTATAACTACCTACATAATTCAAGTTTGTAAGGGGACTGATTAAACAAATCTCTGCTATTCAGTCACATATTACCAGTTGTGATACTTGAGTCATGCTGGTGGATTTTGTAAATCTGAAACCTTGGAAGCATGCACAGTAATGCAAGTGAATAAAATTTCCTTCCCATATCTCCCTTATTAAAAAACCAGAAATGTATCTATTGGAAGTGGAGAAATAGCAGTCTAAGTTGATGGCATCACAGGAATTCAGAAGCAAAGCTGTCTTCAATGAGTTGTGGCTTTTGTCTTTCCTGTTGCTTGTGTTTAAGAGTGGAACTTCTCTCTCCATTGTATTCACATTAAAAAAAAACCAACCAAATCCAAAAGCAGTTAGCGATGCTGTATTATTGTGGCAGAGGTAGACCTAACTCAAAAAGCACACCTCTGAGAACTTACAGATATTTAGTTATTTTGATGTTGTACTTTAATATGGGCTTACTACACCCTGCATAAACTAAATGTATAATGTGAACTGAGTACAGGTTTTGATGTTACTCAGCTTTGCCCTTCCTTATCTTCATCAGAAATTTGAAAATAGTACATAATTGTGTCTTGGAAACTTGGTTCTTGCCTAGTCTGAGCTCTCAGTGACTTAAGCTTTCAATCATTATAGAATGAAGAAAGAAGTACTAAGGAAATTAATTAACTAATGGAATTGGAAGAAAAAAACTTCTTTAGAAATCGTATATATTATTTTCTGACAATATTTCTAAAATATTTTGCTTTTGTACATTTGTCTCACTCAGCAGAATCTCTGTCATTTGATGGAGTAAAATAATTTGTCCTGGTACTCCTTTCATGTCTGTGTAAATCAGGATTGATGCCTCTTGAAGCTGATACATTAAGCCATTGTAAAATAAGAGTAAGATCAGAATCAGGTCCTCTGGTTAGAAAAAAAATAATAAATCTTCCAAGTGTATTAATATTAAACACCCCAACACATCAAGAAACAAACAAGCCTAATCTTGCCAATACTATGTAATATTACTTTGTAATCTTTATGGAAGTTTCCTTTGTTGTTCAGATGCATAGAAACATTTTGCCAGCACAAAGATGACTGGTGAGAAGCTTGGCTTGCTTGATTCCCACACCTATACAGCAACAATAATTACTTATTGTGCTCTTTAATTTCTGTATATTTGTTTACAGGTTTAATAAGAACTGGCAACATAATTTTCCCATACAAAATTATGAATTAATGGTTGGGTTTTTTTCATATTTTAACCCCACTTCCCACCCCCATTGCCGAGGTGACCTATCCTGTATTAAAATACTTGCTGTTTGAAAATAGGCTGTCATGTATTTTTTTTCATCTGCATGTTTGAATTGATCATCACACTCCTTTTGTTGTTCTTAGATACCCACTTAGTGCACAGCTTTTTAAAACATAGCTAGTATGGCCAGTTTGCTGCTTCTCTAATCTACTGAAGTCATAGGTGTCAGTCCAACATGTGTGAAAATACTGCACTCAAAATCTGTGCTCTGAGAATATTACTAGGTTCATAAAATAAAACATGTGCGTACAAGTTAGGAACTGTCAGGACAAAAGATAGAGTACAATTTTCATTTAATCCATTTCTGGGTATCCATTATGAAATAGTCTTTAATCACATGATCATATACAGCTTTTTCCTTGAGCTTTCTGCCTCATTCAATGTGTAGTCTGGATAATAAATTCTTCAGTGTTTTGTTTTCTCCTCGCTGTTCAGTTTGTATCCCTGAGCCTTATTTATTGTCCGTATTCAAAGCAGCTCTGGGGAGAAATTACTAATTTTTCCCTGGGTTTTTAGGAGTTTTTCATAACTACAGTGTGTGAGCTGCTATGCAAATATTCAAAATTACACCGCAGCACTCATGTAAGATGACAGATGCTGTGATTGCCCGAGTCATGGAGGACTGAGGCAAGAGAGACTGCAGGTAAAAACATTCACTAGTACTGGCTGCACAATTTTTTCTGAGTGCTTGACATATAGCCCTGCATACTATAAGCACCTATAGCTTCAAAACACAGCTCGCACTGACCTCAGATTACAGCTTTGAGTGATCAGCACTGCATATTCTGGGATACCTAGCCAGGCATGCTCCCTGAAGATGCCAGTTTCCTGAACAGTGTAAGGAATGACCCCCCAGAAAACACCTGGCTTTAAAAACCTGACCAAAACCCCGTGGGATTTTTAGGAGGGGGGGGATAGAACGTATTTCTTTAAGCAGCGTTCACCCCTCCTTGGTACGCGGCGCAGCCCACCCCATTCGAGCAAGGGCTCTGGCATTGCAGGGGCAGGTGTGCTGCTCATTGGCACAACAGCTTTCTTCATTACTCAGTCGTTACTTACGGCTAAGAATAGACCTTTTCTGTGTACAGAACAAGTAAAGGATGCTCTGGAGACAATTGCATTAAACTGTGTAATTAAAGGCTGTATCATAACGTATATGAATAAAGTGGATGAATCTGTTATGTAAGAAGCCTTATGTCTCATAGCTGCTATTTTTGACTTTGCAACCTAAAGAACATTCTTTTAAGGTAGTATGACAGCCAGCGTGGATAATTTTTTTAATGGGTTTTTAAAGCTCTACTCGCACTCAGACATCCCAGCCCCGGCCGTTGTGTTTGCTGCACTTTAATGAGGAAGCAAGGAAGCTGCTGATGGACGGACAATTTCCCTCATCCACACCTGGGTAGCCAGACCTTGCACAGGCAAGAGTTTCCAAGGACAGGAAAGACCTGCTGAGGCTGAAGTTAAAATATGCAGCCACAATCTAAAACAATCTTTCAGGAGTTTTCCGATAAAACCCAAGACATCTGCACTAACGCTGTACAAACATAATTTTGAGAAAGTTTGTAACTTGGAACAGATTCTGGTGAGTTTTCAAAGGATTGGCAAAAAGGCTTAACCCTGAAAGTCAGGTTCCTCCTGCCCAAATGTTTTTTTGTAATGTTTCTGCTTTAAAATAAGACTATAATCAAAGGGTATCAAATGGAAATCAAACTTGCTTAGAGTTCCCTTGGGGAGATACTACTGCTAACATAAATGTTGGGGTTTCCGTTGAGATTTTTTTTTTTTGCAATTAAATCAAATATATATATATATATATATATATATTTTAAAGACTGAAAAAAGACTTACTTGCTATACTGGCTCACTCCCTATTTTCTTTAATTACTATAAATGATCTTCCTCTGTAGTAAGTGTGTTTTTTTAAGGAAAAAAGAAAGAAAAAAAGACTTACACAAAAAATTTTCAGTACATTTCAGAACCATTTTTCCAAGGAATTAATTGAGTTTTCAAAATAGAATATAAGCAGTGTATTTGCACATCTGCTTCATCAATGTTGCCATTAAAAAACTTTGCTTTGAAATATTTCCTAAACTCTTCCTGTAGAAGAATGGGGAAGGCTATAGCCATAATACAATATTCTGTACATAAGAGCCAGAAATGTCAATCTTTGACTTGACCAGCCAATATTTTTAAGATAATTCTGTCTTTATAAGAGCCACATCTATTAATGTCCCAGGAACTCTGAACATACCTCTATTTTTTTCTCATTAAGGTATTGTTACTTTTTCTACTTACAGAACTAGCTGCTCTTTGGTTTTTTGTGTATTAAAAAATTATAAAGATTAAAAATATTTATTTTCCCTTTTCCTTTCCAGGTTTTGTATTATATCCACTATGTTATACTATGTACTGTTTTGACTATAAAGCATACAAATAAAAAACTATTAGGACAGGAGGTGAAGACAGAGTAAAGTCACAGCTGACTTCCCAGTAAATTTCTTTATGATCACTTAATATAAACACGGTCCTACTATATTTGGTTGGATTAGTTGTATAGAATACAATTGTATTCTATCTTTATTTTTCTGTATTATATAGAATGTTAGAATAATTTTATCCCTCTGATCCCCAATATAAATGAATGTATATAGAAATACACCAGAGATAACCATACTTCTTGTAATAACACAATACGACTATTTACAAACATATGATTATCCTGTATATTACCTCATGGTATTTAACTAGTGACACTTTCAGGAATATGAAGCATTATTACTCCCACTGATTTAAATAGGACTGTGTGTTAGAATGAACAGAAAAGTTTTTAAAAGAAAAAAGTTCAATAGTAAATAAATAAATAAAATTAAAAGTCTTCTTTTAAGCATAATCAGATACAAGCTAAACTGCAGAATCTTAGACAGCCAGTTAAAGTATTTATATTTAAATGTTTAAAGACTATTCATGTTTTTACATATTATGTGTTGTGTCTAGTATGCAATCTTTTTAGGTTCATCTTTAGAAATGCCTTTTTATGAATAATAATGAGTTTAAATTCAGATGTCTGCATGCAAATTAATTTTGTATGTGTCTTTTGCCCTCTCTTTGTAGAATTTTCTGTAAAAAATCACAGTGCTATTTCTTTAGGAAAGCTTAAATTCTGCAGGAAAATAGTACCAGTCAGAAATCCAAGTCCTGTGTAACATCCCTAAAGGCTGTTTTTCGCTAAGCAGTGAAGGGAATATAATTTAATGCACTCTGATTTTACTGTCATTTAAAATATGTCCCTAGCTCAGCAATACTCCTCTGCAAACTTTTTTTCCCTCTCTTAAAACACAGAAGATAGTATACAAAGAGTGAAGCAAAAGTTTACTAGTGTAATGGGACCACAGGACATCAACAAAAATTTAATGTATCGATGCTTTGATCATCATTTAGTCTGCTACATTCACTTCCCAGACTTCTCAAAATATCAGCCTTGTGAGTAGTTACAACATTCATGCATTTCATAAACTGACTAAAAACTCTTCTGAATTTAATAAAATTCTGGAAAACAGCTTGTCCTAAATGTAACTTTATAAAGCCCCTAAATAGAAAAAAAAAAAAGAAAAGTTTTTTTTAAAGGCAATACTTCTCTTATTATGCAAAGGCATATTTTTTTTACAATTGTTAATGTGCCATCTGTGGGATAGATATTAGTAAGATTAAAAATAGGTAGTTTTCAGTATTTTTAAAATTGGTGCAATTATGATTTTATGTCAGGAATTGCCATTCACTTGTAAAACAGCAAATGAAGTGACTGCTCCAAGTGAAACAGGTCTGCCCCCATATGCATGGGGAATGTGTGCTGCAGCTTGGTCCTGCTGCTGTGCTTTGGGTAAAGAGAACTAATTTTCTGGGGAGGTCTTTGTTAAATCCAGATCTTTGGGGCAGAGCAGGTCCTCGGGCAGTTAAGCCAGTTGACCCGAAGGGGCAAATCAAAAGGAGTTTTCTGATAGCGAACATGCAGTAGCCTAAGGGTACAAGAGAAAGGGGCATGTGACTCTGCTTACATCTCTTTGAATATCTGTTTATGTAGCAGTGATTGATTCCTGCAAGCATTATTGATTATCAGTGTTCAGGCCAGAAAAATTGTTTAAGGAATCTATTTGGAATACTAGGAAAACTTTCAGTCATTTGGAACGTATTTTTTCTGTTTTAAAGCAGTCTGTTTCCAAAGATAAGTAAGGTAAAAATTGTTTCTGAATAAGCCTAGTAGCTGCACTGTACTGTGTCAGTAAAAATCCTGAAGTTTTTCAGCTGAGCATGGGAACTGGTCCTCCTTTTTCTGTGAGTCAGTAGCATCACTTTTAAATCAAATCTTGGAAAAACTCTTGGTACTGAAATTTTCATAGCTGTTAAAAATATTTTTCAGAGTTGATTTCCTTTTAGCTGCATTTCAAAACAGGTTCCTGAATTTATTTATATACAGTATTTCAGGTAAATTTCAATATAACTTGGTGTTTTCTCTGACTTTATGCAAAATATAGCCTGGAAACTGTTGATAAGAGACTGGTAAAAATTGTTGAAACAAACTTTTGGTAACCAAATAAATTATATCGGAAGGAGATGTAATAAAAATATCTGAAATGTTATGAGATACCATGCTTGGCCATGTTTCAAAAATGTGTTGGTTGCTGAGTGCGGTGTGCACTGACCACTCTCTCTGAAGGGTGCATAACAGGCTCTCCAGGAGCTTCATCCTACACTTCTTACTGCAGGATGTTCTTACTGTAGTTTTTTGCTTGGTAAAAACTGTACAATACTTAATATATGGCCAGCTGCAAGTTCGCCTCTGAAATGCTGGATTCCTCCAGAAAATAATTTTAATTGTGATAGTGACCTTTGGTTCTTGGGTTTTGCAGTTGGACATTGCTTTTTTGCAGAATTTACTATAGGTAAGAAAAACTTATTATGAAGCCACTCTTTTTTATCTTTGGATCCAGATACTATTTCTTCTTAAAAACTAGATCTTTCATAAAATGATTACATCAGATGAATGTTAGACATCTGGAAGCAAAAAAAAATGAAAAAAAAAAAAGGAGAGATGAAGGAATAAGAAGTAATTAAGTTCTGGAAATGGGATTTGGAATTGCTATTTTATTTTCACAATTCTATTACAAGTTCTTTATGTATCTGAAGTATTTAATCTCCCTCACAGTTTTTCATCCATAAAATAAGGTTAATAATATTCACTGTCTTCTTACTGTCCCGTTTTGTTTAGTTATGTCTGCAATTTCAGAGCATATTCTGTTAAATTCCTACCAATACCTACTACAGGAGAAGTGGATCTTACTTATGGTTTCAGACATTACATATTATATACAATATTGAGCTGCAGTTGAGATACAAACATTGGAGCAAAAGTAATGAATAAATGTTTGTAATTTAGGGTATTCCGGATTGCTGTAAGAGCAACAAAGTTCCTGATGTACTCATACATAGTTTTTTATAAACATATGTTCTTCCTTGGAATAACTTGTTTGGACCTGCTTTGTGGTTTATTTCTCATAACATAACATGGCAGCCAGATCTGTTGACAAGATTAATATATCCTTGACTAAATCAGTGTTTATTTATAAAGGTATTCTTAACAAATGTACTATCCAAAGATTTATGATTTTATCTCCTTTGCAAGCAAAAGCAAAGATATTTTTTTGAAAGAAAAGCCTACTAAAATACATGTAAGATTGTATTTTATTGGGATAAATTTCAGCTGATAAATTTTCTTAGGCATACTGCATTCTAATAGTACTTGCTGATGCTATTGTATGAAGGATTTTAGAGCTTTCCAGCAGAAATTGTTTACAAAATGTCATAGAATGTAAAGCTTTGTACTTGCAAAAAGGTGTAAGGGAGGAAACAGTGATTTTCATTAATACCTGGTTACGTAAAGGCTGTTTGGAACAATGAAGACTGATTAGCTAGTAAAGAGGAGAAAAGCAGTTTCCTGAGTTTCTAGCCTTTTGGTTCTTCTGCTGCTAGGAATTAGCCTACAAGCATAGAATTTGTTCATCTACATTTGAATTGAAATGAAGATATGATTTTCAGCAATGTAACAGTGAAATTATTCTCCTCGGGCAACCTTTGAAAGCAAGGGAATATTCCTTCTGATTTCAGAGATTTTTGGAACAAGGAGTTTGGTTCTACCTCAAACTTCTTGAGCTGTCACCTTCATGGAAGTTAGTTATTGTTGTTCATGGAAAATGTATCCAAATATGTTGCTTTTACTAACTATTTATAAAAAAAGTTTACGTAGAGCTAATTTTAATCTGATCTTTATATGATGAAATAATGTTATGAAGGCCTAAATTATATGTAGCTTAAACAACTGTAACTGTAACGTTTTATGTCATGAAGGTCTCATGAGGGTATCTTTACATAGTAGACTAACAAGTAATTCACCTTTTTTTGAACAATAGATATATGTATTGTATATAAAAGGATGGATAGACTGGGAAATGTCCAAATGATCATTTAAAAATAGACAACTTGAACTGAACACAGTCCAGCTACACTTGGTTTACCATGTGGATAAAATGACCAAACAGAGAGTGTATGACTCCCGTGTCACAGAAGATGATAACCTACTGAAGAATGCAAAATCTACAGGAAAAAAGAACTCGTTAAATATATGTGAAAGGGAATCACAGACTGCATTCCAGTTCCTGGGTTATTATTACATGTCACCACATGCTGGATGCTCGTGCCCAGTGTTACGCTAGCTAGCTTTCATGGCTACATCTGCATAATACATTCAGCTCAACTGTACAGCTAAGCAAGGCTAATAAATCGGATCACAAGAAAAGAGTAGATTAGATACAAGCTCTGTCCAACAACACAGAAAAAAATCCCAGGATGAGCAATCCACGTTGCTGACCCAATGTTCTCAATCTCCACTCAGTTTTAAGTAGAATGACAAGGGGGGTTTGGGAGAGTGAAGCGCTTTGGCTAAATAAAATGTCTATGCAAGTCTATGGTAGCAGAAGGGAGCATGGAGAATGCAGACCTTTAAATCTGTGAGCAAATGTATTGAACATGTAAACTCCTAATTAAAGGAAGAAGGAGTTAAATATTAGCTGTCTGTCAGAAAAATAAATGTTTAATCATTAATGGAAAATATAAAAAGAGCAATACTAAATGGGCCAGTTATTCTAAAATGTTGAATAGATCACTGGAGTTTAAAATACTATGTTATCGAGTAGAACAATGCTAAAATGTTTATTTTATCGTCAAAATCTTTTTATTCTGACAATTTAATTTTGCTAAGGAATGAGGAAATACAGAGTCTGTAGCTTTGAAGACCATAATATTACTCTAACCCCTCCTCCAGAACAAGTAAATCTTTATTATCATTTACACATGTACTCAAACATATTTTTAAATGGAAATAGCCATAAACATAACAAGATTTTATGAGCTTTCTTAGGTGCAGAGTAAATGGAGGCAGATATTTTTTTCCAAAGCACAGACTGTACTTACTTCTCATGATGTCTATAGGAATTTGCTGACAAACTTTCTTTTGTGCTTTTGGTTACCACACCAGCGCCAAGAATTAATCTGACACTCTACATAGGTACTGCCTAATATTGCTAAACTATAGCAGAATATATTAAAAAATGAGATACCATCTCTTCTATGGTCCATTGCCAGACTATACGTTAAGTGTGCATCGCACTCGCTTCGTCTTTCCTTTTCATAGCTGCCTGTGCTGCCATGGTGGGGTCACTGGGGGTAGCATACATATTTAATGAAATAGTTTATCTTGTATCTGATACACCGTTCCTGCACAACAAATAAATTACTCTTATTTTGAAACATCTGCTAATCCCTCTCAAAATGTTATATTTCAGAAATCCAGATATTGTAATTTTTTAATCCCTAAGATGATTTTTATGTGACAAAAATCTGTTGCTCCCCTTGTAAGTACTTCAAAGTACAACAAGATCAGGTATTTTCAGTAATGGTCTTGGACAAAAGGCTACAGGTTCGGTTTCCTTAGAAAAGTATAAAACATATACTTCCTTTGGGGGAGAACATATGAAAGTAATTTTTCGTCTCTATTTAATCTATTTTGCAAGGTAAACTGTAGTGCAATTCTATTTCAGCAAATGTTAAAATAGCACTTTTTTTTTTTTCTTTTGGGAAAAAAAAAGCGGAACTTGCATTTTTATTCTACTGAAATTGCTTGCTTACAAAGAAAATGTCTGGAGTTTGGGGGAATGCATCAAGTTATTTCTGTGCCCTGGTCAGGGAACAGTTTTTAGCAGACACTATTCATCCACGGAAATTTGGGGATATTTGAGTAAAACATGGCAGTGAAAGAGACAAGAGGATATGTTTATTTTGGACTTCTTTACCTCCTTTAAAAGCCCTCAGAATATATGTAGATTTCAAGCTGTCAAAAAGAGAACAAAATGGTCATTAGGTTTGGGATTTTAAATTCTAATCAAGAGATTTTGTAAATTTCTTTAAGAGTAATACCAAATTGGTGAGTGATGTTTAAATCACACACGTCAGCAATGAAATGTGTAAATCACTGATTAGTTTATCTTGGCACAAACTCTGTGTCCTCTGCTCAGTTCCACTGGGTAATAAATTACATGATACAATTTCATGCAGGGACCAACCTGAGATAGAATAAACTCCTAAAGGTTTTATACTTATCCATTAATTGATAATAATGTGTTAACCTTCAGATACGTCTGCCCTATATTTCTTATATTTGGGGACTGAATCTGACTTTTTAAATTCAGTCATGTTTAAATGTCAGTGGATGTGAGTGTCATATCTAATTTCTGCCTGGAACTACTTTCTCTCATAAAAATACTAACAGGTTTGGTTTTATTTGCTCTAATCCCTATGCAAAGATGTTAAGGAGGATTAGGTTATTCCTGGGTGAAATATCATTTTATTGTATTTTTAGAAATTATATTATATAAAAATCTTTCATGACCTACCTGACTTAAACAGCATGACTGTCAAAACTTTCTAAGTATGCTCAGGGAGAGATTTTTTTTATTTTTTTTTTCTAAGTCCTTTTGAATGGTCACATTCTCTCTGTGCCTGAAGTAAGCCTGATGGACTTCTAGCTTGTGGTATATACTGTATTTGCAGTGCATTCAAAATGTAAGAATTAATGGGTTAGCGGGTTCTGTACTAAATACATTTTTAGTACAACATTTTCATTGCAATTAAATCCAGGAGAATTTTGCTATTAGCATGATTTGTCTGTGGAATTGGTGGTATGGTTTCACCTGCTCTGATGCATGAGAGTTCTCTTTTGGGCCAAATAATGACAAAAAACAATTTGTCATAGGGTTTGCCCCTCGTTCTCAAATGCTTGAAGGCTGTTCTTTGCATTTGTATTATTCCTTCTGGTACATGCATGTGAAAGAAAAAGAGATCAAATAGAAATTACCTAGTTTGCTGAGGGAATGTAGACACATATTTTATGTTCTTCAGTATCCCACTCAGATCTAGAGATCAGATCTAAGTTTTTTCAGTTTGTTTCCACAAAGACCTTGTTGATTTGGCTCCTTGAAGGAACATTATTTTCCTGCACTTCTTTTGACAAGCCAGAAAATTTTTGTTTGAATGAAGAAATTCTACAAGACTCCATTACATTATTAACAATACTTTTTTAATACCCTAGCAGATACACACCTTGCTGTGGCAGTTCCATTACAATTGTCTGCAAAAAACATACTTCTCAAGCTAAGGATTTATGTTTCCTTTAAAGAGAAAGAATGTTTTCAAAAGTAAAATTTTAAATGAAAGAATTACAAATCACACATAATAAAGAACATTCAAAGGGGAATTCTTACAGTATATATGTGAAATTGAAACAAGAAATTTACTTTGTGGAGCATTTCTCAAAGAATATGATATGTTTGTGCTATGAAAAGGTAAAAACTGGTACAAGCAGTTCCATGAAATAAAGGAAGTATTATCTGCTTCTTGTTATGGAGATACACCAGAGTGGCAAAATGAGGGAAGTATTTTAAGGTCATTGATTAAAGGTCAATATAGAAGTCAAAGAAAATGAAGGAAATCTACCACTCAGGTGTGCCCTTCAAGGCAGCAAAATAGGATTCATTCTTCTGTAAGAGATTGCTGGAAATGCAGCACAAGAGCTCTCCAAGGGGTAAGACCTTCAAACTGGCCATTTGAATGAGTAGCCATTCCTGAGGAAATTACCAAACAAACTTAACCATATGGCCAGTCTAGAGCATGTGAAAAAAATAGTAGTAAAGCAGCAGTATGCGGTATTGTTTTACTCAGAACAGGTGCTTTCACATTATATTTATGTAGTGACCAAGAACTAGTGACTGACGGAGATGCTAAGGTCAGAATTCGGTAACAGCACTGAATTTATCTTATCTTGGAAAGGCTGGGCTATAGGGTAACACTTTCTTAAAAGATACCGTGAAACTTAATCTCCGAATAGGCAAAGATTGTTCTGATTTATGGTTGTTTGGCTCTCTATCAAATAAAAAAGGGCTTCCCGTGCTTAATTTACAGTTCTCTCTTCTACTACCTGTACACTTCAGTTTTATTTTCTCATTCTTCTTGTTTAGCTCTTTTTGCTTAGTCTTGCATTTCTTTGATTTTAGGAATTAAATAAAACACCCAAAAAGAGACAAGTCCAATAACTTCCCATATTCTCAAGCCTTGTTTTTCCAAACAGGATGGTTCAGACTTCTGAATCTGTGGATCAGAGCAACCAAACTGATCCTTCTATCAGGATGTAAGTCTATTGTAATAGAAGGCATTTGCCCTCATTTCAATCATAACTTCTACAAAGTTTTGGCTCTGCACCATGTGAAGTGTGGACCTATGTAAAGCTGATTATCTAATCTGAATGGAACAGCTGCATTTTGAAAGACAGTATTTTGTATACATGTATTGCAACACCAGTATGTCTAAGCAGTTCCAATTTGTGTTAATCTAATGATCCCGCTTGGATTTTATCTACCACAAATTCCATGTTCTAGGAAGACAGCTGATGAATTGTTCCCGGTTTCATTACAGCATCACTGAGGGCCTTCAGGTCAATGCAAACATTTGTTGAAATGTCTTGCTAACTTCACTACTGGATTATGACTATATGCTTCCTATTGATTCTGTTCACAATCGTGTGCCAAAAGATGCCATGGAATCTTCTGTTCAGCACTTCTACAATCTGTGTCAATATCTCTGTGACTGTCAGCTGCACTCATTTCACTACAGAACGTTCCATTTTCCTCCTTTTTATTTCACATGCTATTCCAATTTAAGAAGATGTACCTGTTACTATCTATTATCCTTTTTTTTTTTTTTAATGAATATAATACTCATCTTCTGTTGATCATGTTTTCCAGAAATGACAGGATGTCTGAGATTCTCGTGCAGTTTCCTTTCAGCATTCCCCAGTTATCACATCATCTGATTTGCATTGCTGATTCTTTTTTGATGTTGAACCACATTCCACTGAAATTTCCTCCCTCGGATATTTCATTCTTACACTAAGTCAGAATTACTCATATTCCCTGTTGAATGATACGTAACACAGTGATAAAGATAAGGAAATGTACATAGCAACCATAATTGGTTTTAGATGACCTGTATTACTGCAGATGGCCTCTACAGTTTTGAAGCATTTACAGGAAACTTTTTCTTCCTCTACATTCTCCTTGAGTGCCCTGCCTCTCCCCTTACTGCTATGTCTTCCCATTTCTGTTCCTTACAAGCAGTTCCTTTTCCATCTCTCCATTCCTGCGTGGTGGTTCTTTCCAGTTTTCAGTGATGTGGGCCTCTTCAGTTCAGCCTTCCCAGTTTTCCCCCAGCCCATGTTTTCTATAAAGGCCTGACTAAGGGGTTTACTATTCAAGGGGCTTACTCTCCTTTATTCAGTTTATTCTTTGCCTATTTTTCTCCTTCAGACCACTGTCTCTGGCCTTTAGCCTCTCCCTGTAGCGATTTCTTTCTCACCCACACTGAAACCCGTAAAGGTCTGTGTGAAGAAGTAAACTCTTTTCTACTTAAGGAGGATTTTTATTTAACTTCTTTTTATTACTGTCTCCTAAGGTGGGATGCAGATAGCTTAAATGTGGTGGTGTGTTGTAATGCTGCCTAATGTAATACAGAATACACTTCATTAAATATATACAACACAGTTTCTTATAAATGTACCTAGAATGTGATGCAAATCGAACAGCACAGCACCAGGACCTCCTGCTCAAAACTGTTAATTCAGTTCATAAAAGAAATCCATGTGCAGTATTACAGAGCTCTCACGTCTTGTAAGTCAGATGGAAAACAAAACTGAATGCAAGTTATATTGGAGAAGTTTAAATGAAATTGCCTACAGAAGCTATTTTGGGTGCCCACGTTTGGATTCCATACAGAAGAAGCATGTGTGTGTTTTCTAATGCAGTGTCTGTAATGCAGCTGCTGTTGTTTCTTGTCCTTTGAAGTGAGGTTCAAATGTGCAGGAGGAGAAGCCTCACCAGCTTTGCAGCAGATAGAAAATGCTCCAGGATAGACAGCTGCCTGGGACTTCCATGAAATACAATTGCCTGCAAAGATCAGCAGATAAAGCAAATGCAATTTCATTCTGACTGATTCTGAAGGCCATCCACATTTGGACCTCTGGTCAGAAAACTCTTTGCTTTTTTATCTTACCACTCTATTGCTTCAGTCATGGACTGAAAAAAAAGCTAGGGCTCGATTTGGGGTGAGTTTTTCCCTCTTTAGAACTAGAATAGCTGAGAAAGTAAAACAAAATTAGTCCAAAAATCAAGGGCAAAAAGTAAGGAATTAATCAATTTTCCTTAGTAGCAACACATTACACATCACCCAAAAGAAAATAAAAGCAATGAGAAAAGGTCTAACGATGTAGCTTATAAATTGCAGATTGCCTGTTTGTGAGACATAAAAATCGATTATACTCTGTAAAGAATATAATGGTATCACTGAAGGTTTGGAAACATTGTCTGTCATTAGAATTCACAAGGGGATATATTAGCCTTTCCCTCTGTAAAGATTTTATGTTCATCATTTGACAATGTGGAGACCAGGTAGCCTAGCTCAGCTGGGAAGTAATTCCGCCAGGAGGCTTAAGCTGGAGGAAGTTGAGGAGCTCCTTGTGACAGAACTTCCATGAGCTATAACAGCGCTTTACCTGACGTTGCCCATGGAAGCAGAGGATTTTCTTTTGTTCTAACATTTCTCATTGCCAAAGAAAGAATGAAGGCAATGATCTATCCCCTAGCACAGAAAGCATAATAAAAACACGGGGTAAACTCTGTTTCTAACCTCAGGTAATTAAGGAGGAAGATAGTCAAGGTCCTTCAGCATCAGCTAATGAAGAAAGAAAGCATGGCAGAGCGTTGCATGCCCGAGCTCAGGAGAGAAGGAACACATTTTTCCTTTTAACATTTTATCTTCTTTACTTTAACCTTTAATTACATCAGTGACTCTATATATGAGAGGGGAATTAGAGCCTATTCTAAACTGTGAATTCTAAAACCTGTTTCTCTATAGGGATAAATAATTTATACAGTCTTGCAATCCAGAAATTTAATGAGCCCTTATGCATGTAAACAAAGTTGTAGCTCTTAGCTGCTGCAGAGCTCTTCAGTAAAAGTGTCTGGGATGAAAAAAAAAAGGCAGAAGTTTAGTACAGCTTCTGGGATTTTACTTGGATTTAAAAAATGGTAATCCTGCAGTAATTGTCTTTAGAGTAATTAAATTGCTGTTCGACCAGTATGATGGTCTAGAGCCACCAAATAGGTGCTTAGACCATGATCATCTAATGCTATTTTCTATATAATACAGGCCAAACAATTTGATCTAGTAATTTCTTAAGGAAAGAAAATTTAAAGAGAAGTAGCTAACATGTAAGTCCGAGAGTTTAGAAGTGAATTGTTTATTTGTTTTTTTTTCATAACTAAGGGTCTCTCTTAAAAACTGAAACAGGAATTAGCCTTCAAGAAAATCTGGTGTGTAGAATACAGAAAACAATGTGTCTCTTTACCATTCACATCTTTTACACCATCTCTAGATGATCCCTACTACTGTGCTATACTAATAGAAAATCCACTTAGGAAAGCTTTAAGTTTTCTCTTGTTTTGAAGCACAAACTTATTGCTATACGCGTACCAATTAACATAGCTAAGCTGAACTGATTTTTTTAAAGAAGTGATTCATCATTAGAAAATTATTAAGTTAATGAAATACTCCCACAGAAACATGTCAGTTGCAAGAAAGATTTCATCAGAGATAATCCTCATCTTTGTTTAGAAAGAGAGAGCTGTATCCCTGCAAAACCAATAGTTTAATGGTTAGGGCATTTACCCCCAGTGCCCTCTTTTTTTAATACATTATATATATAAAAAACTCTCTTTAGAATACATTATACCTACATTAGCAAGAGCGTCTCTTATCGACACATACAAACATAAATATATAGAAAGATGAAAGGGACCTGTTTTTCTTCTGGGTGAAAGTAAGCTGTACAAGTCTTCACATTTTTTTGCTTGAAGTTGTACTAGCTCCAGTTGCAGAACATTGGAGAGAAGATCCTTTAAACCTTTTTATTTCACACATTCTTCTGGCAGTGTCATTTGCAAGCTATTTGCACTTCGTTGTGGTGTTTCTGAGGAGGTCCTTTTCTGGAGCTAGACATATTATCAAGGTGCTTGAAGCGACCTGTCTCTCCCAAAGATTTTTTGATGGGCAGGCAGCAACAGGTAGGATCGTTTGTGTACAAGCTGTAAAGCCCTAGCTCCATTTCTTGTAGTCCTTACAGATTAATTCACAGTAATGCTTTTATTCCCTATTTCCCTGTAGTCATAAAACAAACAAAAAGAAAAAAAGAAAAAACAACAGAAAGCATCAAAGAGTCAGGAGCTTCCTGTATAAGTTTGTTTGAAAATAATTTACATATGTTTTAACCTGATGCAATAAGAATGTTTAAGCTGGTCTCTTCATAAATTAGTGTCAGGACATTTCAGTTATCACTTGTGTTGACAGAAAAACTCCATGAGTGATGCTGTGTAGATACTGTTAACTATTGAATAGTGATTTCCTTTAGCATTTGTGATTTGCACTGGAAGGCAGAATTTGAATGAAACACACATAAATGTGTGTCACATTTTCATAAGTAATGACTAACATTTCAAAATCCGTTGACCCTAAACAGATCTTTATGTCTATAATTTTCTGATTTGTATGACATATGTTACCCAAATCATGGCCACATGATTTTTAATTGAAATGTATGAATGCTTCTGGCAAGGTAGAAAGGTAACCTTTTCCTCATGCAGCTATCAGACAACAAAAAAGAAACTTGACTTCCCTTCTTCAGAACATGTGGACTGATATTAAGCTATCACATGGCTGTCTTTTTTCAGCTGACTTAAATGAGGGATATAGTGCCCAAATGGCTTGGGCCTTGACACTCTCTGGGAGTCTCAGGTATTAAAGAAACGAGAACCTTACTGACCATTTCACATGTAAGCCTGGAGCTCTAAGTTATATTAACTAACAATGACATAACCCTTAGTATACCTTTACATTCATTAGTTTTTCTGCCCACTCTGGCACTGCCTCTTACTCATCTGTAAAGGAGAATGGGTTGTTTCCTGCTTTTAAAAGCATTATGTATGCAAATTTTCCTTTTAAATTTATGTAGTATAGCTAAAGAGACACTCAGAGATAGCTACGGTATCTGAATGAGTCTGTAGTTAGGAAAAGCTGACAACTCGCTATGTTAGAAAAAAATTTGGCATATTTATGCCATTTTTTAAGATTATTTTTTATAACTGCATTGGCTCAGACTCTTAACGATTTGTCTCTCATAATATTTTCTAACTGAAGGACTCGAGACAAAAATATCCCTAAAAAGGATCTATCATACATGCAATCCTTTTTTCTTGAAATTAGTACAAACCTGTTTCTGTCATAGAAGAACGTTTAGTGAGCTAAACCTTGTTTAGACAAATAGCTGAAAGATGCCAAACTAGTAAAATGAAGAGTATAGTGAATGACTGCTGCTATTGTTATGCTACAGAAATATTAATCCATGGCCTCGATATCAGCATGTCTTGAATGAAAATGCCACTTAAGAGAAAAACAATGTATAAAGGCTCTACTTATATCTACTGATATTAAATTTTATTCATTGATCAAAAAGCATAAGCAACATAACTACATATGTGAAATCTCTGTTTTCTAATGATAATGGTTAGCTTTAGCTCTCTGTCTAGACCTGCTAAATGCTGCTAAGTGAATTACTGAATACAATGATGAGAAGTGATTCAAGTGTTCTGTTCTCAATATTAAATTTCTGGATGCCAGCAGAACTTGTGTAACCAATAAAGGAAGAAGTGCATATGCTCGCACCTATCAGTAGTAAATTATAACTGTGACAGCCCAGGAGTGTTGAGAGTAGAGGGACAAGTGTCTACAGTGCCTTAACAAAGGAAGGCAGACAAAATGGCATTTCTTTTTAATGCGGCTGCTAATTTCAATGCCTCCTTTTTATTACTGATGATATCCTTTGAAAACTGAACAAAATAATGAATTAGTTATGTAGAGATTAGGGATGTCATTCTCATGGAGAACTATTTTATGGGAAAATAAATTCAATGCCAGACATCTGGAAGGCAAAAAGATGTTCACTTATTAAAGTTATTTTTGTCAGTGATGTTAAATGACAACCACAGAAAAGAAAAGAATAGCTCCACTATACGCACAAAAAATCTATATCCTTCTTCATTTTGAACATAAGCATGTTTGTGTTTATCTTATTTCATTGTAGTTTCATATTGTATGTGAAAAAAAGGCATAATGATGCAAATGTGGCTGAGAACAAAAGTGGGAGAAGGACAGAATGAATTTAAGAACACAGCGGAAATATGCAAGAAAGTAATACCAGGAAAAGGGGAAAAAAGGAGTTTCATATGCCTAGAGAGTATGGAAGAGTTCTAAGATGATGAAAGAAAAGGTATGGACTTGTGTGCAACAGAAGCTACAAAGAATATAACAGAAGAGTACTAAAATGAAAACATGTAAAATGGGGAAAGTAATAAATAACATTACAAATAATAGACAAGATTCTCACCTGGATAAATAGATCTAGCTCCATTAATTTTAGTTTCAGCTATACTTACTGACAGCCTTGTCTACATTAGCAATTTCCCCGTGGTAATTAAAATAAATCATTGACTTGAAGAAGATATAGCTGAGCTTTTTACATCCCTGCAGTATTTAGGATGGGCCTGGCTTAGTGTTATATGTCTTCCCACAATGTGCATTGACATTATCCTTAAATTAAAGTAGTCCCACAAGCACAGATTTCCCTAGGAAGCAGCATGCTTAGCAACACTGGTATCCGTGGCAGTATCTACCATGTACAAGTCTAAATGTGGAAGATCTTTCCCCTTTCACAGTTTTTTATGTCACTGCAATCATGCTGCCTACCACCAGCTACAGCCCTCATTCACAAGCTGAAGTTGGACCCTGTATAGACACACAGGAGACCTGGTCTGGTCTGCAAAGAACCACTGCGCGTATTGTCGTTTCAGGATCAGGAGGCCAGCTGTGGGGAAGGAAATGGCTCGGTGACAGGCACAGCAGCTGCTGCCACTGTTACAAACTGAAGTTCCCAGGCACCAACTGGCAAAACTACATTATATCCTGAACTGGGTTAACCTGGGCGCAATGCTTTCCAAGGTGAAGCCTTTCAAGCCCTGAGCCAGAAAACTGTGCCCCATCTTTGCTGTGACAGCAGTGGTGTTTTGGGGGTGTAAGTGCACCCTGTCTGCCTGCAGAGCAGAGTTGTAACGTCCAGGTGTAATTTGGCCAGTTCTGCACCAGACTGACTGACTGAAGCTGCTGTGTATTAGGGAGCCTCTCTGGGAGCATGGGAGAGATGCCTTTTCATCCAGGCAGCAACCAGAGGGCTGGATGCTGCAGCTGCTATGGCATCCTGGGGATCTCCAGCATCGCGGAGGCTGGCAGCAGATGTACCCCCAGCTGTGGGCTGTCTGGATAGTACTTAAGAAGACAAAAGAATTTAAGGGCTTTATAAAAAGAGAAAGTATTTTACTTTAAGACTTTAAGATGGGAATATTCTCAGTCATTTCTGTCAGTCCTTTTTGTCTTCCATCAGGGGTGGTCACTGATTCCTTTCCCCTTGGCTATGGCTTTGGCTCTCCTCCTCCTCCTCCCCCATCTACCCCTCAGCAGCTGTGCCCTACTTCATCCCCCAAAGCCTCAGTTCTCAGCTTTACCATCCCATCCGTCCTGCTTCAGCTGTTTTCCCATGTTCCCATGACCGTTTTGGCTCCTGATGTCTCTCCCCCTGCCCTCAGCATCTGTCTCGCTCTGCACCACGGAGCCTCCAGCCCCTGCTGAACACTCTGTCCTTCCTCCCCAGGCCTCTGCCCTCCACCCTGGCTTGGAGCCAGGAGCCTTTCTCCTCTGCCTCTCCCCCGGAACCAGCCTCTGCTTTCCGCTCCTTCCCTGGCCTCTGCTCATCCTCAGAGCTGGTGCCTTCCCCCCACCTCCCCCTCTTTGGCTTTGGACCCTCTCCCTGCCTGGCCTCTGCAGGCCACCCTCGTCCCCCCTTCCCAAGATCCCGGCCTGCACCCTGTGCCTGAGCCTTGCTCCCCAGCCCTCAGCAGCTGTTCCCGGGGAGCCAGCCCTTGCCGCTCAGGGAGCCATTCCCCCTCTCCCGGGCCACAGCAGCTGTTGCTGGCTCCCTCAGGCCAGGCCTCAGAGCAGGGCCTTTCCCCCATGGTGGCCTGGCTCCCCGCCAGGCCCAGGCCCCATTCCCTCAGCTGTCTCTCCTCACACCAGGCCTCTGCCGCCAGCTTCAGGCCCCGCTCCCTGCCTTTTCTCTCTCCCCCATGGCAGCCAGCACAGCTGCTGCCAGCCAGGACGCCAGGGCTGGGAAACCGTGTGGCAGTGGGTTGACTGAATTCCTCATGTCCTGCTTCATGACTGCGACAGGACGTCACAGCAGTGACAACTGGGTTGTGAGGGCGGCCTCCAGAAATGATTGCAAGCAGGGGGACAGTGTGGCCCACTGCAGAAATGCTGTTAAAGGGGGGCCCAGTGTGACCTGTAGGAAAACCTGTCATGTGCAGTTGCTCGCCTGGCCCTCAGTATTAAGAAGAGCAGAGGCGCTGTGCCCATGTGGTGAAAAGAGCAGCCAGAACAGCTGTGGAGTAAGCCATGGTTCGCTGAAATTGCTCCTCAGCAGGCAGGACCTTCTCATGGCAGATAAATGGCAAACTGGCATCCATGAATCGCTGTGCCAGTTTCGGGCAGAGGGGAGGTCTGCAGCAGCTGCCTGGGCCCATTAGATGCCAGCGCTGGCACGGCCTGCAGCGTGCAGTGAGGGGAACGGGCTCTGTGTGTGCAGGTCTGAGTGCTGCAGTGGCTTTAATTTTCTGCCTCATGCTAAGCAAAGTGCTCATTACTGATCAGGGGATTGGACTATGAAAGTTGCCATGCAGAAGAGACTTCCAACAAGAAGATGGCATCTAAAGATAGCAATGGTCTCCTTTTCTGACCCACTTTTTTACCTAGTGAGCCATGTCATGTTACTGCACCACAACAGGCCGTGAAAAAGGATGGCGTGACCAGGATGCTGGTTGGGGTACAGGACTGGTGCCTCAGTGTTCAGGGATGTCCTCCTGCCAAGTCATCAGAGATGACCCCCGATGATGGCAGCAGCTTTGCACAGCTGTGGCCCTTCTCCCTCTGCTGCTCCAGGCACAGCCTGGCATGGAGGAACCAGAACTTCACCCTGGCTGGCGGTTCAGTGAGGTCCTCACTTCCAAAAGTGATATCAAAACCCTAGTAAGGGGTCCTGGACTGGTCTTGTAGTTCATGTCTAGGACCTTCAGGAACTTCACCTTCATTTTTTTAAACTTGAAGAAACACTGCTGCATTTTCCTCTCGTGCCTAGCAGCAGCAGGTCACCTGGACTCCTCTTGGTACTTCCTCAGGGTAGTCCACCTGCTAATAAAGTCCCAACCTCTTCCCTCCACATCCAGAGAAGTATAGATGATTTACTTTGGAGCCACAGGTTGGACTGCCTTAGAAACGTTGCTGGGAGGAGAGATACCTATTTTGAGATTAAAATAAAAAAGAAAATCAAGATAGAGGAGGACTAGGACTGGACCCAGGCCAGGACCAGGTCAGTTTGGAAGTGTAAGCAGCAGTGGCAAGGTAGTTTCAGTAACTGTCTTTTTGAAGAACGTTACCTGAAGGGGTTTTCCAGCTTTGCTGGGCAATTTTGTGGGGCATAAGTATTAGGTTCCCTCTGCACATAGGTTCAGCTTACCACTTGTGGGACGTGAATTAGGGAGAAGCTTCTGCTTCAGCTTCATCTGGAAAGAAAACAGTTTCTCACACCAAGATGCATTCAAGGCATAAAGCAGCACATGATAGATGGTTATGAGTGGGGGGACTCCCTGCAAATACTCAAACTGATTCTGATTTAAAATGCTAATTTAGGTGTATGTGGTGTGTGATTTAATTCAGTGAAAGATTTGATCCTATCTCTAAAAGGGATGGAAGTAGTTGAAATTTATGTTAGAGCATTAAACAGGTTTTTTTCTATACCTGGCTGTGGGAGGCTGTGGGTTGGGGGGGGGGCAGTATTGTGCTTTGTGGTTTTTTTTCTTTCTGTGTGGATCTGCCTTTCATTAATTACTTCATAGCTACCAGATAGACCCTGTAGGTGAGAAATAAACCCCTGCACTCATATGCAGACCCATGTTTGTCACTCTGAAAAGCCATATCCTTCAGAGAATGATTCTGTTGCAATGCAGTGAGTGACTGGCTGGGGTTAAAAACCTTATGCACAATTTCTGCTAGCTGGTCATTAATCTCCAGGAAAAGCCCCATGCCTTAATTGCTATTGTATAATTAGTACCCTCTTCCATCTAACCAGTGTTAAGCTGAAACAGTAATGTGCCAAGTCACCATCATTCTCTCTAAATGAGGACCTAGAAGCACTGCTCTAAACAGTGTGTGACAGTGAAATTATTATTTTTTTAAAATACTCCTTTGAAAAATACTAAGGTCAGCACCATCAGTGTTATATGGCCAATTCAGAAAAACAACAAAGCTGCCACAGATCACTGCAGCATAAGTGGCTAAACAAAGTAGTCCCCAAAATTGGAAATGTAAAGATGAGCAAAGTCCATCAGGCTTCTCATATAATGTATGTTCTAAAGGAGCCTAAAATACCAGTCAGTAACTATCTCTTGATTTAGAGAATATGGAGCTGAAAGTAAGAGAAGAAAGACTTTATTTTAATGTAACTGAATCTCAGGGCAGCCAAATGTAACTAAGCTTCACGAAATTGTTGTATTTTCCTTAGTATCTATGAGCTAGACATTTGAATGTTTGATATTGGATTAAATGATAGCTCAGTATCGATGGTAAATTGATTTAGGTTTACCTGTGGTATTTAGTATCTCTGTTTGGAAGAGATTTCTGCCCTAAGGAACATATAGATATATTCTGTAAAAACAAAATTCAGATATAGAAACATTGAAATATTTGCTAACAACAAATTGTTGTCTATCAGTAACTTTCAAGAATCGTATTCTAGTACATCTAAAATATTATGTAAAACATAATATAAATTAAAAATAAGGGAAAACCAAATTCAAATGAAGACAAATAATTGTTTTAAACTACCTTTGTTTTCACAGAAATTTTCCTTCGGGTGAAACTGCACTTTCTGAGAAAAAACACTTCTCAACATTTTTTTCCCCAAAATATTCTGTATTCAGATCCTTGCCTTCAGTGTGATTGTGAAAAGATTCTAGAAAACTGATAGACCTAGCTGCCAAGCTGAATAATCAACAAGAAATAATAGTGAAATTGTACACAGAAAATTCAGTGGATATGTTTTCTTCTCTCTGACACAACTATAATTGGCAAAACAAAATTAATGCAATAGAGATGAGCATCTGTTTTGCTGTAAGACAGTCCTTTTCCTGGTCTGTTTTTCTGGGATTTATGCTGGCACAGATGACTGTAGGATCCAGCCCAAAGAATTACTTGGTGTGCGTGATTTTGTGTAATGCTGAATGTCTAGTTGAAGACTGCTGTTCAAGAAAGGATTAATCTGAATTTCTTTCTTTTCCTGCTTTTTGCCTGTGTTATAGGGTTGAAGTGATAGAGATTTAAAAACAAAACAAAACAAAACACAAATCTTCTCAACTGCCTGTCATTCTGAGAAGAGCTTGAAAAATTTGGATTAATCAGCAAATTATATTTAAATAGTTTCTCATTTTATTCAACTGGAATATCATATGGCATACTTAATGCACCGTCAGTTAGTGGATTTTCATAAATGTTCATGTCCAAAATAGAGAGGTCAGAAGCTCTACTGCCCTCAGTGCACTGTCAGAAACTTTTTTTTTTAGTTATTTCATTTTCTACTTGTTAAATCCTCTAGACAGAGGCATCTGAATCTTTAGCACTCAGGAATAATTCAAACATACTTTGTCTGTACTTTCATGATTTGCAGAAGCTTCTTGGAGCTTAATACAGATTTTCCCTATTCTCACAGTCATTTCCAAAATTCCACAGTATCCTTTTTCTTTGAGTTCTTCTTCCCCATGACATAAACAAAGTTAAGATTTTGAACATTCTTTGAGTTCAGAAAAGCACTTTTCCGACTAGTTCCACTGAGCATAACAAAGCCCCGATCTCTGTGGAAAATTTAGCTGCTGTTTTAAAGTAATTATAAACATGAGAGTGGACTGTGTAATTTCTACAGTTTTTTTCCCCATTCTCATCACCTTGAAAAACACATTTGATGAGCAACACTCATACAAGTCCCAGGATAGCAAACAAATACTATATTAGAGAGAAAATATGATCTATCTTTAGGCTTAAATTGTACTTTATTAACATTATTAGCATAATTTTAAATTACCCAAAAGTACTAAGGGGAAACCAATGAGAAAAGGAGGGGCTTTACAAAGAGAAAACAAGAAAGAGTGAAAAGAAAGGTTTCAGGTGCTGGTTCTTTCCAATGAATTTCTTTAGAATTCTTTAATGTTTATACTGCATTGCTTTGATTGCTCTTAGTAATTTCAGATGAGCCTTATCATCTGTTTTGTTATAATTTAAGCAGTACAAATATAATGTAGGTATGCATACAAAACCACATTCAGGCTCCTGGGTCACAGCCATGTTACGGAGATTCATGTTACCATGGGAGTATTTTACTTCTGCAAGCAAATTCAGACACTTTAGAATAATTTTAGAAATTTCTTTATGCATTATTAAAGCAAAATCACAGAAAATGTGGAAAATCAAAAATGTGGAAAAATGTTGATAAGCAAAAAATACATTATTTTGAAAATCTTAATTCCTTGTATCTGTAATGATTTTAACTTACTACCTTTCCCTTGCTAAAAAGCTAGTTCTGCAATTAAAAAAGTTTGCACTGAAACTAAAGGTCACCTTTTTAATCAACTGAGGTTTTCAAATTACTTAAGGCGGTAATTCTCAAGCTATGTCCACCACAAACTCTTCCAGGTGATAAGGGGATATTTCTATTTTATTCTGCTGCTGTGCTATAACACTTGGTCAGATTCCAAACGCTATAATTAAAGAATGCATTTCTAGGTATTTTTCCATTAAACCAATAATCTTTCTTCATCTGTGCAGCTGTTTCATGTCTCCTGATGATCTTCAAAGTTTTTATACGTCTTTTATTTTATGAATAAACTATTGAACTATTAGGAGAAAGTGTCTTGAACACTCATATAAGTTTCAGAAAGAGATTTTATAGTCAGATTCTTTTTCCTTAGAGAAGTTTATTTTGTTAGAAATAGTCTTGAATACAGCTCCTTATTTCACCTTGGAGATTGAAAACTGTGATGATTGCTTTATATCTAGGCTACTTATTTGAATCAATGTATTTAAAGAGGTGAAAACCACCAGCGGATGAGGGAAGAAGGGTTGAGAAAAAGGTGTCTGTGGATGAGAGCCTTAAGCAATAAGTTATTTGTGGAAGGGAAAAAGTAATTGATCATTTGCACCTATCTGCTTAGCATGTTTCCACTTTGCCTTCTGGGTTTCTTCCTCCCCTATTCTGCTGAGTGTTATTTGTGGATAAATTTTAAATTAAGGAGATGTAAACGGTTGGTGCAGAGAAGAATTGGCTGTGTGGAGGAAACAAAGAGTATCTTGCAGAGATAATAAAAAGGTTAACTGTTACAATTTGAGAAAACAATAATTGGTAAACAGGCTAGTGTTTAGTAGCACTGTTTTCAATTAGGTCCCTTCAGAAATGTTTTACTGCAAAGGTTATGAAAAAGACTACATGGTCTTTTTCTCTTTCTATGAAGAGCTACATGGTCCAGGGCTGCACCCTCCTTCCTTATCTCTGGAAAGGAAATCTGGCAAATCACAGAGAAGATTTTAGCAGATCACTGTCCACCAAGAACCATAGAGTACAAAGAAAGCAATGAAGTAGTCCTTGTATTCTCTTAAGTGTAGACCTTTTACCAAGAACACTAGTAGGCACATGGTTTTGCTAAATTATCAATGTTTGTGATGATAACTGAAGTTTCAAATGGTCATCAGAACAGCAAACATACAAAAAGACACGTCCAAAGGGAGCAGTTTAGAGAAGCTTGAGCATGTAATGACATTTCCTATTCTTTGGTGTACCATTTCCTTGCTGTCCATTTTGCTCTGTTACACAGAAAACAGGAAAGGCCTGGAATTTGCTACACAAATCATCATGATGCACTTAATTTGATTCATTTCTGTATACATATTCATTATGTCCAGAGTCATCCTTTTTATTTTAGAACATTAATATTCTTCAAAAAAATCTGCCCCATCACAGTGACTGGCAGGGGTTAATGGCCCTTGGCACAGCTCCTCCTAGTTGGTCATTAATCTGCAGGAAATGCCCTGCGCCTTAATTGTTATTGCTTAATTAACAACCCCTTCTATCTAAACAAGTGACATATGACCTGAAATAACAATGTACATAGCAACAGTAATTTTCTCGGGGCATTTGAGCTATGCCATAAGCAGATTCTATGCAAGTAAAACAAGGCATGGAAAGTATGTATCTATTCAAATAACGTGGGATGTCACACTAAAATAACGTTCTGCAGATATGATCATTAATGTCTTTTCTTAGATTTCTGCGATGTCAATAGTTTCAATCAGTGACTAACCTGATGCCTAAAATTTCAAATGAGAAAGGCTGTGTTTGTCTTATTCCTCATACAATTTAGTGTTCCATATTTCTAATCAATACTGCCATTTTCAGTCTGTCAGCAGTTAGCTATGTTTTAAATCACTGCAGGATCTGTATAAATGCACACACAGAAACCCAGAGCACATTCTGACATGGAATATGAACTCACATTTTTGCTTAGAGCCTAGGTCACAAGAATCTGTTCTCTGCACTCCTGGCCATTAACTTCCTCTCTCTCTGTTTTGTTTCCTTTCCCCATCCTTTGCCTACTTACAAATTGGATATTTTGATTTGTAACTCCTTTTAACAGAAATTAACTCTAAGTGTATGCACACTACTTAGCTCACATAGGACTTTTGCACACTTCCGTAATACTGTGTAGAGAGACAACACAGTACAGTGTCAAAACAACTTTTAGAATCTGAAAGTACACTTTCGTCTTTGCAATTGACTTTATAAATAAAACATAAATAATTTATTTGTTGGAGGTAGAATATAAATATGAATGGCCTATTAATAGATCAATTTATATCTTCTAAAATTTGATTTTGCTTGCTTGTAAAATCTCAACTCATCTGATACTTTTCCATGTAAAAGAGTGGTGAATATTATACAAGTAAAATCTTGACTGTTTTCTTTCTCCAGTTTTGGGTTTTTTTGGCTAAAAGCATTCATATTAAGTGTTCATCATCAGTATAATTCAAACTCTGTTGAAGTCAATGGAAATAGGTCCAATGACTTACAAGGGCTCAGGTTCATGGAAATTATTTTATAAATATCATAGTTATGGACTCTGTTATCAAAAAGAAAATTAGAGTACTTGGGTCACAATCTGGAGGAACTCCATAAATGTGGATGGTTCAGCATATGTAGAGTTTGAATCCTGTTTCAGTAATAATTTTTCACACATTTTTTTGAATCATCAAATGGCAGCCCAGCTGTTCTACTTTGCTCTGTAATACCACTGAAAATCTGACTATCCTAATCTCCATCCAATATTGCCAGTACCCATCTGTTTGTAATGCTGAAGAATAGCTGAAAAAAAATGGGGACAGAACAAATAGAAATCTTAATAAGCTCATTTTAGCTGTGCTACAGGATTTGTGAGCTTCCATGAATTTTAAATACAAATAGATAATATTCATTTGTCCAGTTTTAGTACAACACGATAGTAACAAAAAAATTGTGGAACCTAAAGTGAAAACTAGTGTTGTCCTAAGCATGTACTGACCCATTTAGTAGCTGTGCATAATTTATTCTAATTCAAACTGTGGACAAGATTTTCAGCTAATTTGAACTGGTGGACTCCTTTTGCTGTTTGGCCTTCAAAATCCATTTTGCATCGACTCATCTATTTATTTACATGTTTTAAAAAAGTTCAGTTTCCTTTAACTGAAGAACTGCATCAAAAACACTCAACATAAATGTTACTAAAAATATTGGAGCCTGTTCTTCTGAAGTCTGCATACTACTGACTTACAGAGCTAGCAAGACAAAATTCGTCTTACAGCTGAGGTTTTACATAGCTAGTTTTCATCCAAACCAACAAAGTTATCAATTAATAAAAACCTGTAGAGGGTGTAGGAGAATATACACAACAAAAATGCATTCGTAATTTACTGTACTCTATGAATGCCAATGGGAGTAATTGTTTCCTTTAAGTACTTGGCAAATATTCCTAGTATCCATTCAAAAAAGTAATTTTCCACTCACATATTTCTTCTTGGAAGCACTCATGGAAAGAACAGCCAGCAATACAATGCCTTCTCTGCAATTCTCCCTGGCTACGTTCATGTAGTCAAGACAGAAGCTTTAAATGCAGAAGAAATGAACAGCTGGTATCAAATCCACAATTAGATACAGAAAAATCATCTTCTCATGAGCGCAGAAGTTCATGGGTTTATGGAGTTGTAGTTCTTAGCTTTCTCGTTTGCCTCTCTAAGCAAAAACATTTTGTAGTTTAAGGCAAAGTTCTACAATCTTAAAATGAAAAAAAAAAAGCAACCTTAAAAGAGATTGACATGATAGAAAAAATCTCCTATTCTTTAATCTCTATGTGAACTGCAGTGCTGTCTTTTCTGTAACTAAATAAATTGTACTTTATGGACCAGACAAGCCTTGTTAATTAAATAGGTCAGCTGGCTTCAGTGCCAGAACCTGCAGGATTTTGAGACTTCTAAAGAAAACAAATACCTTATCCATAAGATAGGTAAGTGATATACATGTGCATCTAATTAGTAAGTAACATGGGCCTATTTAGTAAGTAAGGGAATATAGATGCAGCTGTACAAATGAAGAAGTCTACTGAACCATACCTGCAACTATGGTGGATTGTCTCCTATTCAGGTAGTCTCAGCTTGCTGCTTGTCTGTGCGATGTATTGATGAGAATCTTCTTTCTGTTCTAGAAAGTGCTAAATTTTCAGTACAGTACTGTTAATGTCTTTTTAATATTAGATATCAAAAATTTAAATTCACATCACAGAATGTAAATGTCATTAAAATATTTCTTCATAATTCTTAGCATTGGTATTGCAATAGAATTTAGATGTCACCTTGATGCTCTCTTGGTTTTGGGTTTGTAGAAGCAAAAAGTAAAAGATTATTCTAATAACATTTATCTTAAATCTAAATTTGGTATTTACATTACGTCTCCATATTTACAATATATCTACAGTTCAGTGAAATGGGATTTAAGATGTTCTGCATGATTTTGCAAAGTACTTGACACTTTTTCATCAAACCACAGATACTTATAACTCTGAAGAAGCACAAAATAAAAGATTTTATGTAATTTTTAATATTTTCAATATACTGTGTAAATTAATTGATAGAAAAGTGGCTGTCTTCAAAACAAACAGAAGAATTGCCTACATCTGGATATACTATAGCTACAGCTGGTTTTTGTTGTTATTTCTTTTTTTTTTGGGGGGTGTGTGTTTTGTTTTTGGTTTTTTTGTAGTCATAAATGTATATAGCTCTCACTTCTTTTACACATGCTACCAGATAGGTTAGGGCTCAGGGGAGAAAAAAAAATATTGGACAGCAGTGTTCAATTACCAATATCAACTCATCATATCAAGTAAATACTTGTACATGTATACAATGTAACTTAATTCAATACAATTCTTCATCAATACTTGTGTCTGTAGCTACACAGCTTACACTTTGCAGAAAGATGGTTTAAAATTCAGTTGTAGATGTGGTTGCTTTTTTTTTTTTTTTTTTTGACAAACACAATGGCACAAAGAAATTGTGCATTTCTGATCAGACAGCCATTCTTTATGCATCCAGTGTTCAAGAAGAATATTAAGGATGAATATTGTACTTTTTGCTCCACGTTTGTTGCTTCTTTCAGATCAGCCTTGCCTCTCATTCATATTAGCTTCATGCAAAGCATCTGTTGGTTATAGCCTTCCACTTCATCACTGTTTTCATACTTCTCAAAGTTTTAAGAACTTCTACAATTTAATCTCCTTTTTAGGAAACCATGTATTTTGAATGGTACTTGAAAGTGGAAGCATTTTTTTACTTGTAGTTTTTAAATTCTCTTTGTTCTGATACAAAATTATGTACTAGGGCAACACAATGTAGTTGTTATATAGGTTTGGGAAAAGAAGTATTTTCCTGTCTAAAAATGTTTGCTATAATCCAGTAAAGTAACATTAACAATACAAAAGATCTTGTTGAAAAGATCTTAAAGGACACGTGGCTATAACGTGGGAGAAGGAACTGAGATAAAACTATTTTTCTACAAACCAAATACAAATTCATTTACCTGAAGGCAAAAAGAAAAAAAGATGAGACAAATCCATGTCTTAGGCTCAGAAACACAAAAGATAGAAATGACACAAACCTTTTTCCATCCATTGGTTAACTTCTTGAAAAGTGAATCAGAAGAATGTAGGCATGCATTCTGCTGACTTATGCAGATGAATTTTCAAAATGCTATGTGCCAATTTAATTAATGTAGAGATCTAACAAATCTTTCTACAGACACATGCACAAGCCATTCTTTAAAATGCTCTTTAGAAAATGCATAACTGATATTTAAAGACTAAGTAATGATTTACCATTTTTATAAGTACTTCTAGAATATCAAGTAAAAACCATTTAAAATCATTATTTTAAAAAATGTTTTCATTTTCAAAGATGACAGCCGGACCAGACTAATTCCTTCTATACCAGATACAGTGGTAACTAATCCTACAACTTTGTACATATTAAATACTGTGTATAATTGGATCATAAGGTTGTGGTTAACTCATTTGGAAAAACTGGCAAAGCCATAATTACAAAAAATATGAACGTCTCTTATGTATGCACTAATCAGGATATGTATAATATGCACAAGGATAGGCACTATACAATTTAATGGTTACTCAGTATTATTTTATATGACAAATAATGAAGCCGAACTTTGCAGCACTTGTGAATATGTTACACATATACATCTTGGGATCTTCTTAGTCTCCATTTAAACAGTTTTGATTACATTAAAAAGAATTCCTGCCACATGTCACATATTCTAAAAAAGTTCAGAATTAAATATCTTGCAATTGTATATCTAATCGCATACTGTAAAGTGCTGTGGATTAACAGTTCTACTGTATAATTTGATTTTTTTTTCACTACAGTTCATAAGATCTGCTAAAGTTTTAATTAATTACCTATTATCCCTTGTTTCATTTTCATCATAAACATGGAACACAGCTGTGTTGCAACTGCAAGTTCACCTCTGTTATTCTAGTTATATTGTTAAATATAGAAGCTTATTCTTTTATTTTCACTGATAGTATAAAAAAACTAGAACAGCTCCAGTGCTTAACAGTTGAATTAAGGCAATGTCCAAGGAGTTTTAGGAACTTACCCAAAGTCTGTTGAAGTCACAGAATATCGATAGGCTTTGGACAAAGTAGAAGTTAAGAAAAGGAGCATGTATCTTTTGTCTGTGTTGTCATATGTATGATTATTTTTTTACCTCTTTATTTTTGTCTTCACTGAATACTGTTTTCACCCAGAGTGAGATATGAGGCACAGTTATTTTTAATTCTAATTCATTAAAGCTGGTGAATGCTGAGTCCTATGTTAATAAGCACCCAAACCAGATGAAATTATAATATTTTGACCAAGAGAAACAGGGGAAGAGAAATCGTGCATAAAAGAGTAAGCCAGAGATGGTGTAACAGACCATTACTAGATATAGTAGTGCATAATTATTCATTTAATGTTTAACTCCTAAACCCCCCCATTATGATAAAGATATTTAGAAAAAAAGGAAAATGTCTCTGTATATTACCGAGCAACAATTCCTATTTCAATCTACAACTTTAATTTTCTTTTATGGGTGAAGAAATCTTGTGAATGTCAAACAGCAGTATTGAATAATCAATTAAATGGAAGTACCTTGACTATTTATTGTTATCCTGTTTCTCTCATTCTTCTTGTCAACCATGAAAATTTTCTTGAATATTTAAATAACATCCAGTACATCTAAAATATTTCTAGAGTTTACCTTTCAGAGCTTCTCAAATGAACTAAACCAAACAATTTATGGATTATGGATTTTGGTTAGGGTAAACAATTTAGTGGGCTTTTTCTTTTTCTGGCAATAAATACAAAAGTCTTTAGATAGCTCAAAGACTTGCTAGCATCCTATAATACTCTTTATAATCAGAACATCAGATGGAAAAGTCATTTCCCCTCAACAACTTCATGCAGGGTTTTTTAGCTGAGGACAACTAGTCCAGATAGGCATTTGTCAATAGCAATCCAAAACAGCACATAATTTATCAAGAAAGAAGTTAAGCTTTAAGCTTGTAGGCTGGTGTTTTGTGAACAATTTTAATCTTTCCCAACTCATGAGTCCACAATAACATAAATTAATTAGAAAATGCCAGATTGTTAAAAAGATACATAGAAATATGCCTCTCTTATCTATATATAAAACAAGTGTTAATTACTTACATAAATCTATCCATCTCCTTATCTGGATATTAGTGGATAAAACATGGTTGAGTATGAAGCCACTGCTAAGATAGTTTTTTTTATCTTGTCGCATCTACAAAATAGGATGCCCCACTGCAAAAAAAGATTCCAAGTATGTGAACTGTAGTTATAAGCTACAGCCATCATATAATTGCAGATGAAACAGTTAAAGGGGGAAAAAAATCTTCAAGATACATCCATCTTTCCTACTAACATGCTCTCTGTTCTATCATGATACAGCTTTAGCCATTTGATATCTATGCAGATGCTGATCTTAGAGAAAGAGCAGTGTGAACAATGCAGCTGTCAACTGACATGAGGCGAGGTGAAGTGGATGTCATTTCTGTACTTTATCTCATGGCATCTTATCAGATTCCCAGTGGCTTGCTACAGACATTAAAAATGGCACCAAAAAATTGAGATTGCTTCTAAGCAGCCTAGAAAAAAAATAAAAAGTGGTTCTACTGTAGAATAAGAAGGTGCTGAGAGAAATTAATCTGTGAATTTCATACTGACTGATGATACTGTAATGTAATAAATGTAATAAAGTAGACTATTTTAATTACCTCCTAGGATAATGTAGACTATTAAATAAAAATGTTAACATCTTCCTAGCAATCAAAGCTAAAACCATGTACAAATGAATGTAAGATCTTGATCATGGAGACTTTTGGCTACTAAGGCTGTCTACAGCTTTATGTCTAAATCACTGAGGATTATAAATCCTGTGAGTCTTTGGTTATCATACACTCAGTTTTCGGGTGTGGATTTACTCACAAACATTTTAACTTCTGAAAAGTAAGTTCAAGAATTGTATGGAGTATTCTTGCAGAAGATACATTTTTGCTAACATTAATGGTGAAAAAATCACATTTGGGAAACTTAGATACTATCATCACATATGGGGAAATCTTCATCAAAGTCCATTAAATGTTAGATGTGAATCTAACTCTTGATTTCAGTTCTGTAGCTCATGATTTGATCTGCTAAAAGCCCAGTAAAATCGGGATAAATAAATTTTAGCAGCAAACGCTCATTATTTAGGAAACTAGCATATTTAAGACCAAAGTCTGGCTTATATTAACCTAATGGTAATCTGATTTAAATGATCACATTTTGTTCACTATAGATCAAGTGATGAACCAAATTTTTAACCAAATACATGGTATAAACTTGTCATGGTATTCATGTTCTGATAGCACTTGCAATAGATTTGCTAGAAAATAAATTTCTTCACCAGAGTGATCTGAAAACATAGAAGGATCCTGATTCTGATCTCAAAATAGTTTTGAAATACCATGTACACTTGAAAAGCAATAAATACCTTCCCCCCACCCACAAAACATGACATAAATGAAAACAAGTGCATCCTTAGTTCATATAAATTAGCATGGGTCTATTGATTTCAGTGAAGCAGTACAATATTAAATCAGATGTGGCCTTTAAATACAAACAGATCCCAGCTGTCACATACAGTTATTGTGCTAGTTTAAAATAAGCCATGAAGTACTGTCATTTACAGATGGTGATAGAGTTCTTTTTAGAAAATGAGTACTGATAAATGACATATATACAGGGAGATTAGCTTTTTTTCCCAGATGCCTCATTTTAGTTGTCATATACATCTTTTAAAAGTTCTAGTATCACCAGTGTTTATCTGGCTCAAATATCTGGTTATATTATTTTTGTTTAATTGCAGAGCTGCCTTCAACTGAACACAAATACTATCCTGTGCCAATATACTCATGCTGGCAAAAACCTTGTATGAGAAAGAGCCAGAAATACAGAAAGGCCCAAGACTATTAAATTTTAGAGCCATTCATGACAATTCTGTTTAGTAGCAGTACAATATAACATAGGCAACAGGTAGATCATCCCTATGCCTACTTCCTTTTTATTCCATACTTACACTGCCTTCACCATTGTGGATATAATAGCTTGTAATTTATGCACTATCAATTTAGAAATGAAGTCAAGCCCAAAGTAAACACACAAAACACTTTGCAGCATGTTTAAAAATGCTAATCAAACATCGTAGATTGTTGTCATAGACAAAACAGGCTGAATATTGACAGAGCTTATGAAATGTTGCAGTTTCAGCTGTGTATGTAAAGATACATTTAAAATACATTATTCATTATTGTATAATTAAATATTGTACAATAAAGTTTTATAATACAAACTGCACTGGGGGAGGAGGGATGAGGGGGGTGGGAGTGTGACACTGAAGAGCAAAATAGGCTTTTTATGGTTTTAGCAGAACCTGGAAAGAAATCTCAATGCATGCAGCAAGGGTACAGTGGTTTTGAGGAGGTAAAGTTTTCAGAAAGAAACTAAATTATAGGTGAGATAGTGTGTTTGAATAGTTGGAATAAAAGATTTGTCCATTGTTGAAAGTCTACGGAGAGTATTGGTTATACTGTAAGCTTGACTAATGAAAGTTGTTGAGGCTGAAAACTTAAGCAGTAACTAGAAAGGTAAAGTGTTCTCTGGCATATGGAAAATCTAGAGTGGTATATGATGAGCTTTGTTTAGGACATTTGCAATTGTTTGCTGATGATCAGACCTAGGGAAAAAGTTAAATCTCACATTAGAACATTACCAGATTATTTCTCTCATATGTTAATGAGCTAATTGACAGAGGTCTGTTGTGTTGTTTACCTTACTAGCCAAGCCTGAGTATCCTCAGCAAAAAAAAAAAAAAAAAAAGAAAGAAAAAAAAAATGAGAAAGAAACCTTTTAAGCATGCTTGGTTTCCTAAAGCATATATGTAATCGCTTAGCTAGAGAAAGCTATAGATGAGCTTAATCAGATTTTAGTCATTACAGATAATTCGGTGTTAACAAGCTACCAAGAAAGAATACTTCTGACCTAGAAATCCATGGAAAGAAGGTTTAAGTTAAGGCTGTGATACACCAGATTAGAAAGTAAGGAACCAAGTTTATGTATTTCGGTCACATTTCTTCACTGAAAGTATCAAACCTGGGAACGCAGAAGTGGCAATAGAAACAGAAATGAAGGCAATCCTACTGATCTTGAAATTATTGAAGGATGGCAGGTTTGTCAGTTTTACAGCACACCTTCCAGAACTGTTTACAATGCTAATACGGTTATATAAAGAGAAATTTGTGATTTAAAATCTGCTGAGTCACATTTTGCCTTCACTGAAGTAGAGCAATCAGTTGCCAATACAGACATGTTGCACAGTGTAATGTAAAATTACAAATCAGCTGGACATATCCACGTGTGTCCAAGAGAAAGACTGTTAATCAACATGTCTAACAGCTGTTAAGAAGAGAATGCTATATGCCACAGGAAAAAGCTGGAAATTGTTCTTCCTGGTAAACATGTTTTTCGCAAGTGAATGTGAAGAGTTGCATTAGAATCTACTAATGTGCTTTTTTAGAAAGTCATGGCATGGAATAAAAATAAAACACTTAACCTCTTTGCTGCATGCTAGCAGTGTTCCAAAATGATACTGTGATCAAACAAGAGATTCTCTATAAAGCTTATAAAGCTATAAAAATCAAAGCATGACAATCGATAGCCATATGACATGACCAGAATTATTCAGCCAAAATAATTGAAAGCTTTTTTTGTTTTCTGCTAAATTGGCAGAGTTCTGTTAATTCTTCAAGGAAAGAAAAGGAATCCATTATCTGATTTTTTAAAGTTGAGCTATTTAGGAAAGTCACTGAAACACAAAGAAAAATATTTAATCTCACATTAGAAAGGCGTAAGCACTGGATCAGGAAATAGAAGGCTTAACCTGTTAGAAGTGCTCTGTCTGAAGAAGCTATGCTAAAATACACCACCCATTCACAAATTAGTATTAGAAGTAAAAGCACTTTACAATCTCCTCAGGTATAAAACTGAACTAATCCTTTTTGTGAAAAAAATAGTGCAATATATTTTCTTGTGGAGTATAAATGCAGATACTATGCTGTAACTGGCCTAAGACATTCTTACTTTGACTAATCACCATAAAAGCATCCTGATCTCTTGGAGAGTAGTTGGGAAATTTATATGGAGTAAAATTGACATTTATAAAAGTTGGAACTGTCAGGATTGAAATATTAATTTAATTATGACCTGTGAAAATAAGTGGACAATTAAAACAGGAAGAAAAAGTAAAAAACAAAGTACATAATAGATGTTGAAATACATCTTATTTTAAAATTAACAGTGTTCAGAAAAATCATGCCTCGTTATGCAATTACAGGCCAGTTGAAGGCATAAGATCCTTTTCATTATTAATGCTTGGTATCGTGATATAGTGTAATAAAGTAAAATCCTACAGTTATGTCTTTTCTGATCTAAGCATTAAACTCAAAACCAAAGTTATTCTATTTTAAGGTCACAAAGGGGTTTGGGCTCTTAGGTTTTCAAAAAAAGGAAAAATAGTAGTACTGTCACCTGTCAGTGTCAGTGCGGCCTTGGCAAATTTTCTGTTGCTTATCTTGAAGTTCCCAAATGCACTTTAGTAGCACAGACAATAATCTGAATAATGCAGCCAAATCTTCTTGTATTAGTCTTTGATTTCTGTGTTTTATTTGTGTACTTTCAAGGGATGATGGGGAGGCAGGCTGTGTTGTGATGATTTAAGCAGAAATAGTGTCTTTGGTATATGCTGTATATAAATCCAGAAGAAATGTAGGCAGATGAATGCCTACATTTTCGTTACTTCTTCAGGTAAATGTCTTGATTTCTTTTATTAAGCACAAAGTGCACCAATTTTTAATTCTCATTTGCATGTGAGAATGTTGAAGTGTGAATGATTCAGAATTCCCAAACTGTAGACACTTGAACTGAAAAAAGACATCTTGTATGTTATTTACCAATTTTATTTGTGTGTTTTAATAGTAATGCTGAATTATATGTCTTAGCACTCATATTTAATTTTCTTTCTTCCGTTCTTTTACAAGTCAAAATACTCTTATTCATGGGAAAAAAAAAAAAAAAAAAAAAAAAAAAAAAGCTCATTCTTGGGAGCATTTTCACTGGCAAAAAAAGCAAACAGGAAAGAATTTTATCTTCAGATAACATTGGATCGTGCAAGTTTGGTTTCTTTTAATTCATAGCAGCATTGTCACAGTTTCACATTGTGTATTGGCAGAGGTTTTAATTTTAAAACAGTACCTACTTTGGATAAATAGTAACATAAGAGGCACAGACAGGATACAATAAGTAGCCTGCAAAATCAAAAATAGCATTTAAGAAGACATATGAAAGTATAAACCACCATTCAGCTTTTCTTTGGTGCTCTCGATTCTTTTCTCCTTAAAACTTTGAGTACTATTAAAGCATAGAAACCAGGATAGAGTTGCCTTCTAAGTAAATGGAAGAGGCTCTGGGCATTTTAATTCTGGCATACACACTTCAAAGTCTCTTGAGTATGAAGGAAATGTAGCAAATACTGTGTAGGGGATCTTTTCAGCAGGTCTTTAGGGAAGAAAGTGCCGTTTGTTTGGAAAATGCTTCTAACTAATTGGATCACTGAACAACCATAGCCAACCAGTAAACTCTTGTACCTTTTAATGTGACATTTGCAGAAGACTTACTCCTATTCCATACAGTTTCATTGAATTGAAAGGAGTAGAGCTTGTAAGGTATTTTTTAACAAGGCAGTTTTTCATTAATAAGGTCAGTGGATTAAGTGAAAGCGAATGGTAAAGATGTATCTTAAAATTCAATAAATCTTTGTTTGCAAGAAGCCAGGCTAGAAAAAGTTTAATTCATTGTTCAGGTAACAATGAAATATTTAAACTACACTTCTAATTGTGGGGATGTAAGTTACCTTATTTATTTCTACTGTTAGTTAGAAAGGGATAATTATAAAAGCCTTTTAAGGGTGTTGGTGGGAGTGCTGTGGTGATGGTATATTATCATAGACATTCACGAGAACTGATAACCTTTAACCATTTACCAGCAAGTGAGTATTTTCTCCAGATTTAACAGGGTTTCCTTTGTATTTGCTACTTTTTTGTTTGCTTTTTTTGTGGGGTTTAGATTTGGTTTGAGTTTTTTTAATTCTATGCTGTGTTTCTCAAAATAACCACTGAATCTGTCCCAGTTCAGGAATTAATGTAATGACCTGAACATCGCTCCTTTCTGTGTGATGCATCTCAATACACGGCTGTAAACTATCTGCGCATTACATGAAGCTGTTTGTCTAGCATGTTCTTTTTCCATTATCAGGTTTATCTTTCCTTTATCATATACAGTGCCATACTTTAAGAAGCCATTTCCATTACTGTCAGTGGTTCTAGTTTTATACTCATAGCCAGATGCAAAACTCACTAAGGTCAACTAAAAATGCCCTTTTACTTCAGTGGTCCTTACATGAAATTATTTATGCCTTGAAATGTACTTTTGTAAAATAATCCCTTCAGTTTATTTTGTTTATAAGTATTTTCTGTTATCTTTATTTGCCTTAGTAATTACTATACATTGTAACTAATTTTGGGTTCATTTAATATTTAACCAAAGACCCAGCACTGATGTAGGAGCGATGTAGATTCTCTACTTCTGCATAACCAGAAGTAATTATGTTGGAATTAATTAGGTGTCTGGAAAGACAATGAAACTGCAAAATTCATTCATGAATTTGCACAGATGAAACCAGAGGTGTAGCTCTGCATTATAACTGTGCTGTTGCTAATCATGAATAGAAAGAGAAAAACTGCTTGGTTTTGAGATTCGAAATTGTGTGCTGCTGAGTAGGCAATTAAGAAAGGTACCTTCCTTCTTATGAGCAAAACACAGCATTGCAACAGTATCATGTCATTTTGAAATATAAGAAAAATTGCATAGAGTCTACACAAACTTTTAGTTCTTTTTTAATATGTCATTCCAAGTGTATATTTTAAAAGAAAAAAAATTAGAAAAAGATAGATAAATATATCTTGCTTCCAGGTTTTGATGTATAAGCTTAACTAGCCATCTAAATGCTAAATGACCCTACTGCAGTTTATATAGTTTCTGTAGTATAGAACTGTGAGGAGGTGAAAAACTGAGTTGCTATTTTTATCATCAGATAAATTAATAATTGCATTGATTACACTAGGCAGTAGATAATGGTAAATCATATTTCAAGGTAATTATTATAAAAAATCTATGAGTAAGGGCAGAAATTTTATTCATAGATAAGAAAGGAAACAATGATTTATTATTACTCAGGTATTCATAGTATAACTCTTAGAATAAGAGGTTTTATACATATGTAGATAGATAAATAGATATATTTATAGGAACACTACACAGTGCAAGCTTTGTTGAAAACTCGGTGCTGTGTATTATTTCTTTCACATGTATGACTTATAAAATGCCATCATATTAACTAAAATTTGCTAATTTTCTGTGTAGTCCTGGAACATCAGCTGGAGCTGGAGCTAGATCAGACTTTTGTTGAATGGAAGCAGAAGTGGAACTTGTGAGCTTTATGAGGAGCTTCAGGTTATATCATTCATAATTAAAAAGTTGATGGGAAATGGCAGTACAGCTTTATAAAACAGCAAATGCTGTGGTGCTCAGCAAGTTTCATGTCTGTGAAAAACAGTTTCATGGGAACAATGATTATCTGAGACTAGCTTTCACTCCAGCCTCCCCTCTTGAGTTAGTTTGCACCCAAATTCAATCATTTGACAGATACAGGGAAGGCAAAGACCTCAAACCTATTAACTGATGCCTCTTCTTTCTCTTGACATAGCTGCTTTTCTTGCTGTTCGTCAGTATGACTGTAGACTGCAACTCTTTTTTAATGGTCATTGTGCATATGTTTAAGTTATTAAAAAACCTGTCTTTATCTCTCAGCATGTTCTTTCATGATGGTAAAGATTCTATAGAAATGATCGCCTTGTAATTTCTTGTTAATGTTGAACAAAACCACAAAAAAAAAAAAAAAAGAGCGACGTACAGAAAGCAATCTTAAGGTTTGATTATAAAATTCTGGAAGTAGCTTGCACCATTAAAATTATTTAATTATTGAATAAGGGCAAATATTTTTAGGAACTAACACATGGCAAGAAAATATGAAATGCTGAACTTTATACATGAATTATGTGACAGTTTTGTGTCAATCGACACCCTCTCAAATTAGGTTTAACAATCTATGATACCATTCAAATAACTAATTCAAATTAACCTACGGTTCATGTTACCATAAATCAGTTAGAAATTTAGTGAGAAAATATTTGGAAGTACAGGTTTTCTTTGTTTTCTTTTCATCATAGGGAAATGATCTTACCTTTTTTGTCTTACATTCCTCATATGTAAAGTGGGCCAGATGTGTGGAGGGATTGCTGCTGTGTATTGCTCCTGAAAGATATTTAAATGCCTGACTCATAGTCCTAAGCAAGACCTGGCGTTAAAGACCTTGCTGTTACAATGAAAAAAGGCAACGAAGAAGCTACTCTAGTTAAAAGTTTCAAAGACACTCAGCAAAATGTTTGCAGGCAAACGTTTTGAACTCCAGCTTTGACCCAATGGGAAAAGGAAATCATCCTTTGTACTTTTTGTAAAGGAATGTTGTTTTTATTTTGCAGAAGCTGTGTCTCAAGCTAGAGGCCAGGAACCTTATTTATTTCCCTCCCATTTTGTTCTGAAACCATAAGTATGTTGAAAATAGTGAAGTAAAAGCTTTTGCTAAGACTTTTCAGATGTTCACAAAACAAAATTAACCTTTGACATTTTACTTAGGCTAAAAAATGAAAGACATTTAATCTTTGTTGTTTAGAGTGCAGATGGTTGAAAAATTGTATTAATAACAAAAAAAGTATTTTACTGTTTGTATTGCTGCCAGTGTGGATACAACAAATAAAACCTAGAGAATTCAGAATAAGAAACAATACGTGACTTGAAATATTAGATAATGCATGGCTGAGTACACAGAGTGGTTTTAGAAGAACATGAAATTTAATATACTAGCTCAAGCCATAAAACCCATTGTCTATCAAATTGAAGAGCTTAATGTGTCTAAGTTTAACATTTTAAGAGAAAAAATACTCCCATAAAACAAGTTGGTTACCATTAAAAGATGTAGATGGTGGTGAAAAATTTCCGCCATCCTCCACTCACCTTCAGTATTGACCAATTCATCCCTGAAACACAATACCACATGTTTTTTTCCTTAAATATGCTTGTAAAAGTATTAATAAATTTGTAATAGTCCAGAATTACTCCAGTTATTCTGCCTTCTAAAATGATTACAGTTTCTCTGTATGAAATCAGTGCAAACATTGTTAGAGTGGAGCCAACAAACCTTTTCCTTTTAAGTGGGATATACTCCTGGACTTTTTAATGCTCTTTACAATCACAGGCATAATATATGAATTGCTAAATAGACTCAAACCTTCAGGCATGTAAGTATATATTAGCTATGACCTTAGCTAATAGGGGAATTGCCTTTCATAAATAAAAAGTTATTTTGCAATGCAGTGGCAGATGAATAACATACAACAGCACCATTCCTGTAAATCAGATAATAAAAACATACATGATATACTGGTATAAGTCCATCTAGCTTCATCCACTGCAGAGGAGCTGACCTGGCTAGTGCTGGAGCTCCCATGAATGCCATACATGCATAAATTATAAGTGGCCAACAGGGTAGAATGAGATCCTTAATTGATAGAGAGAAATATGATGACACAGATAAAAAATGTCGTCAGAGGTAAATGTAGCAAACAAGATACCTTTTAAACAAGTGTCATTTTAAGAGTACAACTTTGAGGATTCTTTTTAACCAAATTGTACCAAACTTAACAGTTCTTGAGCTGACTTAATTTAAAATTTACAATAAAAGAGAAAGCAAAGAAAATCAGGGTCACTGAGAAGAACAACAGAAGGTTGGCAACTAATGAGCTTGATTCTGTTAAAGGGACTAAAAGATTTATTTGCCTTGTTACTGATAGAAGAAACAGAAGGTATCATCCCAGAGACAGATACATTTTCCTGAGGGACAAATGTTAAAGACTTTGCTGTTATGCTGGAAAAGGCAATAAAGCAATTACTCCAGCTAAAGTTTACAAAGCATTAGGTCCAGGTGAATTTGATTGCTAAGTTCTGAAGGAAGTAGCAAGAAAAATAGTTAAAATTTCAAATACACATTTTTGATTCATAAACTTATAAGAACAAGAGAACTTATGAAGGGCATCAACTTAACTGCTTGACATTACACACAGGAAAATGTCAATACAATGGTTATCAAAGGAAACAAATAATGACACTTTAAATAGGAACATATTAAAATTTTTCACCAGTAACAACCGCCAGCTAACTTCTCTATACAATTCCAAAGTATAATATCCATTTCCAGCAACTGAGAAGCTCAAATATGTCATCTTTCTGCTGAAAGCTTTTACAATGTAATACACGCCTTTCAGTACAAGATTCAGCATAGCAAGAAAGTTATTAGAACTTTAGCAGTAGTCTGGTATCTATTGAAAGCAATATAAAACTTAAAAATCTAAACACCTGAGGTGTGTGAAAATCATCATTATTCTGCAAAATGCTAATTTATACATTCATGCAAACCTGCTGCAGAAATTTTATTACAACCTAAGTACCAAGAACAGTAGAAAATCTCGTTCTCTAGATGTGGAGCTTAGACCTACCTTTGCCTGTAGATGATGAATTCCTTTAAAATGAACTTATTATTAGAAACAAATTATATTTGTTCAAAGACCATGAAGCAATCTGTGGCATTTTAGAGTTATAGTAAGACCCAAATATTGCCAACATTAAATACACAGAGGAAAAACTTTCAATATCTACATCTTTATATGAGAAATGAATAGATTTTGATATGTAAAACATATATATAAACTTTTGTAGCTGCCATGAACAGAAACCATGTTGCTTTTTGAAGTGCAATTTACAGAAAAACTAAGATCACTTTAATGTAAAGTTTGGATTGTGCCCAAAATAGTTCTAGCTAGAACTTTGGAAATTCTAGATAGAAGCTGGGACTTTGCTAGTCTTATCACTTGTACTATGGACATTGACAAGTAATTCCAGATGTTGGCAAAACAATATAATTGGTTTGTCCACAATATAATTGGTTTGCCTCTTTTTTAAGCTTCCATTTTTCCATGTAAAGCTAGACAACAGTTTTTACAGGACAAATTAAAGAACTAAAATATGGGTATGAAAGCTAAATGAGTGGTTCAGTCACATCTGTAATTTTAATCAAAACACTGTATTTTAGAAGATTTATAGAAATCTGTAGACTAAGTGAAATTTGTACTGTACAACCCATGTATTATTTAGTTATTTTAATGGTTCTGAATCAATCAAAAATTATGGTATAGTTACTTCATACAAAAATAATTATGCTTACCACATGGAATAAAGCAAGCATTGTCTGAACAGAACTCAATATACTTCTGAATAGCTGAACAATTCTTTTTTAGATGGTTAAGTTGCCTGTGTTACTGACTTTACTAGAAACACTTCTTGATATTAATACATGTAGTAAAAACATGGTCTGAACTTTTTGGAATTATGAATCATAACTCATAGCCTTCCATGTAACACACCTGTTCTCAGTTGACCCCAGCCAGCATCTACATGCTCATACAGCCACTCAGTCACTTTCCCCCAGCAGGACAAGGGAGAGAATGGGAAAAGCAAAAGTTTAGACCCCATGGATCAAGATAAACACAGTTTAATAAGTGAAGGAAAGAGGGGGAAAACCAAGTGATGCAAAGGCAATACTTACCCCACAAGCAGGCTGATGCTCAGCTAGTCTCCAAGAAAAAGCTACATTTGAAGACAAAACCTCCCAGTTTTACTGCGGAGCTTGGGTTTATATAGTATGGAGTATCCTTTTGGCCAGTTCAGATCAGCTGCCCTGACTGTGCCTTCCCAGCTTCTTGCCCACTCCCAGCCTATTCACTAGGTGGCCGAATAAGGACCAGAGAAAGCCTTGTTGCTCTTCAAAGGCTGTTCAACAGTAGCCAAAGCACTGGTGCTGTCCACACTGGTTTAGTCACAAATTCAAACCACAGCACTGTATGGGCTCCTACAATGAAAGTTAACTCCATCCCAGCCATACTCAGCACGCAACCACGGTCTGTCTTTGGTAGGTGATGTACATGTGTACTTCTGCAGGTTTTCAATTCATTGCATAGCTTAAAATATATGCTTTGGCTGCCACAAACCTAAATCAGTCAATGCACATTAAAATGTTTCTGAAATAAATAGCAAAATATACTCTCTCTTTATTGTCACTTTGTTCTTAGCTTCCTTTATCAGGTACAAGACTATTCTGCGTAGGTATTTTAAGCATCCAGCATGATACATTTCAGCTTATTCAGGACCCTGATGTCCATGAATTACAGGAATGAGCATGGTGGGATGAATTGCAGCTTGATACCTAACAGAATACTGGCCAGAAACAATCTTACCTCTGTTAAAGGTTTCCTTTAATAAAGTGCATAAGGGTGTATGATGTTTTGGAAAACTGCAAGAGGAAGAACATAGTGCCAGGTTTTAAAAACTGCAATAAAGAAAAGTTAAGTCTAGCTTGCCAGGTTAACTTTAGTTCCTGGAAAACTTTGGAATAAATATTCAAGCAAATGATTTGTTAGCAGTTGCAAAGTAAGGAAGAGATAAGTAACAATAGACATGTATTTGTCAGCAATAGATTACATTAAACCAATTCTTCAGCAATTGTTAGAGATTGTCAAGAAGCAGTGGGTGTCATGTATTCTTAGACAAATCTTTAGGCACCGTTTAATATGACATTATCTTAAGCAAGCTAGGAAATCTGGGGCCAGATTAAGTTTTTAAACTGCTGTTAAATTGCATGCAAAGTTGGCTGGATAACTGTGTGAGTTGTCAGTAATTCTCTGTCAAAGTGAAAGGACAAAGCGACCACAGGCATCACTACTGGAACCAATTCTTTGCTACTTTTCGTTAATCAGCCTGGATGGAAAAGCATAGACTATGTTTATTAAATCTGTGATAACACAGAGCTGGGAAACAGAAACAGTATACTCAAGAACAAGGTTTGAATTCAAAAGCAGCTTGACGAATTAGAGAAAAGGACCAAAAAATATGCTAAAACTCTGTGGAAACAAGTGGAAGGTGCTAGGCGTAGGAAGGAATTATGGACAGCAAAAATATGCTGTAGAAAAAAACCTGGTGAAATACTGTTTCTTTGGAAAAGGATCTGTGAGTCTGCATGTATCACATTCTGAACAGGGGTCAGCAAAGCCATGAAGTTGTAAAAACAATCTAAGAACATTTTATCTCTTGTAAACAGAAATAAAGCTTCTAAGACACAGCAAAGTAATTATCCAATTCTGCTCAGTGCTGTACTCCAGGCTGGAATTCTGCATCCAGTTTTGAGCATTGCATTTCACCAACAAAGTAAAGCTATGAAATAGAAAACCGGAAAACTTGGGATTATATACATTACAGGAGAAATGACCAAGGGAGGACCTGATGACAAAGATCAGGTTCATAAAGGGGTGGTATACAAAGGAAAGAAATAATCTGTTCTTCTTTTGCCCATGGTAAATAGGATCAGAAATAATAGGGTTTAATTGCAGCAGTTAAGAAGACTAAATATTAGTAAGAACTTTCCAATGGCAAAAATAGTGAAACACTGAAACACTTGTAATGGGAGTGGGGACGGGAAGACATTAGATAAATACGACCAAGATTGACGTAGACATAGTTTATCCTACACTTAGGCAGAAAAAACATGCCGGATGGTTCTGGGTTTTGTCACAATTACATTGATACATCCAATGAACAGAGTAAGATATCCTGCCTAACAGCTGGTGGCCACAGAATTACATCTTCTGATACAGTAAATGCCAAATATAAAATGTGCATAGCTGTAATAATTCAGTATCTGATTCTTTGACTTCTAATATAAAATATCTTTTGTTTTTAGGTTAGAAATAATGACATTTTTTTCCTTTCTTCCTTACTCCTAATAGTCAGATTGTGGGAAAATTCTACTTGCTTCTGCTTTGACAAACTGCAGGGGGTGAGGGCTTCAGCAGGAGTTTGTTACTGGAAGGAAGAAAGGGACAAATCAAAGGATGGTGCGGTAGAAAAAGTGGAGCCATGGTGCTGTTCTTCTGTAATGATTACAAAATAGGAGAAGAATCAGACAACACAAACCGCATTTCAGTTTGCTTGGTTTGGACCTTACAGGGTCATGAGTAGCCCACGAAGTGACAGAATGAAGTCTGAAACAGCATAAACCTTTAGTGAAACTTTGTTGCTTCTCCTATCTCTGCTTTTTAAATCCTATAGTGAGATAAAGAAGTAGATGAGGAAGTCTAAGCAAACTGTTTGTATTTACCTCTTTCCTGAAGTGGCTTGATGTTTTGGCACGTAATGTTATTGCAATGAATAATATGTGGTGCTTTTGTTGTTCTGGTTGCTTTTTGAAGACCTTGTAGTTTGGACCCAACTGAACTGAATATTTCTCTTCCTTATTTCTCTCCTGAGAAAATTTTTCTGCATATATAACAACATTTCTTCTCTATTACGCTTGATAAGAAGAGATTTTTTAACTTTCCTCTTGGTGGAAAAAAAAGTAAGTCTTCTTTATTTTCTTCTGTTTGCCATTTTGTCCTTCATATTAAATCTACAATTCTTTCTACAGGAGACATAAAGCCAAAAGGGAAAAGGGAAAGTCTGCAATAAACTAAATTGATGCTTGGGAGACAATTCTTAAAAATAAGTTCATATATCTGGGTGCAGAAGATTCTGATCTTTTTCTTGCCCACTTATTGGGAGGGGCAGAGTTGCTTTCTGTTATGACAAAAATTGCAAAAATAGTAGTCTAAATATTACTATTTCTAAAAAAGTATTCTAAACTGAGGAACACCCAGGATTCTTAGAATAAGCAAGCATTTAAGACAATAAATTACTTCCATGGGCACTTTCCCTCCTTACTTTCTTTGCTAAATAAAATAAGGAGGTCACAAATTCTCATCCCATTCAACACTGCATATATTAACAAAGCACAGTTTTAAAATTAAATCCACCATGTAAAATATTGCAAGAATTTTCACAGACATGGTCTAGAGAAGGAGCATTGTACACAATTTAAACAATTCTCTAGTTTCAATAAAATACTATATGGTTCATATGATTCCTATCTGATCTTTCAGAAAAGTTTAAGTCTGGACATCACCTACCTGTAAACAAAATATTGTGTGCCTAAGCCTAGCCAAATCTTCTGTCTTGGCTTTTATTTTTCCTGAATCAAATCAAAATTGCCCTACTGTGTTTTCTTCAGCTCAGCTATGAGTGGAAGAAGACCTAGATGCACAGGTTCAGTTGAATTAAATGACACTCACATGAATCTCGAGCAGCATTTGTGCTTGCATGGAAACATTTGCTACCAAATTTTCTGTCTGCTTCATGGAGGCATTTGTATGTATCAGTCACTGAGGTCCTTCCATGAAAGACACTATAGAATCATGAAGAAGTTTTATGTTTTAATGAAGTATGGTTATTTCATCACTGAGGTAAAAAGATTTATATCTGGAAAGATACGAACTCAGTGCTCAGAGCCTGAGTATACAGAATCAGCTGAAAAGGGGGAGTCATTTTTAGTGATTAAGCTTCAATAATAATAATTTAAAAAAAAGAGCATGAGTCGAATGAGCAAAAATTACCCCTAGGAATAACCAATTCAAGAGGTCTTTTACCCCCAAAACAAAGTACTACATTCACCTGTAAAAGTATAGGTTCACAACAAGATCAAATGGTTTAACACTCTGTGTTATTTACTAACTATAATTATTCTGTGAACTCCACATTGAAGTCATGGTTTATCTGTAGCTGCCTGTAAAGTTCAAGACCCATTTTTCTCTTGAAAGAGAGAATTTGTTTACCAATAGTCTTGTGAACTGCCATTTCCAAAATTTTCATACAATCATAGCTATGTGATTATTTCTTGTGAGGAGTGGTGCACATGTCTTAAGGGATGAAAATGTTTTTTCAGATTCTGATTTTTCAAGGTGCTGTGTAACTCCAGCATGTTTTTTTGAGGGCTGTATGGGGTGTTTTTCATACATATGCAGTATGAGTATGAGTGTGCTAGAGTTCCAGAGTCTACTGAAGAAGATTTTGTACCCCTGTAAAGGAATTTAGCAGCCCTCAAAATCTCTTCAATCCTATGTGTAGCACAATGAACGCAATTGCATATTTTATGTCAGTTCATAAAGGGGTCCTGATCAGCAAGGTAGTGTGTCCTCTTTTACCATACAGTCCATCCATTTCAGTTGTTCAGTTTCTTTACAAATATTTTTTCTCCCTCTCAAATTGCTATTAAATTAGCTGTGTAAAGTTTTGTACACAAACCAATATATAACAGTGACAGGACTTGTTGATACTGCACTGGAAATCAAATTTGGGCATATGGGTTTGTTAATTTCTTAGTGAAAAGATGTGTACTCGCCTAAGCTACTGATCTTTTATCAGTCTTGATTCAGATGAATATCTTTCTAAATCAGTGGGAGATGCTGGTAAAGACTGACATTGATTAATACACACTTACTACTATGCTTTCCATGGCAGAGCAGCCTGCCAGAAAATATATTGCTTTGGAATTGTTTCGAGGTATTATTGCTCGTAAGACCCTCTATAAGTTAATACTGTGTGTTCTGAACCAGCCAAGTGCTTTCTGAACAATTGCATATGAGGTACTGCTTCTCACTGATGAACAGGTGTAATTTTTATTCCTGGGCATCAAAGTCAACCAGTATAACCCTGACTGGTAAACTGACCTCCAGCTTTCTCTTGAGACTATCAATAATTCTCCATGCATTGCACTAGAAGTACAATGAGCAAAGACTTCAAATGGCACAGATAATCACAATCGTGCTCATAGTTTGCAGTAAATATATTCAGGCTATTTTTTGAAGGGGGAAAAAGGCAATTATCCATTTTTTTCTACCTAGGCCTGGAATTAAAACTAATTTTTTAATAGGAGATCTTAAGAACAAAACAGAGGAACCCACTTCGGTATAGCTTCCTTTACATGACCATGAGATACACTCAAAGAGATATACAGGAACATACCTGAAAGAACAGTTCTGTTTCCATTAAATGGCCCCAGTAAATACATTTGTTAAAGAAAAATTGATACAGAAAGAAAAATTAATCAATCACTGCTCTGGGGGGAGAAGTGTCTCCTATGCTTTATAATTGTTCAGAAAATATTTGTGGGAGGAATGACTCCTGGAAAACCTCCCAAGGTCAGTGAGATACATGGTACTGTGCTAAGCTACACTAAATCCTTATGCGCTCAGATTTCCCCCAAAAAATTGCCGTTCTTTTTCTTCTTCTTTTCCCCTTCTTTTTCTTTAAATTCTTTTTCCATTGTTGTTGTTGTTGGTTATCTTCTTCTTTTTCTTCTTCTTCTTCTTTCTCCTCTTCCTCTTCTTCTTCTTTCATTTGCATGTAGTCCATATATTTGCTAAGAAAACTACCAAATTCCAGGAGGACATTTCATATTTACATAAGTGAGTGGAATCACTTTTTTATATATGTAAATGACACCAAAATGTGTGTCACTGTTGCACAAAGATGACTAAGCTCTCTGTGAGAACTTCAGCCTTTAGGGTCCAATCCTGTAATCCAGTCACAAAATTCCTATTGCCCTGAGATTTCCAGTGGGACTTTTATCTCATTTCAGAGAATCATAGCTGCCTTTAGTGCTGCATAGTGAACTTCAGTTTTCCTTTGTACCCACCACAGTTTTCTTCCAGTATGTGTGAGCCCTGTTTTTCAGTTTCTGGAGAAACTGAGTCTTAGAAGGCATGTGTTGTTTCTTCCCAAATTAAATCTGCACTCCATTCTTCACTGAATTCGACTTACGTTCTTTAGTGTTTGTGAATATAGCTATTTTTTACAATATTTTGACAAATGAGAAAAAAAATAGCCAACGCATGAATGAAATCTTTTTTCTTAATGCCTTTCTCCTCTTTTTATGTTCCCAAGTACATGTAATTGAATGATGCAATTCTAAGAGAAGAATTCCAATTTAAAATCTGTTTACAAGGGCTTCAACCAGGGATTTGAACTTGTGTTATAAGGCACTTAGACCAGTCCGCATGTATCTGAAGTAGCTCTCTTGTCTCAGTGGAGATTTACATAACCATATCTTCCATCAGAATCTGCACTTTCCTGTTGCACACTCACTGAAATCAATTTAGATGAAAAATTTATCTGACCTGTTTTAATAACTTTACAATCACAAATCATATCTTAATATGTGGCTATGCAGACATTCACAAATAAAACATATAAAGATGATTTGCCTGTGATAGTATCAACATTTTCTGTGTTGCTTTTATTTCATCTTATAAAATACTGGTTTGGACAAACAGCCTTGACCTAATGTATAATATGCAGCTTGGTGAAGCAATAACTATACACTAGAGATGGCACTAAGCTCATTTTAACTACAACATAAACCCAGATCTTGAAAGCATTGTGGTAACTTCCATTACACTAAAAGCTATTGATTAGAAATGCTTCCCTGGCAGAAAAAGGGGACTCATGAACTCATTATGTTCCAATGATTCACCATGAGATCTCAATGGGAGTTGCACACGCCAAGTAGCAGCACAGCAGATAAACCATGAAAATCAAGGAGCAATCTAGGTCTTATCCGAGCTGTACAAAATAATGAAAAGATTTCTATCCGTCTGAATGGGTTCTAAAGAAGATCCCATTGCGTGTAGTAAGAACTATTCCTGCCCAGTTTTTCTATTCCAGTTGTTATTTACTAGAACTTTGATTGGTTTGATTATTTAAATTGTACACTTCTCATCAGACTACTTGTTACTGAAGATAGAAAAAGCATGTAATGTGGGACATTACGTAAAGGACATGTCCTTTTTCTGTAATTTGATTGTAGTGTTTCTTAGGATACATCTTTTACATGTCTTTTCAATGCATGCAGATATCGTTGACAGAAGATGCAAGAAAGTCATAGCAGCAAAGTTGTTTAAAGTTCACTGCAATGCCCTAACCAGAAGGTGGTGCATTTTAAAAATTTGACCCACAACAGACAATGGTGATACCTCACTAATATTGCAGACTGGATAAAAAATGATAGTTGTCAGTCATGAATGTTAAGACATTCATTCAAAAAGAAGGAAAACATTTGAGACCTTGATATTCTAAACTACTTTTAGAGACGCGTGACTTTTTGGGGAGTGAAAGTTGGATTGTTTCAGTGGAAGTAAAATGAGGTGGTTGTACTACATGCATTACAAGCATGTTTTGGGAAATGTGCTGTGAATTTTTTCCTTTTTCTAAGAAGCAAATGATTTACAAGCGTTAGATGTTCTAGATGTTCTTCATAACAAACACTTAGGGAAGAAGTATGCATTTCTTAAAGCAAAAAGGCATTTGCTATAAGCTGCAAAAAGCAGAATGAAAAAATGGATCAAGCCCATTTTAACTTGTTATATAAAGAGGCTTTGCAAATGAAAATAATTTGAGTTATGTTGTTAGTGGCTTTTGTACATCTTATAATTTTGTTTTGAAACAAACAATGATTACAGAACTGCAGTTCCTTGAAATATCTTCTTTAACCAAAAAAACATACAAGAAATTCAGAATCCTATTCATTGATACTACTTTTTTCAAGTTTATAAGCATCTTCATATGCATTATTCTTTGTTTTGTTGACTTGTAAGGAGATTTCTCCTGAAGTTCAGTGTTATCTATTTCTGTCCCTTGGCATGATACGATGTTTTGGAGAAGTTCGGTGTTGGTGATTTTTTTTTCCTATGTTCATTGTGAAGATGGCTTCTGTTTCGGTTTCTGTATATATTAATAGCTGGACCATAGTGTCATTTATTGTTCACAATGTTGGCTGTATTCATTACATTTATACACATTTAACATTGCATAAGGTATTATTACATAAATGAATGTGCATATGCTTATGTAGTCTATGTATTCAGTATATACTCATAACAATTCCACCTTGTTCAAATATGAGTTTCTCTCTTAGCAGGTGGTTAGTTGCTCAGGTTACTTCTTTATTCTGGAAATGTGATTGAGAAAAAAAATATGCAAGAAATGTTTGTGGTTTGTTTGGGAGTTTTGTTAACTTGATTAAGTGCATAGGTTATGTGATACACTATCCTTACTTTCATGATTATAATTCTGTGAATTTCTTAATGGCATAAATACTCTGCTGGGGAGAAATTTTAATTATCATTTAGATGTAAGAGTGTAGGAGTTTTTCCACTTTGGGAACCTCAAAATTATTCCTCCTCTTAATGAATAAAACCTAGGAAGCAGGTGATTTGTGTGCTCATTTCAATAATAGGCCAGTAATCAAACAAGATTTCTGTTATTCACTAGGATTTACCTTGCAGTGAAGGATTTCCCTTGTAGGACAGTTTACTTAGTCCACTTATTTTTATAATTTTGTTTTAATAATGTAAAAAATATCATTTCATATCATGCTTAGGATGTAACCTCAAAAGAATGGTATCCAAGAAATACATGCAGAACACATTTTAATAAATATATTTTTTCGTATTACTCAACCAATATTATTTATGTCTCCTCAGATATTTTCTTCTATAGGTCTACATTTATATATTCTCCCTGATTTCCTTCTGAATTTCTGTTTGACTCAGTGCCGTGAAAGGTCATTACAACATTCCCCACTGTCCCCTTAATATGTACTACAAGGCAATACACTACAGAGACAACTTTTTGTGAGGAAGTATTATAATTGGTTCTGATAAAGTTTTAACCCAGAAATAGTTCTTCACTAAAAGATACTATTTTGATTTTTCTTGACGCTAACATCTTTGCCATTCTAACAAATTTGCCAGCTATAGAAGCACTGACAATAGAAAAGATGCTTTACCACTTTTTCATCTGCAACGTGCTGCCATGCTGATGTGTTGTGATACATGAATTACAGCATAACTATACAAAAAATAATCTCCACATGGGCTATACTGAAGGTAATGTAGGTTTGAAAAAAATATGTAAAATTATTAAAGATTAGCATCAGAATATATTTCCTAGTAATTTCTTTCAGAAAGGACCAAAGGTAATAAGGAAGACTTCAAGAACTATCCAAGATGACATTATAGTGGGTGTCTGCTGTAGTCCACCTGACCAGGAAGAACAAGTGGATGAGGCCTTCTACAGACAGATAGGAGGAGCTTCACATTTGCAGGCCCTGGTGCTCATGGGGGACTTCAACCACCCTGATGTCTGCTGGAGGGACAACTTAGCAGGATATAAGCAATCCCGGAGGCTCCTGGAGTGAATTGATGAGAACGTCCTCCTCCGAATGACAGCAGAGCCAACAAGGAGAGGCAGTCTGCTGGACCTCATACCAACAAGGAAGGGCTCGCTGGGGATGTGAAGATCAAGGCAGCCGTGGCTGCAGTGATCATGGTGGAGTTCAGGATGCTGAGAGCATGGAGGAAGGTGAGAAACAAGCTCACACTTGCTTTCAGGAGAGCTGACTCTGACCTTTTCAAAGATCTGCTTAGAAGAGTCCCATGGGTTAAGGCCCTGGAGAGAAAAGAGTCCAAGAAAGCCAGTTAATATTTATGGATCACCTCCTCCAAGCACAAGAGACTTCCATCCCAATGAATACGAAGTCAGGCAAAAATGCCAGGGGGCCTCTGTGGATGAGCAAAGAGCTGCTAGTCAAACCCAAACACATAAAGGAAGCACACAAAGGTGGAAACAAGGACAGCTAACCTGAAAACAATACCAAAACATTGTCCTAGCATCCAGGAATGGTTAGGAAAGCTAAAGCTCAGCTGGAATTTATTCTGTCCAGGGATGTCAAAGACAACAAGAAGGGCTACTATAAGTACGTTACTGACAAAAGACAGACCAGGGAAAATGTGGACCCATTGTCAACAAGATGAGGGACCTGGTAACACAGGACATAGAAAAGGTCCTTATTTCCTTCTTTGTTTCAGCCTTTACTGGCAAAACTAGCCTTTAGGATTCCCAGGTCCCAGAGACAAAGGGGAAAGGCTGGAGCAAGGAATATATGCCCTTGGTGGAAAAGAATCAGGTCAGGGAAAAGCTAAGCAAACTGGGAATATGTAAGTCCCTGGGGCCTGATGGGATGCACCCACAAATGCCCAGGGAGCTGTCAGATGTCATTGAGAGGCCACTCTTGATAATCTTTAATCAATCATGACAGATGGGAGAAGTATCCAAAGACTGGAAGAATGGAAATTCACCCCCATCTTCAAGAAGGAGGAGAAGGAGGACCAGGGAACTACAGTCCAATCAGACTCCCTGTGATCCCTGGGAACATGATGGAGCAGCTAATCCTGGAAAACATTTCTAGGCACATAAGGAATAGTCAGCATGGCTTCACCATGGTTAAGTCATACTTGACCAACTTCTAAAACTTCTGTGATGAATTGACTCTCCTGGTAGATGAGAGCAGAGCACTGAATGTTGTCTACCTGGACTTCAGAAAGGCCTTTGACTCTGTCTGCCATAAGATCCTCATAGACAAGCTGCTGTTGTACGGGCTGGATGAGCAGACAAGTGAGGTGGCTGGAAAACTGTCTGAATGGCCCAGCCCCGAGAGTGATGATCAGTGGCAGAAAGTCTACTTGGAGGCCAGTGACTAGCTCTGTACCCCAGGGATGAATACTGGGTCTGATCCTGCTTGACATCTTCATTAATGATCTGGATGATGGGCCAGAGTGTACCCTCAGTAAGGAGAAGAACCCTCAAGCTGTGAGGAGTGGCTGGTACACCAGAAGGTCATGCTGCCATCCAAAGGGACCTTGGCAGGCTGGAGAAATGGACTGACACTAACCTCATGAAATTCAACAAGTGCTAAAGACCTGCCCCTGGGGAAGAACAACTCCCTGCACCCATATATTCTGGGGGACACTCATCTTGGAAGCAACTTTGCAGAAAAGGACCAAAGAGTCCTGGGGGATACCAAGTTGACCATGAGCCAACAACATGCCCTTGGGGCAAAGGAATCTAATGGTATCCTGGGCTGCACTTGGCAAAGCATTGCCAGCAGGTCAGATACTTCCCTTCTACTCAGTGCTGGTGAGGCCACAGCTGGAGCACTGTGTCCAGTTCTGGGCTCCTTAGTGCAAGAGAAACATGGACATACTGGAGAGAGTCCAACCAGGGGCCAAAGATGATGAAGGGACTAAAGCATCTCTCCTATGAGAGTCCCACCTAAGAAAGCTGGGACTGTTTAGCCTGAAAAAGAGGAGGCTCAGGGCAGGTCACGTTAATGTATATAAATACCTGAAGGGAGGGTGCATAGAGGATGGAGCCAGGCTCTTTTCAGTGGTGCTCAGTGACAGCACCAGAGGTAATGGGAACAAACTGAAACACAGGAGGTACTGTCTGAACATCAGGAAACACATTTTTGCTGTGAGGGTGATGAAGCGCTGGCACAACTTGCCCAGAGAGGTTGTGGAGTCTCCAGTGTTGGAGATACTCAAAAGCCATCTGGACACAGTCCTGGACGGTCAGCTCTAGGTGGCCCAGCTTGAGCTGGGAGGTTGGACCAAATGTCCTTCAGAGGTCTTTTCTACCCAAACCATTCTGTGATTCTGTGGTATTGATTAAACTGTTAGGAAGGAAAGAACTAGCTCTTAGTTTGTGTTCATTTTATAGATGTCCCTAAAATGTAACTGTCTTGAAACACCTACTACCGCTAGAAATTTCAATTGTGCAGTTCTGAGATAGGAACAGTCATAGATGAAAAATTAATGTAGCTAGCCATCATATATATACCATCAGGGTTTTGCAAAAGCACATCAGGTACAGTATCTCCTTGCCAGGAGCCACCTTTTTCACCTGTTCTAAACTAAGGCCAGTGATTTTTTTACATCACTTAGTAGCTTTATAAAAGTTACAATATATATTCTTATGCCGATAACTGTTTAACCAATCCATATCAAGAATTGTTGTAAAGCATCTGTTTCCTGATTGCAGTGTGTGCAAGTGCTCTGCACACGTGGGAGCTCAATCCAGGCATGCACACTGCTACAACAAAATATACAGTTGCTCAGTCCCTGTAGAATCTATGGAGGAAACAAGAAGGTGTGTCAATTCTTACTTTAGCTAAGGTTGACCAGAATTTAAGGGAAGAGATGTTGATTTTTTTAAAATTGTAAATTTTCTTGTAATTAGTTTTGTTGTCATTATCTATAACCACTAATTAATCAGAATAACATTCAGCATTAGCGTTGAAATTACTGTAGACTGGTAAAGGAGAAAATTAAGTTCAGTTCTTTAAAAAAAAAAAAAGATAGCTATTTTGTTCTCTCACAGTCACAGATAGCTATGATTAAATTTTAGTTTGATGTCAAATGAAACACTTGGTTACACCATGCTGAATTTCAGAGCACAGCTCTACTCAGTTCAGAGGAATTTCCCATTTAAATGAACAGAAAGTTTGTTCTGTACCATCCTAAAGGCTTCCAAAGGAAGGTTAAGCTCAGTTCACATCCACAAAATGAATTGCAGTAGTAGCCAAGAAAATTTTATGGTGACTAGCTAAATAATTATACAACAAAGTGATTTTGAATATTGCTACTCTGTTTTTGTGCACAGTGTGTCTTCTATAATTTTAGCTGCTAACTTTCAAGAACACTTGATACCAAATTGTCTTCAGCCACCTGTGTTAAAGTCACAGCATCACCGATAGCACATCAACATTCCTCTTTTTTGTAGAAAACCAGCACGTGAATACAGAAATATGGCTAGCTTTGCATGCAGTCCTGTTAATTTTGGTGTTGTACTAGTCTGGGAAGGCACAAATATCCAGGTGCAGAGTCAGGGCCTGAGTGAATATCTCAGATGAGCAGAATGTGCAGTCATGTATCACCCTGTAAGCATTACAAAGCAGAAATATTATATTTACACAGTAGAGATTGTGAAAGTGTAGATAGCTTCCAGTTCAGTATGCGATAAAGAAACAGTAGAAAAGTTTTAGAAAGGATTGCCTAAAAACAATATCCTTCTCATGGACAAAAGATGTGACCTCTGCTCCTTTGAGTCTCCTGCTCGTGTTATCCGCTGGATCATCACCTCTGTAAAGCTGCCATCCAGTTGGAAAATTACTTCTGCCGTTCAACCACTGTGTAGCATTTTTACTCGCTGTCATTTCAGCTAATCCTATGGTATTAATGGCTCTAACGGACCAGTTTTGCTGAAAGGATGGTTGGACAGTGATTTGATTTCTTCTGCTAGTAATCGAGGCCTGATTTTTCAGCCTCTTTTATAGATAAAATTGAATATACAAAGCACAGTGCAACAAAGAATCAGATTTGGGCTAGTTTCTACTCTCATGTGCACCAAAACAAGCACAAATAATTCTGAAAAATCTTAATTCCTCATTTCACAACTGTTTCTTAAAGAAGTTGTTGAAATAAGTTATTTTATAAATTTTTCAAATTCATTTCAGTGCAGGTATTTTTCAAATAGAAATACCTGTGTCACCTTGCATCACTTTTATAGAACATAATCTGTTCTTGCCATTACTGTCTGCCAGCCAGAGTAGTTAATTCTGTATGAAAGGTTTTGATGGGAATATCCTGAAAATATATTTTCATGCATGTAGCCAGCAGGGACAAACAGGAGAAAATACAAAGAAATAATAGTGCTAGGAAGAAAAGAGGAGTTACGGTCATGTAACGTGAACCGTATACAGTCAGTTCTTAATTATAGTTAATCTATCAATTCCCTGTGATAGCAAATAAGACCTCTAGTGATTACAAGGAAAGAGGTCTGAAAGCACAAATCAAAGAGTAGTGTGCAAATCTCAGAAATTTTAAAAGGAAATGGAATGTTTCCAATCCAGAGAAATAGTCCCAGAGGCTAAATGGAAAAAGAGCAGCAGTTCTTAAAAAGGATATGGTAAAATACATAGATTTACACTGTGTTTCATTTTCTGCTTATACATGGAAATTAAAACACTGAGGAGAGACCGTGTTTCTTTGACTTGCCTTCACTTAGATAAATTATTTGTTTCTTCTTTCATTATCTTTATTATTAATATTAATAAATTTAGTTATTAAAAAAACTTTGATTCCACCTTTCTTCCCTGGTTGTGGTTACTGCAGCTGTGACACAGATGCAAGAACACTTGTCCCAGTGACCGATGCAAATTTCTGTAAAACATTGACATATTGCAAGCAGGTCTGAAGTTTAGCACATCTGAGACTAGCCAGACCCATTTTGGAGAAAAAAATTAAATTTAAGAAGGTGACAAAATAAGGCCAAAGTGAAGTTTCTTGGGATTGTAATATAATTAAAAAGCAGTTATTTTTATATCTACATCATGATCTCTCCCCTGAGTCACTCCAAGTTTATTTAGAAATACAGTAAAATTTACTAAAAGGACAAGCAAATTTCAAAAAATGTCAGTTCTAGGAAGCAGTTACGAAAAAGGAGATATAAGAATCAAAGATGTGCTTATTTGTTGACTGCTGTAGCTCCAAAGTTGGTTCAGATGTGTAATATCTAAAAATGTGTGACAGTAAAATAATCATGGATTAATAGCATTAAGCTAAAGCAATGTTGAATAATTTCATGTTTGATACCCTTGTGATGATAAACAATAGAAAAGTGATAAAGCTGTATATGAATCAAACGGCACAGAAGAATTGTTGCCTCAGAAAGAGTATTGATTTAATTATGTCTTGATTTTGATTCTGTTTGTCATCTGCAGACAACTGCAGAGCGTATTGGAAAATATTACAGGGTGTAGAAGTAAATTGGGGGTGTGGGTATTTTCCCACTGGAAATAATAGTAACGATTTACCTGAATGATTCTTTTTCACCCATTATATTTGAATTCTTCATGGGAAACATTTCTAAGTGAGCTCTTTGTGCAAATGGTGCAGAGATTGCTTCTGAGAAAACAATTTGTTTGAACATATTTGTGTTTAACAGGGTGTCAAAGTCTTTGCTGCTTTTTATGCTTGGTTTCTGTTTGGATTTGACTGGAGAAAATTTATAGATTCCTACAAGTTATGGCCAGAATGTACAGCTATGGAAATATTAACCTGCCCTCCTAAATGGCAAAATGCAGAATTTCTTCCAGTGATTCCTACAGTGCAGCCCACAAGCAACGATGGATATACAGTTTCTGTTAGAAAAGGCTCTGTCTTAAGACTTTAGGGAAGAATTTCCCATATTCCCAATGCTTATTTTTGTTGGAAAATTTCATCTTATTTTCAGTTTGAACTTTTCTGACTCTCAATCCCAGCATTTGTCTGGTTGAAAGGATTTCCAGGTATCAAGAATCATTCTCCCGACATTGATAGTTACAAACTGGGTTCAAGACACCTCTTAATCTTTTCTTTGATATATTCAATAGATTGAGCATCTTAGGGCTTTCAGTGTAAGACATGATTGCTGAGTTTTCTCAGGTTTTTAATGCCATGAATGATTGTGGGAAAAGGTGGGGGTTTTTTTCTGAAACCTCTTTCATTTTTCACTTCCTTTTAAGTATATGAGCACTGGAGCTAAACACAGTAATGGTTTTAGTTGCACCACAAAAAGTAATGCCATTTTCTATTTCTGTTCATCATTTCTTTGCCTGTGCATTCAAGACGTGCATTGCCCCTCTTAGCTGCTGCTTCACACCAGGAGATCATCTACAGTAGCTTAACTAAAATGATCTTGTCATTATTCCATTCTCAATGCACTTGGGATATATAGCACTTTATAGAAAAGGTGGCCTCACCTAGAGTAAACTCGTGGTTGTTAGTGGAATTTACAGAGGTGTACTGCATTTGGGCTGATGACTGTCTCGTACAAAACTCACAGAAAGGTCTAATTGTGCCCTAATGATTCTCATTTGGCAGAAAGCCTGGTTCTCTTTTTTGGTCAAGACGGGTCATCTGTGCCCCTGGCAGTATCACACTGTCCTCCTGAGGCTCGTACAGGGCATTCCAGAAAAGAAGGGATCTTCACAGAGTAGTAGACAGAAAATGGAGCTAGAACAGAACCAAATTCCTGTTATTCTGAAATCTCTTCCTTCCACCAAAAAATTGGATAGAGTCCTTGTTATATTATATATCTACCTGCTGACGGGAAAGCCCTCAGCATGGGCCCACCCAAAGCTCTGTGGAGTCTGGGAGAGGCTGTATATTGCCTTCAGACCTGAGAAACATGTGGAAATGTAGGAACTCCTGGGCCCTGTACCCTGGATTCTGGTGGATTTTCAGATTTTGCAGATGAATCCCAAATTTTGTTCTACGAAGCCCAGCTGTAGGAAATGCTGCTTCCCTATTTACTCAATATTCAAGCAGAAGGCTGCAACAGAATCAGAGTTCTGTACTAAGTATCTTTAGAATACATTTCTGATTATTCAAAATTACAGTAAATAATTACAATCAATATTTACAGTGGGTTTCAAAAGTACATTTCAAAAAAATTCAAATAATCCTAATGAAATTTGTCAGATACACAGCACTTGATAAGACCAATGCTAATAGTTGCAGATTTTTAATGAATTGCTTTAGTTCATCATTATTGAGACTATGACTGTTCATGCTTCATAACATACTTTATAACATACTTGATTTTTTCATATCTTTTCCAAATATTTTCTTTTGAACCGCATGTTAAAAAAAAACCAGCTTCTCTAACAAACAATTTGAGAACCCAATGGGACAGGCTAAATAACACTAACCGAGAGATGCTGGGTACGTTCCCATAGAAAAAGCTGTCTCTTAAATGACATTTTCTAGTATAGGATTTTAAATTAGATAAATTTATAGAGACATATACCTATGCATTACTCTTTGGGAAAACAAACTTAAAATATAGTATCTTAAATTTCTACCCATCATTTTTAATGGCAGACACCTGCATGAAGATAAGCTTTATTTCAGGCTACTTCCCTACTATTTGTACTACTGAATATCTTACAAAATTCCAGGAACTATGTCTGTGGTATATTATACCCTTCATTGTTGCCAAATATGATTTTGAACTATAATTTTGATGAGGGGAAAAACCATATAAAAATGCCAACTCTAATATGCTATTTCTTATTATGTTATATCTAGAATGTTATTTCTATAACTTCAAAATACTAATGTACTGTTTCATCTGTTTATCATTAAAATACTGTTCTTATATAATTGTCAAAACAAATATTGTGCTGTGTGGCTAAGGTGTAAATAATCTAGCAGACAAAAAGTGTGTAATAGCAGAAATAACCACAAAACATATAAACAGTCACTTAGTTTTAAAACAAATCAAGGTTTCCATGAAGCATCACCGGATATTAAAATGATTCTTGAATTAATAAAAACATCATGTAAAAAAATGATTCCCATTTTTATATCACTGAATCATGGTAATATGCTAAAATAATTAGAATTGGTTGGGCTTTTGCTGCAAAAAATATGGAGCAGATTCTGCTCTCAGCTCAGTAAGGGCAGTCTGAGACAATTCTTCTGAAGATATTAAGCCAGATTCACAGCCTGTGTAAGTTGTGTAGTTCTGCTGATTTCAACCATGACATGCCGTCAACCGAGTATTTGCCTCAGTACTGAGAGCAGAATTTGGCCAAAGGAATTGGGTTGTAAACACAAAAACCAGCAGTGCAATCATTGTGGAGGCAGGGAGATGGGGGGGGCGGGGGGGGGGGGGGGGGGAAGGTCTAGGAAATAAACATTTGCAGTGGATGAAGACCTGTCTAGTTCTTCAAGCGAGTAGCTTGGTACAATGTGAAAACAGAACTTTTCACATCTACCAGAAGTCAGAGCGCTGAAGAGAAAATTATCTGTCTGGGCAGTCATCCAGTTGCCAGTGGAGGCTGCAAGGCCCTTCTCCTCTGCTCTTGTGTTGACAGTCCCTTTTAGCTCCTGGTCTTGTACTTGGGCTGTGCATCGGTGAAGATCATTGGTATGATCAGCTGGTCTAGAAAAGGCAGAGCCATTCTTTGCCAACGCCTACAGCAGTGAGGAGATGGCACTTTGTGTCTTGAAAGATTCTGGTTCCACTGATGCCAGCAGACCTACTCAGTAGCCTATTGGCTATGTCCTTCAGGGTGGATGGATCAAAATGTGGCTAAATTCAGACTGTAGGTGGCTAAATCATCAGCAATGACAGAAATGTGTAATAAGGGTTTACTGTCTCCAGGTATATAAATTTTACACCAGTGCAATTGTAATGATGTAAATAGTTACCCCTGATATGAATGAGGAAAATTTTGTTCCCTCCAAATTGCAAAATTAAGGTGTTGATAGTATACAAGGTTTTCAAAGAGTTCCCTCCTATTTTTTGGCTTTGGGGTTTTTTTGTTGTTTTTTTGTTGTTGTTTTTTTTCAGTGGCTGGAGTAAGCAAAATTAATAAAAAGCAAAGTTAGAATTTGGGTCTTCTGGCATCTCGGTCTGTGATTAGAAGAACAGACTATGCCAAGAAAATGGCAATCAGGAAAGTCAAGCAAAGTATTAGTGATACAGAAATATATCAACCATCACAAAAAACCACCTTAAATAAATAATAATGCTGAATGCTAATCTAACATTAAAACTTTGTAATGTACCATGAACAAGCTGAACTAATTTTTTTCTTCAATTGTAAAACTGTTTAAGATGGTTTAACTTACCATGACAAAAACATGTGGAGGAATAAATTTTCGTGGCTGTTTACTAGAGCATAGGGGTTTGGCTATATACACTGTTTTATTCACGGAACCGGAATGCAGCACTTTCAATTTTATGTAATTCAAAATATTTTGACAGTTTAACTTACTATCACTTAAAAGTTTAATCAATCAGACATTTAGGGGAAGCTGCTCAGCTAGCATAAATCTTTATGCTTGACAGTCATTACAAAAGACATACCAATCACTGCTACGAACAGGGGCCATGATACAGAACAAAGTACGTTAAACCCTGTAATAAGATGAGTTTAACCATCTGACACTGCCTGTGATGTTTTCAGAACTCTTCCTTTGACTCCATCATGAACAACAGAACTGGCCTTTCAGCAAGTTCATACGTTGGGTTTAAGTACTCATGTCAAGCTAAGTGGAGCCACCAGACAGAATGTCATTGCAGTATTGGTATGGCACCATACCAGCACCCTGGGAACCAGGGCTAGATGAAGGAGCCTGAAGTTATACTACGGTTGAAATAACTGATATATTTTTCATTAAGTTTGGGGGATTTTGTACTTGAACAAAAGAAATTACTATATGCAGTTAAAGGAAGAAGACTCTTCCAGAAGAGTTTAGCTGTAAGTAGCTATTTCTAATAGCCCAAATATCACTGTAATTTACACTGCGTATAGAATATATCTTCATCTTGTGAGAACGTAATATCTTTACTGTGTGAAATCTAGTGTTTTTCATTTTCTCAGTGAACTTTTTTTCGATTTGTTGATCTTCATGTATTTACTCACAACAGGCATACTGCTTTTCATATTTTTTTTCTTTTCAGCCTCTTTCCTAAATGCATGAACCAGTATGTACCCTTTGCACTATCATAACAAACTAAAATTTAAGGCAGTGAGATTTTAGAAGTCTAAATTTGGAGTGTGTGCATGGAAAAGGTGATTTATAATATCTTAAGCCAAATAACTTTCTCTGCTCTGACCTATGAGTATTAGAACTAAAACCTGAGACTTAAACCCTTAATATTCATTGTTTATTATAGCTATTATTTTAAAAGTGGTAAATTTTTCAAATTATGTATTGGAATACTGTCTAGTTATGATGAGATTTTTCAGGGGTTTGTGCCATTAATTTGTAAATGCTTTTCATTATGAAAAGTGACACATTCTGGCAGGAAATGCATAGAAGGTATCATTGAGCCCAGTTCTGTGTAACTCATTATATTGACTCCTTGTTTACAATATATCCAAATTACTTTAGATCGCATTTCTTAACAGTCACATGAAAAGGTATTTTCGTTTAGGAAGACTCCATGAGGTATCACCTGTAATGACAGAACTGGGCTTCAATTTGCAATTGCTTCTGAGTGCTTGCTCCCCAGGAAGAGCTGGTGGAGAAGGCACCAACTGCAGGAAGAGATCTCCTAAGCAGCCAGGCTGCCGCCTTATCACCCATCCCCGTTTCTTTGTTGGTTTCACACAGTCCATCTCCTTGACTTCCGTGTTGTTTTTCCTTTGTTATTTTACCTTTCCCATTTTCTCTCTCCCCTGAGACATCATCTTTGTACTCACTCCTATCCTCTCCTCAGTCAAAATCATAATGGGCAACAGAGGCATATTCCCTCAAAAGCACCGACCCAGCAGAGGAGCTGAGGACTATAGGGACTAGCATGAGTACTAGGACGCTGAGCCTGTTTAAATTCTGTCCACTTCATTAGCTGAGGCTCAGTTCCTAGTCCTCTTTTGCTCTGTAGGCTTTGGGCGAACCTTCCTTCCTGTGCCCCATATTGATGTTGGGGTGGGGATGAAAGGCCAAATCATTGCTTGTTGACAGCAGCTTTTACTTAGGCAAAATGCCCTTTGATCTGATCTGGGGGCAGAGCCCATGCCTGAGATGCTGTGGCCTTTGCTAGCTGGACTAGGCAGAGAACTGATTCATTTTTTTAAGATGTGCAAGTTTCTGATGCTGACAAATGCTGTGGGACACGATCCTACAATTCTGTTATTCCACCCAGTTTAAGTGACAGGTTTTCCACACTGGATTTTGAGATCTGAGCCAATGACCAGAGTGAGTGTCTCAGTAATGAGTGCAGGATCAGCCACGCTGCCTGTAGTAACACCTTCACACCATATTCTAAAACTTAAGTTATCTTGTTCGATCTGTTTAAAATCATCTACTTCATACAGGTCGTTAAGGAAAATTCAGAATGGGAAAGTAGAAGCAAATGAACTTAGAATCCTTATCAGAAATGACTGATGGCTTTAAAATACATAGTTATAAAAGTCTTCCAAGAAGATCCTCTGATTAATGACTAATAGTAATTAAACTTAACAAAGAGCTGCAGTAAATCCTGTAGAATTTTTGCACTGTGGAAACAGTCTTGTTTTATTTCATATCACATAAATTTGGTTAAATAGAGGAAACACTGCTTCCCTGGTGCTTTTGTTTTTCCCTCTGGATTGTAGCAATGGAGCACTTGCATGTTGTGTTTGATGCCTTGCATGATGAAGACATGCAATGGCAAGTTCCAGTCTGCATGCTGCTTAATGAATGTTTTCCTTTTCTCTCCTTCCCTGTTATGTGCTTACAGAAGACAACTATGTGGAAGGTGGGTGCTTTCTACCTTATTTTCCTAAGCTCCTGTTTTTTCCTTCTGTTTAGTGGTTTTTTTCCCCTTCTGCTTAATGTTATAAAAGTACACATATCATTCAGTACGGTAAGTTGCATTTTTTTACCCATAAAGGTATACAAGTTTATTAAATAAATGTGATTTCTTTTTCCATACAGAACACAAGCAAAACTCCATTTTAATCTTGGTCTTATTGGTGTAATTCCAGAATATCCCCACTGAAACAATGGGATTTGTACTGCTGTGACTGACTGACATCACATTTCAAAATCATTCAGGAGATTTGCAGAAGTATTGATTCCTTCTCATGTTCTGTATGAAAAACACAACAAACTATTTGTTTCATTAGTATGGAGCATAAATCCTCATAAGAATGTAATGCATGTTAAATACCTATGTTCTAATTGCTTAGGAAAATGGAAAGCGCTTTTCTCTTTAATACTACAAATCTTGCTTGCTTTAATATCCTGCACAGCACAAAATTTTAGGAAAAAAGTCCTTCTAACTTTTCAACATAATGCACCCTGCCTTTTTGACACGGTGAAAGAAGCAGCATGTGATTTCAATAATAATGTTGGTATGTAATTAAGTCCCTTTAAAGAAAGTATGGCACAGGGCAGTGGAAACTAAAGCACAGTGCCAGCTAGCCTGAATATTGGTAAGTAAGTCTATTAGCTGGTAAAACATTTTGTGTGCATGTATCATAGTTTTAAAGGTACAGAATATGCTTCACAGATCAGTTATTGCTGGGAATCAATACTGTCTTTTTGCTTATAAGCCAAAAGGTGAAGGTGCTTTTTGACGGACAAGTGCTTTTAAAAGTTTCACTGAGCTGAATCTTTGCATACTAAATAAACAATTGTCTATTTGGAAAAAAAATTGTTTATCTATCTAAACTGAGAAATACCTTTTCCCTTTTTTTTTCCAATACTTTAAAACTATTTTTAAATCAAGGACTTTGTAAGCTAACTTATATGCAAAGTGAATGCCCTGGCACAGCTCTGACCCAGGGTCCCATCCTGAGCCACTGCGGAACATGAGTCCACTCGGGATTCAAGGCACTGTGGACCACTGCCTGCCTAGTCAGTGGCAATTTATTGAAAAAGCCTGGAAGTATTGGCACCGCATTTCTCTGTGCTACTGTATTCAAGGGCAAAGAGAGGTGCTCAGATTTAACACATGCACGATGCTGTGCAATTTCCTTAAAATATGTTACCAGTAGGAGAAAGAAATTTTAAACAATTCTGATCTGTCACACACATACATACCAATACCATTTCCTTTGCATTGTGAAACAAGAATGTATTCAACAACACTTGGGGTAGGAATTCTAACTGGAAAACATAAAAGCCTAGAAATAAGTACCTAATTTTATGTTTGATCTGTGTATAAAACTCTTACTGGTGTCAACATGAGTCTCAAATGTGAATTAGGATCAGTATAACTAGATAAGGAGGTGCAATTTCATTTCACCTATTCATTTATGCACAGCAGTACAAGATAAAGCCTGGATAACAGTTAATCCAGGCTTTACCTGAATCTGATTCTTAAAACAGCAACCTTAAATTTATTCCAACACATATCTAGATACTTATGCATACATTAAAGCTACAAAAGATGTATATGTAAAGAATGGAAGGATAGAATGGTGAGTCCAAAGCACAATTTGGAAACCGAGCTATAATTTTTCATCTTTGATTTCTGTGATATCTGAGCATCTCTGTTAAGTTAGGCTACATAAGAAAACAAGGATTTAGTATTTACAGAGTTAATTTTGTACATGTTGCTGGTATGAAAAGACTGTAATTTATTCGTTTTACTAAAATTGTGCTAGGGATGAACATGTTCACCACAGGTTTACCATGTTTAAATTTTGTTTTGGCCTGTGCTCTGCATGGAACTCATGCACCAAATTAAGAAAATACCTTATCTTCATATCTGCTTCCACTGTCCCATCCTGTGCCCCGTAACTCTCTCCTCTCAGAGCCAAGTTCAGTATAAAGATGTCATGGATCACACATGAGGGATTCCTACTAAATATTTAATTCCTAATTCATAAAGAAAAGGGTTTTATCATTCTGCTTATGAAGTAATGGTGCATAAATGAATATTTTCACTGTGTGGTACACCTATACACGGCTGGTTAACGCTGGAACTTCCCCTGACTATCCATTGTGGTATCCTCTATTATTAGCAGACTGTCATTTTGAAAATCTAGCAGCGATTGCTCTCAGGGTAGATTTATCTGTATCATTTTAAACAGTCTGTGGACAGGTACAGTAATAGTAATTCTTCACTCTTCCATAGCCTTCATCCATAGATTGGAAAAATATAAAATAAGTTAAGTATCATTATGTGCTTTCAGCAAGTAAGTGTAAGTAACCTTACTGCTTCACAAATAAAGTAAAATACAGAGTCAAACAAAATACAGTGTCTTGATGACTAGTGCTAAATATTTTAATTGATACTTGTTTGGTTTGAGCAGTGTGTTTTTCACATTTACTTGACTTTTTTAGTTGAACAGTACTGTGAGTGACTCTTAAAAATCAAGTGGTTTCTATGATGTTTTCAAGAGGCGCTTCTGCCATTTACATTTTTTTTCAAATTATATATGAATCATGTATTTACAACTCACCAAGCTCACATATCATTTTAGCAAGAATAGTAGCTCTCAAGCAGCGGTGATCTCTTGAGGCCAGGCTTTTTGTTTAGGCCCTTAGAGCTATAAAGACCATATTTAAATGCAAGTTACTAAGAGATTACCTTCTTTGTGTTCCTGTAGGAGATGTGGCAGCAATTTGCTGCAGACCTTCTAAGAGCTGAAAGAGCTCACTTAAAGAAGCTGCAGAAAAGTAACTATTCTTTTAAAAGAAAAAAAGATGTTGTAACATTCGACTCATTTCACCTTCCCTCTATCAAATACAGTTAAGGCCATGTCAAAAGTCTAACATTTTACTATCGTTGCCAAGACAAAAATTTAAAAGTCAAAAGACAAGCTAAATAATCTTCATAAATGAAGAGAGTACTGCTTCCAGAAGGCTGTGTGTGCAGCCAGGGGTCCGAGCAAGGACATCCCGTGTTGAAGGACCGAAGCTTGACTGTAGTCTTTGTACTTTGTGCATTTACCCAGTGTGCTTCTCTTGCAGCAACACTTACCAAGAACACATGTGTAAACATGCCTACTCTCTTCCACAAGCTGCAAACTGCAGCACAGCTGTGTGATTTTTCCCGTGCAATGCTTATGCAGCATCCCTTTGGGGTCCGGCTCAGCTTTCACTTACGTTGCTGTGAACCCCAGGTAATCCCACCAGCTGCCGGACACTGGGTTTGGAAACAGAATCCATGGCACAAGAGACGGGGCACATCAGGCCCATAGGTCTAACTACCCTTCTAGAAAGGGTGGCATTAAAAAAAACTAATTCAGCAAAACCATTGTTAGTCCATTTTGAACATCACTTGAGGTTTGGAACTGATAAGATATGAATACTTTTAAGACTGATTGCAGTTGGGAGTATCCTCTTTGAACTCCCCCTCCCTCCCCCCCCTCCCCAAGTACTATGAGTCATTTGTGCACCTAATTTTCTTTGTGAATTAGAAATCACAGGAACTCTCCAGGAAGTCTGCTTTCCAATAAAGAGCAGGATATTTTATTGCACACCTTCTTTGTGTGAATTAATTTTAATTAATTGTCAATAAGGAAATAATGTATCACTTTTTGTAGCTGTTGGAGAAGAGAAGCACATTTAACACATGAGCAACCCATAACTTCTAAAATGGATCCTAAACCAGCTAAGTTCCACAAGAATAAGCCTGTTTTTTAAACCAGACATAAAGCATGAAAATCTTTCATATTTCTAGAAAAAATTATCTCCCTACATCACATTATTCTCAGTGAGAATATAAGTATAATTTTTTTTTCATTAATAAAAAAAAACAACCTTATGTTAAAGAGTAATCACTCTGAGTGACTATCATTTTGGACATCTGTTTGGAAATGTCACTGGAGCTATACTGGTATGACTGGATTTCATCTCACAATACAAATATATAGCAAAATCTATTTCTCACAGATTTATGAAGTAGCTTCAGAAGCTGATACTTAAATTTTCTTTATTGCTATGTATTTTATATTGAATATGTAATAATTTTCCTTCTCTGGAACAAGTCATTCTACTGTCACGTTTCACACAAATAAGGAGACATCCCTTGCATCATCATTTCAATGTGATGAAGAAATCTTATTTAATTACCTGAAATGCTCATTTTTATGAGGGGAAAAAGATCAGACCCAGCCCATTTTTCAGGTTTACACTTCTCCAGGTTTTTAACGTCATTTCATACATAGAGGACAGGAAGTCCTCCCAGCAAAGTGTTCAAAGCAATATAATCAAAATATGATAAAGACAGATTAAAGGAATTAGTTGGATTTGAAAGCATTTTATTTTCTGTCATCCCAACTACTGCACAGAAGAAATACACAATAAAACAGCACGCAGTGTCTGAATTGCAGTTCTGTTCCTCGTAGCCCAAAGCATTCCAACCAGTGGTTGAAAAATGCTCTTTGATTTCCCTCTGTGATACAGACATCTCATAGGAAACAGATGCCTGTCACAAAACATTTTTGTCACTGTGACAACACCACCTTCCCGTGCTCCCTTGTTCATTGCTGACTGTGCTCTTGTTTCCCTTCAAGGTCTGGCGCACCTGATGATGGGCGACCAAGGTATGGGCTCTGTTCCTTTTCCACTCTGCTTTCATTGTTTCTTCTTGTTCTGTAGCTGCTTTGAATCCATCACTGCAAATGATGGGCAAATGCTTGAAAGCTGTCTTTGGCTGCAAATAAACACATGGTTTTAGTCACATCTTATTTCATCGTTATTTTTTTTTTTTGTTTGCTCCGTAAGCTTTTGTCCTTCCTGCCTCCTCAACTCCCCCTCTTGCAATACAATAACTGAAAAGAGGTGAGAGAAGTAAGAAGGTGATTAAGAAAATTTCATGTATTTATCAGAAAATACAATACCTGTGATTCGATAAAAGATAAACGAAGCACAAGAGCACTCTTCAGATAGCTTCTGAGAGAAGATACTCAGCTTTCACATTGTACACATTGAAGAGTCCATTTACATTAATGCATGGCTGGTTGGAAATGTGCAGAAAACTCCTGCTCCTGGCTTCTGGAATGCTGAGAGTACGATCTTGCAACCTAAAAAAATCAGTGATTTTTTTTTCCTCCTAACCCACTGTCCATGTTACTTTTGTGTCACTCTTTCTGATCTAAGCATGGGTTATTTCTGTTTCTCTGCATGTACAGATTGGAAAAAAATAAACAAAGTCCCTAATATGACACTGATTGCATCTCCATTTGTCTCCAGATACTTTGTTTCTTTATGTTCAGATACTATTGCATTTACATATACTCATGAGTCTTACTGTTGTTTCTCTCCTCTTCTTTATTCTCTTTTTGTCTGGAAATGCTTTCTTCATGGAACCATTTCACCAAATCCATAGGTAAAAGTAAAGGTATTACATGATTTTCTTTATTTTTTTAATGCCATCAGTATACTTTAATGTATGTATAAGTAATGCAAATAAATGTAAATCTTTTTGCACTGATAACATGAGGTAGGTATATTTTAAAAGTAAATATTTCATGGATATCAAGGTAAGGAGAAGTATCCTAAAGTACAGGCTGACCTTTTGTGAAGTTTGTCTCCTAGTTTTGTGAGACGTAAATCTTTGGCAGTGAAAAAGGAGGCTACACTTATAGAAAGCATTCAGGATGAAATAACAGCCACATTTTGAGGTATGCATTTTTCTGTTCTCAAAGGATTGTAGGCTAAACCACCAGGCACAGAAAAAAGCATGATCTTGTTCAACAGAGACTCTCTGGAGATAATCTGTCTAGGGCCAGTCCACAGCTTGATGTAAGTTTTAAGTCTGAATAGCACTGACTTCAGCAAGTCTCTTCTATCAGCTGATCACGTTTGCCCTCAGCTTTTCCTTGTATATTAATCATTTGATTATATTTGACACAAGAATTGGGCAACGGAACAAGGAAGAATGAACACCAAAGAGAAGTGTGGGGGTTATTTCGGAATTGTTTACTCTTTTCTGTTTGTTTATATGAAGAATACCAGCCATGTTTACTTTCTCCTGGAGGGAAGGTGCAGTAGGGTCAAGATTTTCCCTTATAAATAAGCACCTGGTTTTGCTACGGGGATACTTGTTCACAGACATCACACAAATATATTCTTACGATAAGAAGCTGGTCCTTAAAAGCCATTAAATCTGTGTTCCGTGTGATGAATAATACAGTTCTATTCATCTTAAGCATTTGTCAGGGTGTGGCTATTCTTGTTATAAATCAGAAATCCAATCTGCACGGTCATACTTTGCTAACTAGTTAAATTGGAAGCAACCTTCCAATTTCCTTGGTGTCTTGGCTCATTTACTGTTTCTACATCTAGAAAGTTCATGTGATGCAAAGACTGTAATGACAAACCCGTAGTGTCTCATTCCTCTTCATATCAGGCACTCTGGACAGACTCTGTACCTGCTTGTAGGTGGGATGCTATTTAAAGGGTCGTGTGTGTTTTGGAGCTGTAAATCTTCTTGCTTAGGAAAAGTTTTAAGCAAGTAGAATGGAAAACCGTCTGCTGATTTCTTTGCTTTATAGGATTTGGGTTTTATGTTGGATACCTGATCCTTGTTGTATTTTTCTCAACGGTACCTTGTATGTATCACTTCCTTACTACTTATTATTACTATCTTATTCCTTAATGATAGATGTCTTGAGTGGAGTTACCTTAAAATGACATTTTATAGTAACTGAACCTTGACACTGTAGTTATTTTTTATTAATATTAAGGAATTCTTTTTTAGATTATTGTATATACAGAATACAATATATAGTATGTACAACACTGAAAGAGTTTCTGTATAAAGGATGAAAACATAAGTATTATGAATATATATTATGATTAGTAGTTGGTCTGGAAGGCAGTTTTTAGCAAAAGAAAAACTTTGCAAGTATTGCACAGTAGTTAGACATAAAAGGTTTAACAATTACATTCACTAAAAAATTACCTTGGATATATCAGCTACATTTAATGATGTGCCATGTGACATAATTTAAACACCAGTCACCAGTCATCTAATAATTTGACTACATTTTCCTTCTCACATTTTAATTTATTGCATTTATCTAGTTTACATGGGAATATTGATTACCGTGGTTTAATAATCACAATACTTCTGCAAATATAACGGTGTGTATTTGTTCAAATGGATGAAAAACATTTATGTGTTTACAAAATCCAGTTGCTTGTAACAGAAAGTATCCTTTGATGTAGAACTATATCCTCAACCAGGAGAAAATGGCCTCGTTTTATTGACTATCCTGAAACTATACTAATATCAGCTATTGAAATTTGTGACCTTGAAACAGTTGTGGTAACACACGTTTGTAAGAGGAGCTCAGCACTCGATTCATTTGCACCTATTTCAATCTTTCATTATAACTTCAATTCCTTTAGATGTAGGTAAAGCCAGTAACAAAAGTGACTGCAAAATTCTGAGTGATTATATAATGAATTAATCTTACTTTGGAAATATAAGCAATAAAAAAGTTTATGAAGCTTTACTATGTAATTTGCCCTGAAGAGTATAAATGGTTGAAGTATCACTGTCTTCTTTAATTGTGTAGATATTCTTTGGGATAACAGAAAAGGAAAAGAAAAAAAACCAAGGTACCTTCAGAATTGGGACAGGATTGGGACAGGGCAGGTTGCTGGTGCTGATAGAGAAAGGAGGGGTGAGGAGCCTTGCCAAGCAGGCAAGCAATACAAAATCCCATATGATCTCACTGGATGCACCTACTATTTGTTTAGTTGTAAATATAATTTGGGATACTCTGGGTAATTTCCTCACGAGGTTTTATGGAATATCGATATATTAACAGAGCTGTCACTGTCCGTTAGAGAAAGGCAGAAGCAAGGCTCAGAAGATCTCATGGTGCTGAGACATCTGTCAGTACTCAAAGTCATATAAATTGATCTATGTACAAAACCAGCTGACATAAAGGAGGATATAACATAAAGCCAAAAGCCTGAACAGGGGTTTGTCTTATAAATTTAGAGCTATACCAAACGTGTTTCCTGATCCGTTACTCCTTGTAGGTGCTATGTCTAATTCTAGGAAGAGCCACAGGCTTTTAGTTGTACTGGCATTTGTTTATTTTCTACCAAGCATCCTGTATGTTCATAAATACTTAGGAATTCCCTTCCCCCATCCCCTGGATATCACTTACCTGTATAAACTTCAGCAGTAGAGTTGTCGCCGCTGTGGTGGTGAAATACGTAAGCAGGTAAGGTTTGTAAATGGGGTACAGATTTTTATTAGACCACTTGAATATGCTACTGAGAACAATTGTCTGAATTTGAAGCAAACCTCAATATCTGCTGCTCATAACAGCCATGGAAAAGAATTTGTTTGCCCAAACAAATTTTATCTGCTTTCTCCAGCTATTTTAGGTGGTCTAATAAAATTACCAATCCTACCTGTAGGCCTTACCTTGTCAAAAGTGAGTACCTCTCAGATTTCCCATGCAGCATTCTTTTGTGATGAATAGTAACGCAACCAAGATAACATGGCAGCTAATATAAAATACTCAATGTCTTTATTTTATTAAAAAAAAAAAAATTCCTCTCCTCCTTTTCATTTTCTTTTGATGAGCAATGAAAAGGGTTTATAATTCAGTTACTATAACTTAGTGACATGTATTGCTTCATTTTAATATTGCAGTTCTCTTAAACCTCTACATATTTTTAACTACCATTTATTTATATGTAAATAACCTACTTTTGACTGTGTATATTACTTACTCTATACCTAAACACTGTGTTCATATTCCTGTTCTATTACTTTAGATATTATGTGCAGCTTTGAATTGTACATGAGTCACTCGGGTCCACAACAAACTATTAAATGATATCTAGCTGAGCAATAAGTGTTTCTACCAAGAGATTGATAGTACAACTGCAATTTATTGTATTAGATTACAGCCTTTTGATGTGCTGGTATTTGGTATACTGTGTATAAATGCTGAAGAAAGACTTCAGAATGTCAGTTTATGTATGTGTCAACTTCCTTGCTAAAAGGAGGCAAGTTCTGTACTGCACAAGCTATCATACGACAACTGTAAAACCAAAGCTATCCCACTAATTTGTTAATTATCAATCACACAATTCAGCTGACAACTGGAAAAATAGGGCACTGAAAAATAAAAGTAATTTAAATAAATCTTTTAACAATCATGAGCATTAAAATGGTATGTTATAGTTAAGTAATTATGTAGTGTCATGCAACACAAATCACCTCGTGCCAGTAGGCACCCCTAACATCAAATGATGTGGAAGTCAGTCATTAAATTCAATGCAACCACAAATTCACCTTAGTGTGATGACTTTCATTTTTGCTCTGTTTTCAAAGAACTAAAATAATTTTGGCCTCTTGTACACCCTGATCCTCCTGGGATTGTTGCAAATCCTATCCTCATCTGCTTTTGTGGGGGCTGCTTCGAAGGGGGTCTTAAAGCCATGCATCCTTGAGCCGTTCTTGAGCTGAGCCACCAACGGTCCAGCAGCCATGTAAACGCTTTGGTAGAGCGCGGAGCGCTAGCACAGCTTCATATTCTTGGCTTGGTGCCCGTTGAGATGGATTCGGTTACATGCCTTCTCAACTGCAGCTGGCTTTTGCCTGGCAAGCGCGAAAACACGGACAGAGGGCTTTCTTGCCTCTCCGTACTGGCTCACACAGTTATGTATCCTAGGTGACAGCAGCTTATTTGAAAGACTCACTGCTAGAATTGAACTGAGTTAATTTAGAAGGTTTACGCAGAATGGGGATGCCAGGCTCGGGGAACTGGAATTCTGTCTAAGTGACACTACAGCCGATGAATGGATAACCTGCGTTTCCCTGCTCAATCTCATAGTTGCTTCTACTGATAAAAAAAGAACGAATCAATAAGTTTAAAAATTTATCCTCCATTTAACAGGTCCCAAACATTCTGAAAGTCTTGTATAATTTACAATATGATCACCACAGAATTTTTAAAATATTCTATATAATCTTTATCTGATTTTTTTTTTAATGAGAATTACCTTTTTAAAGAAATTAAGGAACTTTAAATGTAAAGCTCTTCAAAGTGCTCCAAAGAGCAGTAACTACACATCATATCTGTTCTATAGTGAGGTGTTTTGGTTTTTTTAAGAGACTCATAAATATAGTGAAATAGTGGCTGATGTTCACCAAAACTATTGGAATTAAATTCTTGTGTGTAAACCATGCACCTATGCCTACACATATGTTCCAATAAATATTTATACTATCTTTATATTTTTATGGCTAATCTGTTCAAATTTTTGTTCAGTACCAAATACGTTAAATTTTTAAATCAGAAGGTGGTATCTTTATGTGTTTAAGTTGTGGTGCATTGAAGCAAATAATTTCCTTGCACTTCAGTGGGTGATACCTAGCAAGTCTAAAATATGGCATTTGGAGCTGCAGATTCATCTTTATGTTGAAATGTGATCAATTAATGTTTCCTAAGGAGAAAAATGCAGCAGAACATGACTGTTGAACAAGTTTTCTGTCTGAAGTACATGGCTCAGAAGAAATCCATCAACATCAGGACCAGAAATACAAATTCTGTCTTGAGACACATATATCCAAGATTATTTCAAGATACCTGATTCCTGATCAGCAGTATGAAAAAAAATTGTAAGGATCTGCCATAAATATCAAGAAAACTATATGAAGAAAGGGCAATATGTTTATTTTAAAAATGTTATTTTTCTGACATGTCACAATGTGATAATGTTCAGTCCACACCATAAGTTCTAGCACCTTTCCACCACCAAAATAAAACCTTTACCGTATTCTGAATCATTCTGATGTCACTCAAAATTATCATGGATCATATATACATGTGTATATATGTCATAGGTCTCCTGTAGATTCAGAGGAAAGAAAATAAATGTTACACTAGAGGGATTTTATGTAAAAAAAAAGGTTTTATTTGCAAAAGTGTACATTTCTGCTGGGTCCAAAAAGCATTGTAGTATAGGACAGTACATATTTAAGATTTTAGCTTCCTTGACACTAGGCTCCACTTTTGAGCACAGATTTCTCCAGAAGACAGGTATGCTGACAAAGAGCCTTTCAAAATAATATTAAAGCTCTTTTGAGATGAAGGATATATATTTCAGGCCCAAAAGTAGGTGGGGATTTATTTAAGATGGGAAACAGTAAAGCTGTCACTCTGAAGAGGTAAAAAAACAATTTTTGAGCAGGTAAGCAATGAAGAAATAGGAAAACTAGGCATTTTTTTCTTAAAGGAAACATTTTCTTTTATGTATGTATGTATGTATGTATAAATATACATAGCAAATGAGCATTAAAACCTGCAGTGATCTGTATCTTTTTTGTACAATGTAATTCCATGAGAGTTTCGTACAAATTTTGTAGGCATTTCCAACAAACCAGAGATTTCAGAAAGGTGTGTGCCTTGAATATCCTGTAGAATATCCTGGAACCTTCTCCTTTACACCTTTTAATATTTGATGACATTACTGAGCCAAATACATTGTTAGAGTGACACTAAGGATTACAGCTTCACTCTAGGGTTGTACTACAGCTGAGGTTTTCCTAGGATAAAATTCAGACCTTGAAACCTACAAGAGCAGCTAAACAAATCAGCCCAACAGACTCTTAATTTCTATTATTTCAGGAAAACCAAAAGTCATTGGAGTTTGTTGTACATCTCACTTATAATAAAATTCTCAACTGACTTTAATATTACTCCACTCAGTGGAGTTGCACCAGTTAAAGTGGAATGAAATCAGAGCCCTAAGGAGAAGTATTTTCACCCATCTCTAGGATTTGTCTGCATGCAAGCTTACTAAATCCAGGAGTGAACTTTATCACAATTTCTAAAGAAATTAGATTTAATGAAAGTGAAGAACTCTTAAGAAAACCACCCTAAAATTGTACTGATATGGCTGAAAATGTGGACTATGCTCTCTAAATGCACATCATAATATTTTTCCACCAAGAATGACTCTCCACAAAAGAATTGAAAAAAGATATTTAAATAGTCTGGTCAGAATTGATCGTTCTTGTAGAAGTAAAAATGCTGTGTACAAAATTTTTAACCTACTCAGTCATTTTCTGTGGCTGTAATAATATGCCAAGCTACTTAGAAACAAAAAAAAAAAAAAAAAAAAGCTTGAATTATCCACTCTCTTTAAAATCTTTTAATTAAACAATATAATTTGCACTGATACTAGTAATGCATCTCTTTCCTGGTATTCAAGGCCTTCTATAACCCTGTCATTCTTAATTGCTTGAAGGTAGCTTTCTATCTTCACTTCAGGGACGACCCAGAGCAATTAACTATCAGTAGAACAGTGAAACCGTGCAACGAACTGGGAGATTCAGGAGCTCAAAGGAGAAAATTTTCATAGGAACTGAGTATGAACCATGGGCTTTGCTATGAAATTCCACCTTCACCATTCTTCTAATGGTTTTCATACACACCAGCCTGTTGTCCAAATATGTATTTTCCAGACTTGGGAGGAAAGTGATTGAATCTCCTTATTAACTTCACTTACTCCAGTGCAAGTTATTTTTCCCCCACTTACATCAGGTAGATTTGGGTGGGGTTTTTTTTGTTGGCACCCACTGACACTAATTTTCTGATCAGCACACCATTTAATTTAAAGGCTGTTTTTGTAACTTGCTAATGTGACTTAGAGATTCTAGTGCGTCTTGTTGCCTGCTTAAAGTACGCATTTGTTTCTTAAAGAAGGAGAACATCTGGGCTGATTTCACTGGCACCTTCTCTAAAGCTGTGTAGAAGCAATCTCAGATCACAAGAGACTACTAGAGGAACTGAGAGGCCACACCTGGCACTGCTGATGTCACGGTAGCACCTTTGTGTTTGGGGTGGGAGGGAATAAAGGCAGCTGGCTCTAATCTGTTCCATCTGCCTTTGCATATTCTTCAGACAGACGGGAGTCAGCCTGGGGAGCAAAAGTCAGCGTAAGTGAGTATAAGTCTGCAAGTTTTTCACTGGAGTTGCTCTTAGTTCTCAGGTCTGTCCTGTGTTTCATTTTGTGAGCTGTTATCCTATTTTCTGGAGTATCCACCCAAAAGAAAGGAGGCTAAAAGTCTTCCTGTAACCATTAATATTCTGCTTCTGAAGTGTCACTGTTAGCTGAAAACCTGAAGAGATTGATTCCTGATGCCAGCTACATTGGTAATTATGTGACCCTGCTCCCATCCAGTAGTAACATCTCCCTCTAGGATTAAAAATTTGAAATAACTTGCCTGATTTCCCACGTCATTGAACTTGAATAGCTTTATTAGGAGGAACTTGGGTTATATCAAAAAGGTGCCAGAAAACTGCTTTCCATCTCAGAAAAAGGGCATGGCAGACATTTTGCAGATAATACCAAGATGGTCCTTTGATTTTTTTTTTTTATTTTTTTTTTTCAGTTAATGGCTCTGCTTAACAGCTTGGTCTTACAATGTAGCATGCTTACTATTTGCACAAGTCCATAAGAAATCTTCAAAAAAAATCACCAAGCTCAGTTACAGGCAAATCACCTTTGAAAACTGTTTGCCTTCATGTGAGACAATATTGGGATTGTGCTACTGAACCTGTGCAAAACAAAGCATGAATTAGTTTTAGAGCCAAATGTCATTTTGTCAATGCTGTTTTCACTATGAACAGGTGTGTCATTTCTATGGATATTTGATGCTATTTGTGTTAACTGCAACTACTGACTAGTGGTTATGTAGTTTTCCATTTTAGAAGAGTTATTTGGGCATTAAATATATGGAACTGTATGTGTTTATATCATCGCAAAGATGATGCGAGAGTTCAAAAAACTCTGATTCAATTTGACTTTAATTTTCATATACCTCAACACCCGCAGATTGTGGTGGTACAAGTACTGAACTGATGCTCTCATTTCACCTGGATACTTGTGCAAACTGTAAATTTTGCAGGTATGCCTCAAGGCACTTACATCATTAGGAACCTTCAAACACATGTAAATACAGCTGTGTCTATGTCAGTCATGAACTGATGGGTTTTGATGTCCTTAGCAGGCTTTTCAGGCCTATTATTCTCTGCAATAAATTATTCACGTAAGGATGCTGTCCATGACATTAACTGTTACAAGGTTTGGAAGAAAATTTAGACTTCAGAAAAGAATCATATAAAAGTATCCAACTGCAAAATTGAAGCAACAAAGGTAAACTTGGAAATTGGTAATTTTATATGATTCTTGTACAACGTATTTATCTGTATAGAATTGGTATGTTGATACACATCCATATGTCCTGCATTAGACAGAGGAAGAGATCTGTGGCAAATCTGTATTCCGAACATTACATACAGCCACCCGAGCCCCACTGTTAGTCTACTGCTCTGTACCTGCTCAGAGCAAAGGAAACTGTTTAGACTACTGTGCAAAGGATATATTCCCATACTCCTATTGAAAATAAGGAAAGGCACTGAATACATAGAGTAAAACACAGTAAGTGATTCACAATTCTAAAGGACAAATTCCTCAAAAATTTTCAGTAGCATACACGCACTTCATGTACATAAATGTAGCTGCATTCAGGACCGAGGCACATACACTGATAAATAAAAATGCCCTGAAACCATTCAGTTCTGCTATACTTCATGAGTTTAACTTTCAGGAATGCTTCTATCTCAAGTGTTCTATCATGACAAATATGTAATAAAAAATGTCTGCCATGTCTGCATCCATAAATCACTATTATGTGTCATTTATTCTCTCTTCCAGGAAAACACATGTATTTGGTATTTATTCATTGTTCTAAAATAGAAGAGAGAGCGATATGCCTTGTGTTGTCCCTGAAATAGGTAGTTTTGTTAAAGAAAGAGGTTTTTGAAAGTTCTGTGTTTATTGAGCTGTTATAAAAGCAATACAAAGGCGTAATTAATATCTTCCTTTTCAGAACACCTAGATCTGTATATCAGCCCTATAGCTTTTAGTAAGTACATATAACTTTCAGAAATGTACATATATCTGGGTCATGCTAATTACCCACCTTGGGAGGCAAGAATGTGCCTATACTTCTCTACCTAGTTGGCATACTCTTGAGACCAGAGTTGGAAGAGCACGCTTCAGAAAGTCTAAAAATACATTTCCTAGGCTCTTAGCCATTAAACTGCTTAAAGAGGAGGTGTCTCATATAGTGGCTGACAGCCTGTAATTTGTGTTACGCAGGATATAAGACTAGATAATAAAAAACAACACTTCTTCCCTTGAAGCCTATGAATCGCACGTAATAGAGAAATCACTGTGTTAATGTGTAAGAAAATTGTCAGACTATAAAAATGGCCACCTCTTTTATTTTACGAAGAATAATCTTATCATATTTCTTGTGTAGATGGAATTATGTGTCAATGAGTCCCCCAAAATGCCAAGTCAAGTCCTAGCACTCTTTATGGACTAATTGGAAAAAACATTCGAAACATTGCCTTAAGTCAGAACGTACATGAAAACTGAAACATCTTCATGGAAAACTCGTATGAAAGTGTGAGTCAAAAGGAGATTATCTTCCTCAAAGCTCAATATTTTGTTGTGATCATTTAATTTGAATACTTTAAACTGAGTACTACAGTTAAACAATTTCATTTTCAGGAATGTTATGCCATTAATTATTTTTATTTCATACAGACTCTCATAACGCATTTATGATAGGGCATGGGGGGTTTCTAGTTATACAGTAAGAAATGAGGTTCCCATGTTATACAGGGATTGCTACACCAGATAAACCTGGGCAAAACATTTTTGTGAGTTATTTGTGCAGCAGAACTGGACCCATTCATTTTTGCTTTTTGATATAGGAGGAGAAAAAGCTTATACAAAGCTGACAAATTCAATGAGGAACAGAAATTGTGATCTAATCCAGAAAACTTTATAAACCAGAGGCTAAAGCAGTCTCATAAGAGTGCTCTGAATTAGGAAGAAGAAAGATTCAAACTCCTAAGACCCAGAGTTTTAATTTAAAAACCCAACCCAGTGTTCTAATATTTAGTTTCTCTTTGAACCTCAACATTCAAATATATATTCACTGTAAGTTAAGTAGTCTTCTTTAGCTGCAATATGCTCACACAAAAGGAGAGGATGGAATCACAGGCTACTTCAGTGAAGGATTTATTATTCTACATCAGAATTATCTTTATTCGTGAAGACTTCAAATACTTTCTTAATCTTCAGTTTTACAGTAGCAGGAAAAAGATCCTGTTATTTGCTAAAATATAAAAAGAGAAATGGGAGTTTGTAGTTTCTCCCTGACTATATGAAAAAGATGCAGAGGTTATTTCGTTCAATCAGGTCAGAATATTTCTGGCTAAAAAGAATTCCAAACTTTTCCCTGATAGTATATGTTGACTATCCGAGAGGAGGAAAGCCAGTTGTTGAGGTATATCTTCTACGTATAGTTACTGATGTTCAGTTTCAAACCTTGCAGACAGACACTGCGGTATTAACATGCTGTTTGATTGATAATTCATTAGTACAACGTGTGAAACGTATGTACAAACAGATGAAGATGTGCCACTGGGGAGAATACAACAGCATATTCACTTGGATTGGGGGAAAAATCTCTGCTACTTCTTTTATGATTTTATGTGCTAATTATTCAATATATATAATATGGAAGCATGTCTGCATGTAGTAAATAGGAGGACTCTCCTTCACCATATCTATCCTCATTTTCTAATCTGCCTCTGCATCCTTAACGAAGCTGGAACTCACACACCCACTAGCACACCTGGTCTGTGGGGAAAAGCCGTAGGGAAGTGGGAAACCAGACATTCCATCTGCTCATGTAAGGAAGAGCTGAATGCTATATTTCCATATCTTTGCACCATGATCAGGCTGTGCCGGGGCCACACAGAGGACCAGGTTTCAAACAGACACCTGTAGTTCCTCCTGTGCTGCTGTGCAGTGAGCGTGGGGACTTCAGACAGTCGGCGAGCAGCATCCTGCTTGGGCTTGGTGTCATCCCTCAGAACTGGCAGCATCTGAGCTGTTCGGATAATTAGTAGAAGTGCTTGAGAATAGAGCATATTGAAATGTCACTACAAGGATGCAATCTTATTTTTGAAAGTGCATATAGATTAATTGACAGGGAAAAACAAAAAAAAAAAAACCACAGCCCCAGTTAATATATATATGTAATTAGATCATTTTGTATCATTTATACTGGATTATAATATCCACCTTCACATACATAAGTACATGAGAGGGAAAACCCACACAATCTGTTTTCCTTTATATTTGCAGTATATTTTATATTTATTTTATCTCTGTTTGCCTCTGTTTTCAAAGTGTTGTTTAGCTGGAGAACTGATGAAGCACTGATGCTTTTGTGGTTGTGAAATGTCCGTCATTATGCTGAAGGACAGAGGAAAACCTGACTGGCAGTTAAAGCATGAACTTCCTATACCTTAAAGTATGTTTCTCAACAACTATTTTGCCCTTAGTGCATCTGGTGACAGTTTCAGCAGATATTTCAGTATCAGTGAAGTGTGGTCATGAGTGTTGACATGCCTCGGCATGTTATTCATACTAAAAGAACAACTTTCCAGAATTGCTATATCCTTGATTCAAAAGCTAGATAAATTTATTTTTAGGAGCTCTTTTTGGAGCCCTTCTGATTGCTTCAGTGTTTCAGCTTATTGTAGGGGTTTTGCCTGTAAGTAGGCACTAAGAATAAAACTAAACACAGTAGGGCCAATAACCTTGGTTTGGGAAGAGAGATTTATCAGTAGTAACACAGAGCAAGAAAAGGAGCATGTGAAAACTTTGAACGTTGTTGCTGGGTAAATTTCAGTGTGTATTGTTACCTAAAGCAGCATTTTTTTTTTTTCCCCCCTGCATTTCAGTTTTCTTTAGAAGCTGTCCAACTTGTTTGAGCTGTTTGAGTTTTGTGTGTGGGGTGTGTTTTTCTTTCAAACTAAAATAAGTAATGAACAGGGTTTCTGTGGTCTTAGAACAAAGCCACTGCCTGTGTGAAGGCAGATGAAATGTTAATTAGATTACAGGTGAACTTCATTATCATGCAGTGAAGGTGTTCAGCTTTCCTGTGTTCAAGGCAGTAGTGTGAATATGCATTGAGAGAAATCACAGAATCATTTAGGTTGGAAAAGACCTTTAAGATCATCAAATCCAACCGTTAACCCAGGACTGCCAAGTCCACCACTAACCCATGGCCCTAAGCACTGCATCTGTGTGGTTTTTAAACGCTTCCAGGGATGGTGGTTCCACATCTCTTGGAAGCCTGTTGTTATTTTGTCTCACAGGATGGTTTGCATTGGAAGAGGCCTTAAAGTTCATCTAGTTCCACCTCCCCTGCCATGTGCAGGGACACCCCCCACCAGCCCAGGTTGCCCAAAGCCCCGTCCAGCCTGGCCTTGGGCACTGCCAGGGATGGGGCACCCACAGCTGCTCTGGGCAGCCTGGGCTGGTGTCTCACCACCCTCATAGTGAAGAATTTATTCCTGATATCTAATCTCAGCCTCCCCTCTCTCAGCCTAAAGCCATTCCCCCTTGCCCATCACTACAGGCCCTTGTCAAAACCCCCCCAGCTTTCCTGTCGGCCCCGTTAGGTGCTGGAAGCTGCTGCAAGGTCTCCCTGGAACCTTCTCTGCTCCAGGCTGAGCAACCCCAACTCTCTCAGCCTGCCTGCACAGGAGAGGGGCTCCAGCCCTCCCATCATCCTCATGTCCCTCCTCTGGACTCGCTCCAACAGGTCCATGTCCTTGTGCTGGGGGCTCCAGAGCTGGACACAGCACCGCAGGGGGGGTCTCAGGAGAGCAGAGCAGAGGAGAAGAATCCCCTCCCTTGACCTGCCACGCTTCTTTTGACTCAGCCCAGGGTACAGTTGGCTTTCTGGGCTGCAAGGGCACATTGTTGGGCCATGTTGAGCTTCTTGTCCATCAAAATCCCCAAGTCTTTCTCTTCAGGGCTGCTCCCAATCCATTCTCTACCCAGCCTGCATTTGTGCTTGGGATTGCCCCAACCCACGTGTGTGCTAAGTAGAAACCTCAGAGAATACAAAAAGGTGAGTAAAGCTGGCTGAAACTTCAGTAAAACTTTATGCATCTCTTGTCTTGCCTGTTTCCTGAAGGACATTGTTTTCCTTACAGTGTGAAAGTTTCTTTCTTTTGTGAAGTGCTTTGCTAATTAAATATCTGTAGCACCTGTGAGATGCTTGCAGTGTGGGAGGATGGTGACTTCTGGCACAAAGGTCATAAGAGCAGCCTGTTCTGGGCTACTGTGCTCAAAACTTTCCCCTGAAAAGCTGAGGTATTAAGTAGAAAACCACATGGACAAACTTCAGTAGCCTGACATTTAAATCTGTTTCCAGACGGATTTGAAAACTATCGGTGTCTGTAAAGTCTCAAGGAAGCCGGGAAGGCTCTGAAGAGCTATAGAAATACAGGCATAAAAGATGTTATTATTCCATTCTTTTCTCCTAGCAGCGTGGAGACACAGACAGTAGGAGAAAAAAAAACTGCTCCAAAAGTTTTAAAATACCATAGCTATTCCCTGCCAAAGTATTTTCTCCTAGGACCAACTGTTCTAATATTCAATAGGCCCAAACAAACCTTTAATAACACCAGCTACCCGTCCCCTTTGTTATTTATGTTGCAAGGGTCAGGAAGGAAAGGAGATGTTTAGAAGAATGGGAAGGGAAAGAGCCATTGGCATGGTAGTGGAGTGCAACTTAGAAGTGCAAAAGCCAGATGTGGCAATCCTTCAGCATCACCAGGTCCTTGCTTGGCTTGAGACTGTAGGAAAAACTGCCTGGGAGAACTGGAAGATGTGCCTCATGCAAGTTATCTAGTTGTTAATTTAATCTTTAAATAGAAGAACCCTGCTAATGCATTTCTGTCATTTTTGATGTGTGATCAGAGTTCAACAATGCTATATTTTTGTCAAAGACATTTCAACTCCGACGCTTTCAGATCTTCAATTTTCATAATTGATTTGATAACAAAATTACTTATATTAAGTTGATGACAATACTTTTGTGAGAGATAAAAAAAGGCTTCCTTCAACCATCCTCCTCCCCTCATTACTGTATTTTAGCTCATATCTCTGAAAGTAATAGATGTTTAGTATTAGATGTTTAGGCTATAGGCTTGATTTGATCATCACCTGTACATCAGCAAAGAATCTGTTCAAATACAGCAAACCAAACTGAGCTGTGTGTACTTTAGCATACATGCTTTCAGACCAGTTGAGAAGGATGTTGTAAAGTAGATCTATGTCCGGAGAAGGCGGCTAATGAAGACAAAACCCGAAGACCTCCAGGTACTGAGCAGATGTCTATGGTACTTGCCTAATCAGACTAAGTCCATGGGTAGAAGAAGGTAGCAGAGTGCTGTCATGTAATCCAGGAGTTGATAGGTGTGGCAAAAACAGAAATAAACATAAGAAGGCCTAAGAAAGGCGAAAGAATTTACTTATGTTTGCCTCTAAAATAAGCAAGCTCAAACAGTAAAAAAAAAAAAAAGTTTACTGACTTGTAAACAGAGCTTCTGTCTGTTTCCACCAAAAATTTCATAAGGTTTTGTGTAACTTAACCTTAAATAAAGACAAATAACTGAAATAACCTCTGGCTCTCCAAAACATGAACGTTTAGGGATAGCTTTTTAAAAAGCATGAAGGTACCTAGCTCTTACAGGTGGTACCAGGTATCTGGGTACTCCTAGATGACTGTTCCAAACCCACATTATTATAAGCTTAAAGGACCTTGAATCATAAATGCTTCAACTCTAGTATTAAATAGAAAGAAGAGAAGGGAATAGGTAGAGTATATGTTATTTTATAATAATGTGTTTGAATATAATGCCCGAATATAAATATTCCCCCTAAAGAAATATGTTGAATTTTTTATATCTAAACATGGGAAAAGAAAGAAAAGAGAAAAATAAAAAGAAAGAAATCCTCACTGTTTTTTAAGCCTAAAAGTTTTATGAGGAAATGGCATACATACATTACATACACACAAACATTACTTATGTGCATTAAAATGTCAAATAATCTGAAACGGAAGTAGTACTATTTCAGAACTACTTCTTTTTGTATAAATCCAGGAGCAGTGTCTATATAAAGTGACTCTAGAGCACAATGAAGCATGCTGAATGTGTTTAAAATTTATCAGTAAACTCCTTTTAGTTATCAAGCTGGAGAACATTTATCCTATTCATTATTGACATCTCCCAGAATTCTTTCTGTGGTTTTGTGCAAATAGCTTGTCAGCCTTTTGGCAAATAGGGATGATTTTCAGTAACATTTTTCAGATTCTTCAAATTGAATTATACATCCAGAGGCACTCAATCTTTCTCGCCATTAATTTTACAGAAAAAAGAAATCCTTTCGTGTTGAAGGCTAGCTCTGCAAAGGGGACCTAAGCATTGCAATGCTAACGGAGATCTGACCAAACTGCTAGAGAAATCTAGCCCGCCAGAATTCACAACCCTTGGCTTAGTCTGCAGGATTGTTCTACAATACATAGAAAAATAAGTGCCTTTGGGTACTGCTGGAATTTCAGTACTGAGAACTCCTGTAACTGTGAAGAAGTGGATAAGCAAAGGTTGTGAAGTCTAAACTGTGGTTGTCACAATTTATGCTGTGAATTTGCAAACATCTCAGTTTTGGCATTGAGCATGGCAATGCTAAGAAGGCACATCCATGGCCACAGCCCTGTGTGTGTTTTGGCAGCTTCCAGCTTTTTTTTTTTCGGTTCTTACTGATTTAAAATCTGTTAGAACATTTTATTTCAAAGTAGCTTTAAAAAAAATGTGTCTATAATTTTAATAACAGTTATGGACTGTTAAGCTGATTTTAGTAACTCCTTAAAATGCAGGATATATTACCATTCAATTAGTATATTAATACCGGACAAGGTCTTTATTAGGCCTTTGATATCTCTCTTCCTGCCTATTGAGATTCTGGAAAGGAGGCCTAAACAGATGAAGATTAGAGCAACATGTGAAATCTTTACGTCTAGCTAACACCAAAGCTGGGACTGGCACTGGGCTGTGGCATGGAGCCTTGCTTGGGCACAGAGCGCAGTCACTGCCACACAGGGGGTCGATCCAGCACAGACAGCAGAATCACCAGAGGAACGTTATAATCTGCCATACACAAATCTTTTATTGCTACTGACTGAGACACACTCAGAAAAGATTTAAGGTTTTGAACAGCCTAGAATATGTGGGGTGTAAAATTGCTTCCCATCCAGTACTCAGAAGTTCAGGACTCATCTGCTTCTATAAAAGTCAATAAATGTGTGAAAACTGAGGTGTGCTGAATGAGGTGCTATGCAATGCATTTAGTTTGGCATATCATACTGTAAAGAAAAGTCTGAGGTTCTCCTTTAGCTATCAAATGTAGCTTTCTGCAGATGGCAAAAGGTGAGTTTCAAGAATTACAGATCAAATTGCAATGATTTATTACTTTCCTTAAGAAAACACTTACTAGTATAGAAGGTTAGATTGGGGAAAATGCCTTACATATCCTTTGAGGGTTTGCATATGAATTATATTATCAAATGTCAGCTAATAACTACTATTTTGTATGGTAAACCCACCTCTTATTATCAAATTGTTTATGTTATCAACTAGTTAAAGAAAGAATACATGTATAGCTGTGAGCTGATGGTCAATAAGTGATTGTTTTTTCTCTATTGCAATAAGGACAGAGATTACAAAGACAGTCTTGTTTTCATTATTTTACTTCTTTTAAATCTTCTGTTGAGATTCTACTGTTTTGTGGGGGTTTTTTGGGAATGAAGGAACAAAACAATGGATGCCTTATGTCCTGGTCTTATTGTTCAGGTGCAGGAAATACTCCCGCTTCCTTGAGCAGGATTTCAACCTGCAAACATGATGCAGAATGGAATTTGGCAGGTTTTATACTAAACGCTTTATTAAAACTGGAGCCGAATTTTCCTGTAGCTACTGCCTCTCTCTTCGGTTGCTGAGAGTGGTGAGTCTAAGACCAGGAAGGCAGGGGTAGAAGTGTAGGCAAAGATATGTCAAGTAGTAAAGCCACTGTGGTCAAGCAATGAAATAGGATCTCAAGGGCAGGCCACTGGCGTCAAAAGGCACCTTGCTGCTAAGCAGAAGTCCTCAACAGCCAGGAGCTGCTGACGAGTGCTACTGCTTGTGGCGAATTCAAGTTTTGGCAGGGCTGTTGCTGGGGGGCAACATCTGTTTACAGTGGGAAAAAAATTTCATAGTCCATCTCTTAGGAATAACAACTAATTGCTCTAAATTTTTAAGAGAGGACACATGGAAGGACTGTGGCATCATTTATTGTAAAGGTATTGGAAATAACTGTATAAAAGCCAATCTGCCATGAAACCAGGCATTAAGTTGGCCACTGCTTTGCTTATGAGGTAAATTGTGAGTGCTGCTTTTATTGTTGAATTGCTGTTAGAAAAATGGAAAAAAGCTCCACCTGCTCGCCTTCGTCCAGCCCACAGATACTATTGGCAGGCTGATATGGTAGAAATTTGTTTTGCATTCAGAGTGATGGTAATGAAAATAAAATGGTCATCAATATAGCTAATATTACTACTGATTCAATATTACCATTTTTTCTTTATTTGCACTATTGTTTTGCTATGACCTTTCTCTCTTGTACAGTGCGTTCTTTCTTCTTCACCTTTAAGAAACAAAAATATGCATCAATATATGCCTTGAAATAGTCAATCCATCAGCTATTGTTTTTAACTTTGGGCTTTGATGTAAGACTTTAAGACTTTGGGCTATGGCAGGTTATGCCATTAAAATACACTTTAAGTTATGAGATATTCTAGAAAACTGTAGGGGTTTAAAATGTTTATAATAAATTGATGTATTACCATCTATGTGATGGAGCACTAGTTTGAATAGTATAAAGCTCAGTCACTAATCTTGTGTTTATATAAATTCCTTTTTGAGGCTTTATATTGAATTAATCAATTTAAAATCAGATTACTCAAATACCTCCAAACATTAAATATATTGACATTTTTTCTCTGATTTTTATGGAGTAGTCTTAATTCTACTTTGAATCAATAATCTGGCTGTGATCTTGTTCATTAGTTAACTGCAAGGGCAATATTCCAGCCTCGCTGAAGTCCATGATAAAACCCTTATTGATTAAAATGAGGCTGGCAGTTCAGCCTTATTATTTTTCAAGATTTAAAGACATGGATCTTATGGAACTTTTAATTATACATTTCCTCTTTATATTTCATATATGAAATATATAGGAAGAAAACTGCCATTTAACAGTCACAGTATTTGCAAAAGCTTACATAAACAACCTAGACACAAAAACAGAGTAGGTCATAAATTTATGGTAGAGAATAAATTAGATGATATTGTATAGTTATCAAGTTCAGCAAGTATGATCAATCATTTCTTAATCAAAGATACTAAGCAGTTAGTGTTAATTACTGTATTCATATTGGAACACAGATGAAAACACAATAATGTATTATTTAAAATACAGCTTTAATACAGGTGATGCTGAGTTGAAATGGCTTTCAGAGCTGGGAATATGTTGTTGTAAAATAAAATTGCTCATAACCATCTATCAAATAATTCTGGCTATTCATCACGCTGTTCCTGAAAAAAGTTATAGTCAAGCAAGCATGGCTTCATTGTATGATGCAAGTAAAAGCAGAGATGTGCTGAGCAGGTTTGCAACGTCATTACAGTTTGGGTTGCTGTAAACTATAAAGCTTTAACTATTACTCTTCATCTGAATTACTTGTATCTTTGTTTTTAAAGAGAGATGGTTTTTAAAAAAAAAAAAAAGATGTGAGTTAGATATCTGAGTAGATTGATCTTCAGGTATAGGAATAACAAAATGTGGTTTAGGTCTTGCAATCCAAAATCAAATTGCTGTATTTGACTTTCACAGCCTCCCCATTCAGATTTGTTATGGGGCAGGAGCAGCAACTCTAACGCGGGTGGGTCTTGGCTGTCCAGTTTACAGCTGCTTCAACAGGAAATCTTCATAGCGGCATTGTGCATGTCAGGTCAGCGGTAATAAGGCTTTCAAAGTATTATCTTTGAAATGCTGGGAGGCTGTGGATGTGATTTACAGACTTTTTATATGGTTCCTCTCTACATTGTGTTGCAGTTTTTTTCATTGCTTGTAATCACTTTGAAGAACGAGATCTTAACCACACATTTATAAAACTCAATGTTCATGTGAGCGATTGGAGGGCAAGAAAAGGGCGAAAGAGCCAACAGGGTGTATTTTATGAAGCCTTATACTGTTTTATAAATTCTACTAGGACCTAGGTTCTAATTCAGCCCCCACTGAATTTAGAGCCACCTCAGAGATACTCATGACATCTTGTAACTTTGAATATGTCCCATTACTGCACCAAGGGATTAGTAGGAAACAATGCTTCGTGAGGGAGACCCTTCTCTGTGGCAGCAAAGTGTGAAATAGTGCCAGAGAGCCTATTTGCCAACTTTATGCAATGAAGCCTTTCTTTCCTGCTGGGGAAAGTCCCAGAAAACCAGCTAAACTGTCTTAATAGTCCCTTTTCTGTCATCAAAGTGCCGTGAAAGGGTGTAGCAAAGCTGGCGAAGTACTGTCTCGTGCTTATGACGCGACATAGCATTTCTCTTATCTTTTTTTTTTTTTCCTCCCTGATGAAGTAATTTGGAATTTAAAAAGTGCTTAGATGAGAAGATGGTTCCTCAAGTAATCCTGATTTTTCCTTTCTGTCCTTATTAACACTGTATGCTATATTTATTTTAAAAGTACATCTGTGCCTTCCCTAGTCTAATTATTCTCAAAACCTTAGTTCTGTTTGAACAGGTTATTTCTGAAGAACGTGAATTGCAGTGCTGACATACAAAGGCATTTGCTTAGGAGACATGCCTGCTAGTCACACTAACCTACAAACCAAACCTGTGAAACCAAGCTGCGTCAGGGCTTGTATTTCTACTACTGACTCCATAAGCTTATACCCTAATACGGGAGAAAAAGAAAATGTTCTTTTTGTGGTGCAATTTCATGAGAAGAAGGTTACTTGTGGGTTTTCTTTACATTCACTAAGCCAGTATTGTGCATGTTCTGACATGCTAAAGGTCATTTAAAATATCTTTCTCTAGTTTTATACAAGTAGTATGAAAAAAAACCAAAAAAAAGAAAAAAAGCATTAGGAAAAGTAAGACCTCAACACATTATTTGAAAGTTTATGATTCATTACAGTTCGGATACTTTCATTTAATTCCCTTGGAGATTTTCTTTTTGTATGCTTTTTCAAAATAAGAAATGACATTTGGGGGGAAAGGGAGAAAGGGAGAGACCAGCCTCTGTGCAAGAAATCTATTATAATTCTTTTTTTTTTTCCTCACTCTTCTCCCTGTGCAATTCACAGAGATGGAAAAAAGTTATTGATCCAAGCAAGAGATCAATAGGCAGAGCCATTCACAATTAGAGAATTCTGTAGAGAATAACTTGAATCAAATTAACCTGGAGCACCTGATGCAGTTTTGCCTGGTAACCTTGCTCTCAAGCATGTTTTAAGTTTAATGAATTATATTTATGTGGTAAGGAAGGGTGTATTGAGAATTGTTAAAGATATAGTCTCTAGGTTGCACCATAATCTCTTTTGTAATCACTTATTAGTATAGCTTTTATGCTTGGAGATTATAGGGTTTTATTTCAAAAGACCATGGTCATACTGCTTTTATTAGTTCTACTTCTAAAGGTCATGTCACAGTTGTCAAAAATAAGCATAGATTTTAGGATTAATATTTTAAAATTATGTTTAAAACACCGTGTCGACAAAGCTGATATTGTTACTCTCCCTGTGGTAATTTAAGGTTGGGGAGCTTTACTGATTAAACCCTTCATTTTAATTTTAAACATTTGCATTTAAAAGGTAACTTCTTTGACTGGTAATAAATGAGGCATTGATTATATTTAATAACTCCTATGCATTGTGGTGTCACAGCAGACCCAAAAGATAGTACATGCTGTCACATTTAGGATGATAGATTTTATAAAACTGTGTTGCATAAAGATGAACCCTTTTGTGCTACCTTGCAAGGTTGCCATGGTGACGGGGCACTGCTTCATGGGAATTTCACTTTTCTGGTAATGTTAGATACTGAACCCAAACTGCTTCTTTAGATTGTTCCTAAATCTCACTTTTAATATGATATCATTTTATAAAGACTTATGATTCATCTTTTGTATCTTTATTTTTTAAGAAATATCTCCTATAATGCTGTCATAGCTAAAGTACTAAACATGTTAACTTACCAAATGCTGAGTATAGAAGACAGTCTAAAGATTTTTGTATTTTATGTTCCGTGCCATTGCTCAATTTTACGTCTATTTAGGATATGTTTTGCAATTCTACACTTTCTCTGAACTATAAAAAGAAAGATCTTGGGTACTTATAGCCTATGGAAATATTTTTATCATGGGAAAACATTACAGAAAATATGCTGTAGACAGATAAATCCTGTCAATTTAAAAAAAAAAAAAAAACTATTTTGTTAGCAAAATGAATTTAAATCTTAGATGTATAAAAATAGTTATAAAATTGGTTTTAGGTCTGCAAATGAAACCACAGTTGTTTGTGGAGTGACGTATTTTTATTATCCTGTATAAGTAAGAAGTCATATTGGGAGCATCAGTTGATTCTGACATTCATAAGCCAGTGATTTTCTTTACAAATAAACATGACTGACATGGAAAACCTTGCTCCCTGCCTTAAGCACGTATTTCTGAATGTTTGGCTGAGGATTGTTCACTGTGCTGAATCAGCCAGAACTATAATATTCTCGAGATACAGCCAACTCCTTGACATATGGCAGAAAATATATACATGAATGTAAGTCATACCATTTGGTACCCAGTCGGAGTTGCCTAGCTATGCTAATGAAATTCATGCAACAGGAATATTTTTCTGAAGGATCTCTTGCTGTTTTCAAATGAAAACAGATAAAATAAAAGGCTTTCCTGAGGAAAGTGTTGGAAATTGTTCTGCACGTTCTTTTGCCCCATTCATATCGAATGTTCCCCCAGAGTGCTGTAATATTTGTTCAAAGCATCTAGGAGAGAGACTGGCACATACTTCACAAATGACTGAGCCAACTGCGAGAGGGTGCTGGAAGATGTGAGAGCCTCCTCCTGCATGCCTCCGCGTGGGGAAAGATGGCACTGTGCTAATGAAACAGGCTTTCCTTTTGCTCTTGCCTCCCATTTTAAGCAATCTTGGAACAAAGAGCCATTGAAAAGGCCAGGAAAGGGATGTCTTAGGAGAAATAGAATTAAATGGGAAGAGGAATAGGAAGACTTTTTCTTCTCCCTTGCAAAAATGTAGACAAATGCAGTGGAGAATAATCTCTTCCTTTTAAAATTAGTGTTTAAACCCATCTACAAACTGTCCTGCTGCCAATGAAACTCTTTGCTGTATGTTAACTTGCATGCTGTTCTCATTTTGCTAAACTTTGCACTGATGGATTTACGTGGACCCTTTGCGCTTGCTGTCTTTGTCTCTAAATTTAAGTAGTTTTTCAAATGTTTGCATCCTGTTGCTTACATGAAAGAATTAAAAGCTGTTCAGCAGGCAGCATGCTCAGTACTTTTGTTTTTTTTTTCTTCTAATTGCTGAGTAGAGTTTGTAAATGAAGGGCAAAAACTATGTAAAATGTTTCTTCACCTGAGTGTGAGTTCTTGTTTTCTTTGTTACTTTCTATAAGAGTTACTGGATGTCGGAATGCACTGAGACCTTACCACAGTTTCAACTAATTTTTCTTAGTTGTTCTTAAGAAGTTTCTAAGAGGCAAATTTAAACTAAAATTTCAAAATGTCTTTTTATGGGATATGTTCAACTAACATTACTTTTGGTTTCATATATTGTAAATAAAACAGGCTTAAACATATTACTCCAGTATATCACTGTCTTTAAAAATGTAACATGATTTCAGTAAATTTGTTATAAAATTTTTAATGAATAATCTAGTCCATTAAGGTACTTAAAATAATTTCTTCATTAGCAACAGTACTACCACAGGGTGGGGGGACAGGCTGATAAGGAAGGCTTTAAGAAAGTTTGCCACTCATACTACCATACTTAGTCTAAATGGTGGTGATAATTCCCCGCTTTATGTAAATATTCATTCATATATAGGTCTTGATGTTCTGAAATACCTGTTTAAGGTATTAACTAACTCATTAAGAGAGAACTTTGTCCTTCTGGCAGTCTCCTAAAATATTGGTAATGTCTTTCACTTAGAGGGGAAAGTTCCCCTGATCAATATATTCAACATGGAATGCCTATGACTTTTTATCTACTGCAGCAGATAAAAGATCAGAAGGCTCAGATCCTGAGCCGCCACCTTCATCACAATAGAAGTTCAGACGATATTTTGGATAACAAGCCATGCATCATGCGCAGAAACTCTTCTCTCGCTCTTGGTACCTCAGTTCTGTCTGATAAAGTATGAACATATAGGGAAAGGTACAAAACTGCAAACCAGAGAGAACAGATAGAAATTATTCTTAATAATCAGCAATTCCTTACTGCCATAAATTATTCCCAACTTAAATTTTTTAACAGAAGCATATTTATTTTTTTTTTACATAAATGAATAGTAGAGAAATCACTTTTGCTTCAGATGCAAGCTATACCCAGGAATCCTTGCAGTATTATCACTGCAAATAAAGCACGGTGGCCCTTAGTACACAAAAGGTTAAATACTCCAACAACATATTTCTGTGCATTTGCTGTGCTGACTCATTAAAGTATGTACACGAGCTCTCTCCCTCTTGCCTCCCTCCCTCTACAACAAGGATGTCATACTCTTCAGAAAAGATTACTTTCTTCACCCTGTGCGTGATAAGGTGCATACCAATGTCATTCCAAAATTTTACAAAAAGCTGATCCTTCACTTTGAACATGCTGACAGGTATCTTGTGCCAGGAGTGTAGCAGGATACTGCTAGATACCGCTCATAAGTAGCATTAAATATAGGACTTTTTAATCTCACTTTAAGAATGCTGTACTATTGATGCATTTATTTATTAAAATATAACACTTCATAGTGGAGCTTAAGAAACTTGCAGGAGCACCTTGATGGCTGAGGGGAAAAAAAAGGTGAGAAGAATCGGATTTAGATAGCATTCTCCATAAATTAATGTTTTCTTCATGTATATATTTGAGCATGGTTCAGTAGTAAAGCAAATCAGCACTTTACAGAAGAGAGGAGAATTGTGCCCCCTCTCTCATATAACCTTGAGTAAGATCCAAACAATGAAGCTGAGTGAGAGAAGAGATGGCTTGTAAATTTATATGGGACATCTCTCTATTTTATAGTACCTTCTGAAGTTGTTGGGGTTTGAATTTGATCTGAATTAAGAAGCTTGACAGATATTACTAAGTTTTAGATAAAGTGGTCTGAAGTGATTGTATATTAATAATCAGAAAAGCAAATGAAAATACAGCTCAAATTATTTCCATTTTTTTAATAGGACCAGATGCTTATATACTCCTGTGCAAAAAGGAGTCCAAAATAATGACCCTTTAAAAACAGTCATCTTAATAGTCATTAGAAAAGCTTAGTAAACCAGGTTTTCAAGTCAGTGGTTTGGGTTGTTTTTTTGAAAATCTGTTACTTGTAGGATAAAATCTCCAGCTTCACCTGTATACATTGCTTAAGGATCTGATCGGGTTTTTTTCTGCCCTGTTGCCATTTTTAGCATCCCTACTCCATGCTGAAGACAACTAGTTTAAGGGTCATCAATCTCAGCTTCTGCTGTGAATTGCGTTATAAGAACGTTGTGATTTGTTTTGATTTTATTTAAATGCAGCATTTACAATGGAGCAGAGAACCTCATGTGAGCACTCTCACAGTAGCAGCTTGCGTAGATAAAACGTATGTGTCTTTGGTGTCTGTCATCTAAATACATTTTAGCTTTAATTGGCTCCTTTTGAATGACCATTTGAAAGAGAGAATGCTTTGGGTGTGTTGGAGAGAACCCTGTAAACCTTAGCACCTTGCTCCATGGAGCTGTTTAAATTAGGTAGTTCTCCAAGTGCTGACATGTTTTTGGAGGTCATGAGAAGTAAGGCAAAGAAACCCACTGAAAGAGTTTTGCTGGTTCTTTACCAAGAAATGTACTGACCTCAGAGCTGCTTTTCTTACCTTGAGGAATCAGCATATCATCAATCCATAACAGAGCAACAAAATGTAAAAATCTTTGTATTTGCTTTATGCCCTTGCGATCAAAATAGAATTCTTACTTTGTGGGAAATTCTGGGTTTCAAAACTTTTTTTTTTTTTTTTATCCCATGGAAACTGGCTTTTCTCAGAAGTGACACGTTTTGTCAGAGTTGGATATTACTGAAATAACGTTGATGTGAGATTCATTGAATCATAATCAAAAAAGGATATACGGCTACAAATCTGGATGCAATCTGGAGTCTTCTTGGGCAACATGTTCAATTTGAGCATCACATGTGCCGCAGGGACTTAACTCATTAAATTTAATTGTAGAATTGGCTTCTACGTATGTAAAATGTACCCTGGCCAGAGAAATTTGCTAGTACATTTGTAAATACAGTATAATATGGTATGTGTTAGATGTTTTTTAGAGGTTCGTGACATTTTTTTCTGGGAGACTCTGATTTCTTGATTGAACTTTAAAAATAAGTCAAATATGCTGTAGTCAAGGAAGTCACCTAAATATCCACTGTGGGTAGGTAAGAGAGAGGCTCTTGAAGTCATGGAAAGTGTCTGCAGAACATACTCATGAGGCTTCATTTAAGGGTTTTTGAGATCGCAAACCAGAACGGGCAGTGGGAAATGGAGAGTTATATCCTGACCCAGTTTAACACTGACCCACATTCGAAGGCAATGAAAAATGGAAGGATAGATTATTCTTAAACTGTTTCATTGAGTTAGCCTTCAAGGGAAGAAACATGACTTTCTGATCTAGGATTCCTTCCTCCCCCTCAAAAATTGTTTATTTACTTTTTGTTGTTATACACAATTTAATAAAACAATACAGGAAAAGTATATTAACCATTATAATTTTGAGTTGTACTTAATTATATTAGTAGATCTTTATTTATATGTCATTACTTTTCAGAATAACTGAGAGAATGTAAACATTTCAAATTCCTAATCTCTCTCTTTGTGACTATGAGAAGAGGTATACATTCTTTCCTACAGTGGGAAAAGTATATGAACCTTTTGACCCTTATCTGCAAATATGAGAGAAGTGAGACAGCTGTCATATTTCCAGAGTAATAAATATTCTTTCTAAGCACTAATAATATGTGTGATGTAATATATTTAGGATACTATTAGACTGAGTTTGTATTGGGTAGAACACAGAAACAAAAGCAGTAGGTAAAGGTGGCCCTGCCTCTCATTTTAGGGCAAGCAAGAATTTCTGCCGAACTACAACCAATATTCAAATGTCCCTCGATTGCTTGGAACTGCTGGTGCAGCTACATTGACCTTGTTTTCCAGGAACAGTATGCTCTTTATTTCCCACCTTGGTCACACTGGAAATGAGAGCAAAGACGTTCTCTTTCTCCTTTCCTCCAAATCAAATCAAACTCAGACATGCAAGGACAAAATAAAAAGCAGTCAGCTTTCCAAGATCTTTATGGTCCAAAATAATTAATCTACTGTATGTTATAATTATGTCTAGCTACAAAAATAGAAAGTAGTACAGTGCTATTTTTTCCTAGTGCTGAAAATGCATTGAGGTCGTTACACATTCTCTCAAGGAAAGGTCTGTTACCTCTTTGCTATCTGGAAAATAGTTATGCTGATTTCTTGGCAGGTATTTTGATTGATTCCTGTTGAAAAAGAAAAAAAACCAATACCCTATGATATGAAAAAATTTAGTATCGTAGGGTTTTTTATGTTACGTTCTAACTTGGTGAAGGAAAGTTGCAGTCTTCTCTTCTCAGTTTAAAGAACAGATGCTATAGCCAGCTGCAAAGCTACTTCTAATGAAAAGCATTTGAATTGACCATGACATCTGAGTAGATTATTCAACTATGTCTAAAACACTGTTTGCATTAACACCTACCTTAGTGTAAAAAAAAAAAAAAAAAAAAAAAAAAAAAAATGAATCATAGGTTTTACTTTATTTCTTGGTATACGTTTGGATCTAAAAAGATAATTTTTCATTTCTAGTCTATGGACTAAATTACTATTTTGATGAAGCTATTCACAAATACTTTTATAGGACAGCTGGGATTTTTGGCATGTTCCCTGCTGACAGTTCTTAAGAAATGTGTACCGCTATCCAAGATTTTATATCTTTTGAGGTCTTTTTAGGATGAGGCAGCTGCAGGCAGACAAGGTGTTAGTCTGGAATTCCACCCAGTACTGAGTTATCTCCTTTCTCTCCCTGTGGCACAACAATATTACAATATTATCTTTTTCTAAATAAATATATAGCCATCCTAATTTTGCTTTTTTCTAAGGCAGCTATATGTATAGCGGTGTATGATATTATTTCAAGTCATGCATATTTTATTTATATCTTTCCTAACTTGAAGATCCACAGCCATATGTTTCAGCCATATATCAGCAGGGTTGAGCATCTGTTCTCTAAAAAGTTGAAGTAGTTTTGGGAAAGCTGCAAGTGATAAAACCATCTTCAAATCCAAATTCTGTACATCTTGAATGACCGGCACATTTACCGAGTGTAACTGACAGCAGAATTCAGGCTTCTTCCTTCCTTGCTTAAACTTCCACATGCTAGCGATCAGGATGGGAATAAATCTCATCCCAGATACGACTGTACATTTTAAGCAAGGGTGTTAGAGTTAATGCAGTCACCCAGGCCTAAGCAAGCTATAGCTGCTATTTTGTCTCTCGCGCAGCCATCCAGTTGTCACTTAAGAGTCTGAGTAATTTCAGGGGTATGCGGCCAAACTAGCATCGTTGGATTACTGTTTCTTAAAACTGTACCCAAAACATCAGTATAAGCTATTGTCATGAAAATTTTTATTATTATGAGTGTAAAATGGTGGAAATTGAGCTTATTGTAATCACCTAAAGAAGCATTATGTGCTCTCTTAATCCTTCATCTGGGATACATAGGTACCCCAGGCCAGGACTTGGCTGAAGAGGGGAGGAAGAAGTAGCCATGACCGCCTCTCGCACGTGGGTGTGTTCGAAAGTACAGGGCCAGAAAAGAAGCAGAAATCCCATACACCATCACTCAAAGCAAGAAGGAAGTTATTAAAAAATAAATAATTCTCTAAGACATCGTGGTTTAGTCCCCGTTCAGCTGGTAGGACAGTATAGTCAAGTACTCCCCCTCTGCATTTGGCATCCTACAACAAAGATGTCTTTTTGTGGACATGAGCCAGGCAGTTTCTATAAAATTTGGTTCTGCCTTAATATAAACTTTTCCTCTCAAAGTACAGTATTTGATTGTATGAATGTTTATTTTTATTTGCTTCAATTAGTTGTGGGAAATTAATGCATTCCTCAGATACCTTTTTTTTAACTAATGCTAAAGGTGTATCGTGAAGAAAAGCCCGTACATCAGGGTTAACGTATTGTCTCGTTTACTGAACTTGGAAGTCACTTCCTTTCATGAAAAGTGTTGTCAGTCTAGTATCAGTTTTTCATAGCCTGTTGTAAATCTTTGACCAGTTATCGGGGGACAGTGAGAACAGAAATAATGTAAGACTGCATACAATACTGCTTTCTTCCAACAGACTGACTTTTGCAAAAGCAGAACTCGGATACGAACCATGCCGTATAGCTGTTTCTTGGATTATGTGTTAAAGTGCTCATTGTCTGAGCTGTACATTGACTAGATTATACAGTTAAGGAATTCTCAATTTTTGTCTTCAGAACGTTGGGGAAGCTCTTTTAATGCATTCTAAAACATTAATTTGGCCACCTTCTCAAATTTCCCCAATTTTATTCCTAACACTTTTTGCTTCAGATGAGCCTACATGTGTATTAAATACACTAAGACCTCTTCATTTGAGTATTGGTTTTGTAATATTAATTATTGAACCCAGGTGGCCATAGCTATTGCAAGAACTTAGCATCATAGTTAAAGTAACTAGACCTCTTGAATCTGTAAATATTCGACTTCTAAACTGGTGCCGCTACACATTTTTAGCTTACTGGACCAAAGGTGAACGCTTCTCTTATGAGAAACGTGTGAATCAGGTAAGTTATAATTTTGAAATGGGAATTTTTCAGATTTATCTCAGAGTTTTCAGATATCTAAAAACTCATCTATCCTCTTAAATGGTTATCTCTTTCTAAGGTTTTCATTTCAGGGCAAAAAAAGAATTATATTTTTTAAAAATGTCAAAAATCTCACTTAAAATGTTGTCGTGACTCAGAGGAATAGCTACTGCGACTCAGATTTGAAAAACAATGAAAGGATGAGAAGTATTGCCTGAAGTTTGGGGGTGCTCAGATTCCAAAGAGAAATTTCACCTACGAAGTTATACCTAGAAATGGAAGTCAGCACAGACCACGTGTGGTGTGGCATGCAAGAGGTTACTAAGCTCAAGCTAGCCAAAAATAAATGCATAAAAGAGAAATAGATGGGAAATTCCATCCTCTGCAAAGTTTAAGTGACCTGATATAATACAGGATTAGGATCCAATGAGAGATCTTTAAAGTTGGTAACAGCTTTCCTGCTTTAAACATAGAAGTTATGAGGTCTTCTTGATTCTTTTTTTTTTTCTTTAATTTTTAATATATTCTAGTAACATTTTCTCAGGAAGTAGGACATCAACTTCAATGTACTGCTGACTAGCAGAATACAGTACCTCTGCATTTCAGGAGCAGGGGAACTTAATTTATGGACCTCAGAGTGGTCCATATGGTATTTCAGGTTAACTGTTCATTATTAGCTATGGAATTGGATGGTAAGAGTCTTTTCTGCTCATTTAGTTCTAAGACTTGACTCTATGTTAAGTATTTAAAAGATTATTCCTAATCAGACTGAAACTCATGGGATTTCAAACTGATTTCTGGGCTCTTCGTTTGAGTCCTTTGTCTTCTAAGCTCAGGGGTTGGGTTTTCCAGCTTTGTTCATTAGAGTTTGACATTTATTATTTGTAATGAAAGTTGAGATCATTTTACACCACACTCAGAAGAATGAAGATTCCCACTGTCAAGAGTGGCCAGCTGACGGCTTTTGAGCTGTCGTGTGGATTTGGTCTGAGCATGGCTCCCATGCTTTGTAACACAGCTGAGTCCAGGGCTGTGCGGGGGAAAGCTGCTGGGTCACCTGCACGTCCCCCCACCTGCCGAAGGAAGGAGGCCAGCAGGGAATGGAGGAGGTGGATAGTGACCTGGGTTTCTGCGGCAGGCCTGTCTTCATCCAAAACAGATCGGGAGGAGTGCTGAAAGCTCTTGGTGTTTCCTAAATAGGAACTATTTCCTTAGTTCCATTTCCCACATTTCTATAATATGCATATGTTGGGTAAAAAAAAAAAGGCAAAAAAAGCAGCTTTAGTGTCTTTTTTTCTTTATTTTTTTTATCTAGCTTCTCATCAGAAACATTTTTCAATACACAGTTTGTAATATCAAGAAAGTTGGCCGCTAGAGGATTTCAAGTACTAGGGGTCACCACCAGCTGGAGCACTGTGGATTGTGTCTGAACTTATATTTATGTCCCAAATCAGGATACTGTTGCTCCGTGTCAAAAGCAACTGGTTTCCAAAGGCAGATGCACAACGTGTTGTGAAAAAAGTGAACAAAAGTTGGAGAATTTGTGCTGAAAATAAGGAGTCTTGTAGCAAAAGACATACATACCTGTGTGTGCTTTTGCAGTGTTATGGTCATGGGTCTATTTTCTGGAAATTAACTTTGCTTTACTCTGAGTTCAATAAAAGAGTAAGAGAATATTAAATGGAGGATGTTCTTGCTTTAGGAGATAATTTGAACAGTCTCAGGGCGGGGGGGGGGGGTGGCGGTCATGATAAGGAGATATGCTTTTTCTTTAATCCAGTGAGCCCAATGTCTTGATGTAAATTACAGCCTTATAATTCAATAATAAAAGAACTACTAAAGGGAATGTAAAATCCTGAAAAGCTGTTTTAATACTGGAACTGTTCACAAATTAATTTGTTCCCACCTGTATCCCTTTTCCCCTGAATTTTCAGACAGCTAACCAACCTATTTTCACTGAAAATGTTACTGGACTTAATTGACAAGGGCTTTTCAGAATTGAAGTATCTTATCCTTTGCTCAAAATATTGGGGGCAGAAAAAATAAGTGATTTCTTGAGAACAGGGATGTACAAAAAATATTCTATTTGCCTGAAGAGTTTTGCCTGTTTGTTTAAACCAGTTTCCCCTCCGATTTAAGGATTTATTAGGAAGACTGCTTATCCCTTTTTACAACTTAACTGATAAAGTGACTTTGAAAATACATCTCCTTGTCTCATATAATTAATGATCTATAGTGTAAGAATTGAAACAGGAATCTGGATTGAAAAGTGAGTTCAAGGAGCCATGGTACACAGCTGTTGATGTTCTTTTGCTCATTGGTATTTCAAACAGAAGCTCATGCCTAAATACTTTCTGAAGATTGAAGCAAAGGACCCTTTGACTCTGCTTACAAAATTGGCTGGGTATATCTACATTGTGAAAAAGATCAGAAACTACCATGCTATTATATCAGGGTGATAAGCAAAATATCATATAGAGATACTGGCACGGTTCCCAGAAACAACAGGCCCTGACTAAAAAACCAACCTGTTTTTCTGAAACAAGTTTAACTAGTTTAGACACAAGAAATTACTGATGCAGATAGTTCCTTCCCATTCTTGACTAGACAATTCACTTTCATCTCAAGGAGCAGATGGGAGACACATACATACCCTACATGTACCGCAGTTCTTAAAGGTTTTAAAAGAATTATGCTGTGGTGTTTTCAGCTACATTTTTCCAAGACCAGAATTTCTCTTTCCCATGTGTGTATTTTACTGGATTTAATGTATGCCTATAAAGTCAACACCTTTAATCCTCTTCTGGTTTTCATGCAGACTTTCTTTGATAGCTTAAAATCTGGTTTTTTCCTCCAGATTAGTAACTTTTGATGAAAACGCTTGAGTTTGCATCATGCATATGCCAAGTAATTTCAGAAGTAATCTTTAAAAAAAGCATGCTTGCTATTAACAATTGCACATTGATGATGGAGGTGAAATTTTATGCCTCTGCAGCAATTCTAAAGCACAGGATTTGTTCTGAACAGGCACTAGTCAAGACTTACAGTATGTAACTCTGGGATATAAGAGTGAAGAAATATTAAAAATAAAAGAAGTTTAAAACTGGGACACAATTAGTGTTGAGTCTGTCACCCTACTAATACTGGGCATAGCCTTCAGGCTACCAGCAGCATCTGTATCACCTATGAATTTATTGATCAATTGGAATTACTTATTGATGAAAACTGTTCATGTCGGCTTTCAAAATCTTCAGAAGTTCTGAGTGCAGGGAAAGGCTATCGCAGAAGTCCGTGTTATCCCTGTGGCTCCGCTGAGGTCAGAGACCAGCTGTAGGGTGTCAGCAAAACCAGAGCATAGCAAAGGTTCTGCTCCTTATTTTTAACATGCAAAATAGAAACTTGGTTTTCTACTCTTTAATGAAGCTAATTATTCAGTACAGATGCCCTGATCACCTCCTGAACATTAACGTGCCTTCATCCCTGAAGATACATGCATTTTTACTACCTCAGAAATCTTCCAGCTGTAAAGGCTGTCTACATCCAGCTGCTATGAATCCTCAGTGCTTCCACGGGAGCTCATGACATGCACTCAACACTCACTCACCTCCCCAGTCCTTTGTCTACCTATTTCGATTTCAATAGGAACTGTGTCCTGCTGTGTTTTTACAGTGACCAGAATAGATTTGAGAAGATGTTAAATTCCAGTATTGCAAAAATGACAATTAGTTTATTAAATAGCTTTTATTTCCAGTATTCCTTATATTTTTTCTGTGCTTTTTCAAGCTTTTTTACAAATATGGTACAACAATGTTATTTTTAAGGTAACTTAATATGAGAAAAGATAAAACAAATTATTCTCTGTTCTTGAAAGTATTATGTACATCTTAATTTTTTTTGTCCCTTCGACAATAATTCTAACCTTTTAACCTCAGAAAATAAATGTTATAAATTAGTGCTCTGCAGGCAGGAAGGTGTGACAATCTACAACTGGCTCTGGGCTTTTATTAATGGCCTCTTTGTTGAACTCTGAGGACACAGTTCATTGAGAAAATGCCAAATGTTAATAAAAGAGCAGTACTTCATGTTACTTGAAAAGAAAGATGAAATGATGATCTTTTTCTGCAAAATGAGTAATAACTAAGAAACAACAGGAAAAAGAATTAAACTATTTTTTTAAAAACAAGAAAACACTATTCTGTTTTCTAGAAAAAAAAAGACAAATGGCTTTGTTTTTCAATATTAGTATAATGTTCAGATTGAGAGAGGAGTATAAATACCAGAAGGAAATGGGAAATGCGAACACTTCAGCTGCAGAACAGGCTTGTGCAGTTTTTAATAATTATGATCTGAGCTGGAGTTGCTGGGTCTGCCCCAATTCACTCTAGCCAACTGCCAAGTCATAAAGATATTTCAGCTTTGTTGTCTTCTATTACAACTTCATTGACCTTTACCTCAACAAAAAACTGTAACTAAGCTTTTTCTACTTTCAATTAGACATGTTTGGCAGTTTTCCCTTGATATATGTCTGTGGCACTGCAAGTTGGGTTTTAATTTCCTTTATATATAAAAAGTGTAAAACTCTGCCAGCTGCACAAAAGGAAAATTAAGATTACATTTACAGAAATGTTAAATTGAGATGACCATTAACATGAGACAATCAACCTTCATAAAATATGGTAACTCTCTCTTCCCTAAGGGGAAGTGAATGAGCTATAGTGGACGATTATCTCTTCATAATGACCAATTCATTGGTTGTTGACATTTAATTAGATGTACAAAAGAAAAGCTGTAGTAAAAAGTACACAGACAACAATAGTAAGGTTCACTTCATTCTAAAACCAAGACTTAATTGAATTTTAACCTTTTTTTTCCCTTTAATACATGAACTTCATGTAAATTTAGATCTTCAGCTTCACAATAACACAGCTACATTGTCCCTTTTACTAATTACCATTCTAAAGCAGAAACAATTAGTGGGGTTTTTTTTTCTCCATCTTTCTTTTATTTCTTTTTAGTCTAAAATTACAGTAAATTACAAGATTAAGGAAAAAACAAATGTGTTTTCTGGATTTCAGTTCTGTAAAACAATGTAACTTAAGCTTTTCTCACAAAACACAGGAACTGAAAATCTCTAAACAATCTATTAAGCAGATATTAAATTGCTTTTTTAAACAGACCAAGTTTTAAACTGCAAATGGTTAGCACATAAATCTAAAATCATAAAACAAAAACGTTTTAGTCAACCTTAGTTGCCTTAAATCGTATACTTAGTTTTTACCAAGTTGCTGACCTTCTACATTTTGTTGGATTCAGCTGATGATTGATTTGTTTATAACTTTTATAAAATCAAGTCACAATTTTATATCAAAGCTTGTTATCTTTAATTTTATAGTACTGGAACAATAACCACAGGTTAAAGGTCCTAACTGAGACAGATAAAAAATGTAGCAGCTAAGAGTGAGATTGTCCTAACCTGATCAATTCTTGTTCTAAAGCCTTATTTAAAAAGAAAATACTTTTTTTCTGTATAATTAGATACAAGGAAGTCCCTAGTTCTTTAATTAGCCAAGTGGTAAACATATCCAAAATCATTTTAGTCCTATTTTTACGTTGTGCCAAGATTACTGGAAGTCCCACAGGCAAACTCCATGGAGGATGCAACAGTGTCTCCCTGCGAGCTCCCCATGCTCCTCACACATCCTCTAGAGATGCCCCACAAAGGACACTCCCCACATGTCACTGCCTCGCCTTTACAACGCTCAGCGCCAGTTTTCTCTGAAGAGGACTGGCATGTCAAGATGAGTGGAAACATCTCTGGGTCACCCAAAAAGGCTTTGCCACTAGCACCCACTGCAGCCATTTCCTGAGGAAGTGCTGTTGAAGTGGAGTTTACTGCATTCTCCCACATGCAGCAGATGATGCACCAAAAGTAATTCTTTTTTATTATCATTATTATTATGTGATTATGGCTATTCCACTACCTTCTTGCTGAATTGGAAAATGTTGCATCCCTACCTAGCAAAACTGGCCTGAGCAAGGCACCCAAACGAAATAGGTAACAGTAGGTCCAAGGAGGCCCCTTAATAAAATTTTCTTTTCACATGCAGGATTTTGATGCCGGTATTATCACATAAGAAGTCTATCTTGCAGATCCAAACAAATATAGTTATTCTATTTCCATATGCTGAATGTTAATTTATTGTCTTTAATGTTCTGAGCACCTGAGCCAATCTGCTCCATAGTCCCACTGGGAGAACAGCACAGCTTGGAGGAGGCAGCGGAAGGACCAAAGCAACCTGTTAGTTTTCCCACTGATGTGGCTTTGCAGCATCAAGCATTTTTGTGCTGCTTAGAAGAGTAGGCTCCAAATGTCTGTCATTTTTCCCTTCTTAATCTGAGTCATTTCTACATAGAATTTATCCAGAGACTGTCTGAAAAGTGGGTTGAAGCTGGAACTTTGAAAATGAACAAATGAACTCTGTAATCGTTATAAACAATTTATCATAGTCAGGGACTGCAGTGATCCTCTGATTGTGCATTATACCTCTTTCTTTAAATCCCATCCTTTTAATCTGGATCATGGTAATGGCATCACATGAATTCAAAATACAAATGAGTGAAATAATTTCCCGGAACAGGAATAGAAATGCATGATAAAACTGACACTCCCAAAACAAACTTTATGGGAAGGGCTGATGTGTTACAGGGACAGACTTGCCAATCAATAAGGATATGCATGGAAGAAACCTCAGTTGTATCATAAACAGTAAGAAATGACAGGGGATGTGGTTAATTATTGTAACAGAAAGAATGGCTTAGTGACTTGAATGCTCTTGGGATGTGATTTCTCAATTAAATACATTCCTCAGGTTGCTTCATTGTAACTTTGAAATGTCATTTGTTTTAATCCAAGTATTAATTATTCAAGGATCATACTTTGATCAACAAAGTCTGGAAGATAATGCCTAAACCCAGGAAGGTTCTTTTTGCAGAAATCTCTCCAGTTGCCCAACATGTCTTTGGGAACTGTTGTAAATGTTCTCTAGCAACCCTAAATATTAAAGTACCTATTAAAAAAAAAAAGCTTTTAGTCAATATACAGAATTTACACAACTGAAATCCAAGGGGTCATTTAAAAATATGTATAGGCAATATAGTCTTCAAAACTGATTTGATGGGTTTTTTTTTTTAAAAAAAAATATCATAAATTACCGAAGTAATATTGATCAGGTTACATGGAATTTTTTTAATTTTTTAGAGAAAAGCAAAACTAAACACACCAGAAATACTGGTAGTTTTACTTCAGACTAATGAGAACGTGTGTTTTCTTTTTACATTACTATTTATACAAGTACTTGGTATAGTATGAAAAGTTTTAAAATAAACCTTTTTTTTTTATTGGTATTTCTTATTGGGTAATACATGACTTCAAAGCTGTATCTTGGTGTATATGTTATGATCAACAGGGCTTACTCTGAATTCTTTTCCATTTATTATCAAATACATACACATTATCATGGGCAATTTAGTATAAAAATAAATTAAACTGTGACATTTCCTATAGGACAGAAATGTGATTTTGTTAATCTCTGGTGAAAAGACCTTGGGCATTTTGGCATTTAGTTTTGGGTTTTTTTGTTATAATATGGTGATGCTCTCAAAACAACTTTGAGGTTTGCAAGTGGAATACTAAGTAGCAGGTTGAAAACAATTTTTCCAGGACAAATTCAGTTGAAGTGATTTTTCTAGGAAGAAATGCAACAAGATTGTTTTAGGTAGAGCAAGGTATTTTGTAAAACATTATTTTTTAACTAGCTGATATTCATGATAGAGGAAATAACTTTAGGATAATATGTGATGTGTATTCTCTTCTGGTGTCATGCTCAGTAGACCAATCTGCAAACTGAAAATTCCTTTTTTGTCTTGTCAGTTCTGTTTATTATGGAAATTAAAGGTTAAGTATCTGTTATGCTTTTAAAGATGAAATTGACATATATCAATTCAGGCATCATTTGTCTTACCTGAAGGTGTGTGACAAAGTAATATTCCAAAAGATATTGACTAAAAATATTATTGAAATTTGGCTGCTTTTTTTTTTTTTTTTTTTTTACTCTTATCAACTGTTCGTAGTAAGAACACAAAGTACTATAAACCGGTTGAAAAAGGTGATTATCTTGCTGTATTCAGTGTTGGTGTGGCCTCACTTTGCAGTTCTGAGCCCCACAATTTAAGAAGGATTTAAAGGTTCTTGAACGCATCCAGGGAAAGGTAACAAAGCTGGTGAAAGGGCTGGGAGGCATGTCCTACGATGAGCAATGAAGGACTTTGGGCTTGTCTGGTTTGGAGAAAAGGAGGCTGAGGGACAACCCCATCGCTCTGTACAGCTCCTGAGGAGGGGAAGTGGAGAGGGAGATGCTGATCTCTTCTCCCTGGTATTCAGTCACAGGACAGTGAGAATGGTTCAAAGCTGTGTCAGGGGAGGTGCAGGTGCTTGAATTGCTCAGGGCGGTTGGGCTAGATGATCACTGCAGGTCTCTTCCAACTGGAATAGTCTATTCTCTTCAATTCTAAGCAATAGAAATTTCAAAATCTGATCTGCTTTCATTAACCCATCACTGTACAGAAATGTAAATCAACATTTACATGTTGATGTAACAACATATTACGTCATGTTATAATCAGGTAAATTATTTTCTTGATTTAAAAAAAATGTTTTGTGTAGTCTTAAGGTGAGTTCTGAACACAAGGCAAGTAATGCATTAATTTCTGTTAACTGGAGAAACATGACCATGGGTTACTCATACACTAACTCATCAACAGTCAGCTAGCTCCACTGCTGGAAAATTAAATCCTGTGATATTTGCATCAGATTGCTTCATTTTATGGGTGGTGAGATTGTAGAGATCATATGGGAAAAAAACTTAGCTATTGACAAAAAAATGATTTTATGATTATCCTGTCTTTGTAGTATTCCTTTTCTTCAGTATTTTTGTGACTATAACAAAATAGCTGTTGAAAAAGCAGTATAAAATGTGACAATGTTACAGGTAGTTGCTGTCCTCTGTAGCTGACTATATTTCATCAGAATGTACATTTTCAGTATAATGTAATTAGTAAAATATATATGTATTGAAAAAACAGTACAACGTTGTTGCAAATGGCTTAGCAAAAATACAATTATCCATACTGCCTTGTTCCACCCCAATTAAAACCATAGTCTGATACCCTGTTTCTTTTCCTGGAGACAGAATATTAGATGTTTAGCAGTCAGTCATTTCTCCATTTCTAGGTGTCATACAGAATAACCAAGTCAGACAAAAGCTTAGCGAAAGAAAGACTGAGCAGCTAGCTAGCTCAGAGAGATTGTAACAAAATAAATTGTACAAACTGTGGAATTTCTAAAACTAATACTGACATAGCCACAAACTGGTAAGTCTAGTGCTATAATAATACCTACCTATACATCTATAATAATTCCTACCCTGGTGTGGCCCTCAGATTATCATCCATTATTGATTTTTCAGGTAGGCAGCAATGAAGTTGCAACAAGAAGTCCAAGGACAACCAAGAGAGACTCCAGGGTGTTGGGACGACAGATGAAGGGATCAGGGGCACAAGCAGTGTTCTACTCTGTCCTCTCAGTTGCAGGGAATGATGAGAGAAGAAGTAGGAAGAGCCAGCAGATCAATACCTGACTCCGAGCCTGGAGTCACTGGCAGAATTTGGGGAATTTTGGTCATGAGTCAGTTTACACGACACCGGGACTGCTGGCAGCAGATGGGGTACACCTGTCTCAAGGGGCTTTGCACAGGAGTTAGCAGGGCTCTAAAGAGCTTTAAACTAGATATGAAGGGGGAAAGGGATAAACCCAGGCTCGCTCACTAGAGATAAGCCTGGGGGGCAGCACACCAGTGTCTGGGGATGGTGTGCTAGCAAGATTCTTCGGTCTCCTGTCTCAGTGAGGGTAGGGGATGGAGATCCGTGTGGCAGCAAAGACACAAGGGGAAGAAGGAAAGACAAGGCAAGGAAGAACACCAGCCTGGCTGAACTCAGCCAAAGAGAGCTTTGGCTGGAACTCAGAAAAAAAAGAGGCTTTAATGACCTTTGGAAGAAGGGGCAGGCTACTCAGGAGGACTACAAGGATGTTGTGAGGTTATGCAGGAAGAAATTAGAAGGGCCAAAGCCTAATTAGAACTTACTCCTGCTAGTGCTGTAAAAGACGATAAAAAATGTTTCTATAAATACATTAGCAACAAAAGGAGAATCTCCACCTTTTATCAGAAATGTGGGCAAACAGAGAGACAAAGGATGTGAAAAAGGCTGCGGTGCTTAATGCCTTCTTTAGCTCAGTCTTTAAGAGTAAGAGCAGTTGTTCTCTGGGTACGCAGCCCCCTGAGCTGGAAGGCAGGGACAGGGAGCAGAATGCAGCCCCCATAATCCAAGGGGAAATGGTCAGTGACCTGCTACACCACTTCAGCCCCATAGACCTGTGTGTGTCTGATGGGATCCACCTGAGGGTGCTGAGGGAGCTGGTGGAGGAGCTCACCGACCCACTCTCCATCATTTATCAGCAGCCCTGGCTGACCAGGGATGTCCCAGCTGACTGGGGGTTAGCCAGTGTGACACCCACCTACAAGAAGGGCTGGAAGGAGGATCTGGGGAACTACAGCCCTGTCAGCCTGACCTTGGTGCCGGGGAATATGGAGCAGATCATCCTGAGTGCCGTCACACAGCACATACAGGACAACCAGATGACCAGGCCCAGCCAGTACAGGTTTAGGAAAGGCAGGTCCTGCTTGACGAACCTGATCTTCTGTGACAAGGTGACCTGCCCAGTGGATCAGGGAAAGGCTGTGGATGGTGTCTACCTGGACCTTAGTAAAGCCTTGGACACCATCTCCCAGAGCATCTCCTGGAGAAACTGGTGGCTCATGGCTGGGATGGGTGTACTCTGTGCTGGGTGGCCGAGCCCAGAGTGGTGGTGGATGGAGTCCCATCCCGCTGGCACCGGGCACACGGGGTGTCCCCCGGGCTCCGTGCTGGGGCCAGCCCTGGTTAATGTCGGTGTCGATGCTCGGGGCGAGGGGATGGAGCGCTCCCTCAGTCAGTGGCAGGTGGCACCAGGCTGGGGACAGTGCTGCCCTGCCGGGGGGCAGGGGGCTCTGCAGGGGGGGCTGGGCCCAGGGGCCGAGGCCACTGGTGTGAGGGTCGCCCCAGCTCGGAGCCGGGCCCTGCCCGTGGGTCACACCAGCCCCAGGAGCTGCGGGCGGGGGGCAGGGGGCTGGGGAGCTGCCCGGGGGAAGCGGCCGGGGGGGCTGGCTGGCCCGGCTGGGCATGAGCCCCCCGTGTGCCCGGGTGGCCAAGGGGGCCAGCAGCACCCTGGCTTGTGTCAGAAACAGTGTGGCCAGCAGGGCCGGGGCAGTGACCGTCCCCCTGCGCTGGGCACCGGTGATGCTGCACCTCGGATCCTGGGTTCAGTTCTGGGCCCCTCAGCTCGAGAGGGACACGGAGGGGCTGGAGCGTGTCCAGAGCCGGGCAGGGGCTGGGGAGGGGGCTGGGGCACCAGACTGGTGGGGAGCGACTGAGGGAGCTGGGAGGGGTCAGTTTGGAGAGAAGGAGGCTGAGGAGGGACCTTATCACTCCCTACAACTACTTGACAGGGGGCTGTAGGCAGATGAGGGTCAGTCTCTTCTCCCAGATAATAAACGATAGAACAAGAGGGAGACACCTCAAGTTGTGCCAGGGGAGGTTTGAATTGGATATTAGGAAGAATTTCTTCGTGCAAAGGGTGGCCAAGCATCGGAACAGGCTGCCCAGGGAGGTGGTAGAGTCACCATCCCTGGAGGTATTACAAGATGCATAGATGCGGTGCTCAGGGACATGGGTTAGTGGTGGACTTGGCAGTGTTTGGTTTATGGTTGGACTCAATCTTAAAGGTCTTTTCCAACTAAAACGATTCTATGATTCCATGACAATGCTATCTCAACTCCTTAGCTTTCTTTTTTTTTTTTTTTTCTGTATTTTATTTCTTCTCTGCTGTAATGTGGTGCTCTGGGTATTTCAGGAATCTGGATTTCTTCCCTTAATTTTGGTCTTTTGAGGATATCCACCCTGGCAAGAAGGGCTTCATGTATGCATCTTTTTGCAAGAAGTGCCTGGAATTAGTCTCCAGTCTTTGATACACACATTTGTGGAAGAAACCAGTGAGTTCTTCAGTTTGTTTTGTGTTTTTAAAAGATGCTCGCAGATGATATAATATGGGGAAACGTATGCCACTGATTTAAGGAATCACAGAAAATAGGCAGAATTTTAATGTGGTAACAGCACATTGGTAGGAACCAAATATAGCTTTGATATAATTGCTGGTTCCATTTATTCCTCTGAATGAAGCTCTATCATTTAGGTGATGTTGACCAGCTAAATGTATAATTACTGTAATCGATCAAGATGTTAAAAAATTTAAAAATGTCCTCTCCATGTATATATTTGGAGTATGTTTTTTCACATTGTGTAATTACCATTAGTGGGTCCAAGCAGTCTCCTCAGATTATGTACAAATAAATTCTCTTAGAAAAATTTAGAAACGGATGAAACGAATGCCCTCATTTTAAATAGGTGCAGACTACTAGTGAAATCTATACCCTGATAAATTATAGTTTTTGTTAAGCAAATTCAGTTCTGAACAGCTTGAGGTAGTGGTTATAAATCAGAGGATGGGTCAGAACAACAGAGACCTGGGCAAGTGCTGCCTCTGCCTCTCCCCGGAAAGGAGATCTGGTACAAGATGCTACCCGTGGCAGATACCTGTGAGGAGCCGCAGCAGCAGGCAAGTTTCTGTGCATCAGGCTAGGGGACGGGTGGGCATGACTGGTCTTCTAGCAGGGTTCGCAGTCCAACGTGCAGGTGCTGCCTCTCAGCTTTACAGTCTGAGTCAGGGAGTCTGCATCAATTTCTGTCAGTGCAACTGTAAACTGAGTGTCTTTTATTTAAAGCCACCATGGGTGTGCTTATGTTGCTTTCCAGCTGCCACTGTGATGGTTGTATAGCTGTGGAAAAAAAAAGGGAAGGGGGGGGGGGAAGATAGGGAAAAAGAGGGCATAAATGGAGGGAAGGTAAAGTAAAGATGTATGGAAGGACAGAGAGAAGGAGAGCTTATTGCTTGATAAGTTGATATCCATCTTACTGGTCACCTCCTGGGAGACTGAAAAACAACTAGAAAAGATCTTAAAGGAGAGGTGGCATAACATAACTGCTGAAAAATCTGTTTTTATTTCTCTGATTCAGCCTTTGCCCAATATATGTTGTTCTGAGAAGTCATGGAGTCGAGTTTAAGTTACATATAGTTCCCCACTCATTGTGTCATGAACACGCATTTCCAAATGTTTTTTGAAGAAACTGTGACCAACACAAGTTTAAATCTAAAATTAAGATGTAACCACTGAATATTCATTCATATTTCTGGCCACAAATAGCTATATTGGTATAGTGGATTTGAAGTCAATCACTGTCATAGGTAAAAGTCAGGGGATGATCTTCAAAATTCACATGTAGAATCAAAATGGCCTCAAAACAGATGTGCTTTTTCAGTCCTGGGAGGAGTTTCTAGTGGTGCTTAGACCAGAAGTTGCACATATTCCCTAAACGATCTGAGGACTTTTCCTAAGAACGTTCTCCAGAGATGTTGCCTGCAACTAAGGAACAGGTTTACCAGAAAAACAGACTAGCAAAAGGGTTTTGCAGTAGCACTGAAAAAATAAAAGGGGGGTGATGTGTATGTGTAAAGTTCAGAAGAAAAGTACTCTGTTTAAGGGTAGCCAGAAGCATCAAGCATATGATATTTTGTGTCATTAAAATGACACATTTTTCTTGTCTACCACTACTCAAAACTGTGACTCCATTCAGTTCGGTGGAACACACAAAGCTGAGGCTGTAACAGGACAGTTTCTGTTAAAGTGGCTGTCTGGATGTTACATTTTTCAGAATAGTTAAGAAGTAGAACAGCTTGTGTGGTAGCAAGCTCAAGTAAATGCTGTAAACATGTTTTCTGTAATTGAATCTTATTAGCTTTAATTCATATTCTACATAATTAAGTAATTCTTTTTTATCGTGTTGTCATATCAGTCAAAATCATCTATTTTTAATGACTGTCAAAGCAAGATGAATCTAAAACTGTGTTTATATAACTTGGCCAATAATTTGGTTTGGTTTTGTTTCAGGGTTTTTTCTTTTTTTTTCTTTTTTCTTTTTTTTTTTTTTTAAGAGGATTTATCTTGCCTGGAAAACACTAGTTTGAAATAAAGACTCTTGCTTTGACATGAGTTTGAGTGACTTTTCTGACTACAAGGGAGCCTGTAGTCATGCAACATGCACTAGAAGCTTTTAAAGGTGCTAGAAGTAGTGGATACATGAACTGGAGAGATCATGCTTGAATTCTTCCATAAAAAACCAAATCAGATTTCTCTTTTACAAAGTCAACATTTATCTTTTATTCTGCCCATTTTCTGTCCTGCATCTTAGCCTTTGTTTAAAATTAAAATCATTCCTGTCATTAAATCTGAAACATCCTGTATTGCTATACTTAAGAGCTCATGACTCTAAAGCGAGTAACAGTAGAGCCAGTTAAATGCCTCAGCTTTGCATTAAAGGCATTAGGTTTGCAAAAACCACCTGTCAATACCCCGAACCTTTCTTTGGGATATAAGACAACTTTTGATTGGGCACCAGCCCAAGAAAGAACAGCCTTTGTTCATAATTAAGTAAATAATAATCAGACCACAGCATTTTCTCAGTACTTGCTTGTGAACTCTGAACATAGGACTCTGCTGAGATTTGGGGTAAAATTCTGATTCTGCCTCACTAAAGCCAGGGACTTGAACTTCAACCTCCTCATGTAGGATGTGGAGTAAATCTTCCATGTATTGCAGCTGCTCTACTTTCCAGTCCCTTGGGAAGCCCAGTGGCTGCTTTTCACTGAAGCACTGCCTGGGTGCATTTCAGTACTTCTGAAATAGAACATCATAAAATTCACTTACAATGCCATTTTGTGTCTTAGCCTTTCATTATTTATATGGGATGATTTATACGATTAACTGTAAAGCCTGTTTTAAAAATCTACTTTTAGGTAGAGATTTGAAATTTGCCTTTTTTAGCTAATTGTCATCACCGCTTCTTTTTTTTTCTTCTTAAAACAATCAAGAAGGAACTAAACTGAAACTGTGGTGAGAAATTTTGAACATCTCCAGAAATCATTGTGAATTATATTTTTGCATGGGTCTCCAAATGCAGAGAACTTGGCTAGATGACATGGAGCATAAAAATCACTGCCCTGAAACCTTTTTGACATGGTATTTTACCATATGGAAATGCTGGAATTTAACATGTTTTGCAATGGCAGGCAATTCTTCATTAATACGCCTACAGAGGAGCAGTGCATGCTCAACATTCTGGCTTGCTGACAGGGCTATATTAATACAAAATAGGAGTCTTGAGATAATTACAGTTTTGTGTCTGGAACAGAGAACTATGTGAAATAGATCTTTACTTAGGTAGCCAAAAAAGAAACGATTTTGTCCTCTAAATGTATATTTAATCTTAATAAACGGACAGCCAGTGAATTTAAGATAGTCTGCTATACTTTAACTACGTACAGTATTTAGACTCTCTAATTGGGCTCTTGCCAGAGCAGAAACATATTTTCCCTTTTTACAAGACTGAGGTTTTGAAAGGAATATGTAAAGACTTGAATTAGCAATGGAAAAATTTGCAAAAGTTTTTACATAGAAAACTATGTCAAAAAATCTTCAGTAACTATATTAACTTTTTTTTCTTTAATTAGGAGGAAAAACAAATGCAAAAATTTAAATATAGAGATGGAAGAGAAGAGTAGGTAACCTTGCTGTAAAATCAGCAGAGTTAATGTTGGCAGGAAGTTCTTGATTCTTTTCCCTTTTAATTATGGGATACATTTTCTCATTAGGCTTCTCTATTTAAAGCTACCTATAATTGGCTCACATATTAAAAATAACAGTGACAAACAGATTAGGATGCGTGTTTGTATGGATGAGTACTTGAGAACTGAAGCCCTTGCACAAAGTAACTCAGAGAAGAGAATAATTGAGCTTTTGTTACAGGTGAGGATTCAAAACACTTGGTTTCTTTTTCTCAGAGAGAGTCTGAGCAAAAATCCCCTCTCAAGCTAAGCATACTAGCTTATGTATGCTTACATAGACGCATATATATGACGCTGCCAGGGTCAGGGGCCTGCGGTACGGAACAAAGCTGTTTGCTTGGGTTGTGTTACTGCTGGAAATGGCCATTGATTTTTCAGGCTTTCCTCTAAGGGGCCGGAGCGACCTGCCTTCTGCCCTTACTCTGCAGGCTGTCCTCCCAGCCCGGGCAGCCCTCTCTGCTTCTCACTGCCCCAGAACTTTCTAGTTGCTGATGGCCACGTGGCTGTAACCAGCTGGCTCATGGTCCCTGCGTGGCAGCCTTGGCCTGACGTCTTGGTGGTGTGTGCTGAGCACTTGGGGACAAGGTCCAACCCAAGGCTCTTCTGTGATCTTAGCGTCACCTGCTGCTCCTCCAGCTGGTGGGCACCATTGCTAAGGTGGCACAAGGAGGAGCTATTTTAATGGTATATGTGGAAGAAGACAGTCCGGTGACTTGACCAGGACATCCTAAAGGCACCCCTGCCCTGGCACACACCCTTTCTAGAGCATGTCTTTCCAAACCGTTGCGGTGGGGATTGTTTGGTGGGGGTTTTTTCCCATCTGTCACATAAAAAAAAAAAAGTAACTCCAAGAAAAATCTTGTATTTCACCAACTACTTGGTGAGAGGATGAGGAAGATTTTTAAGGTACATAAATCCTAACAATTTAGTGTGCCTATAATCTCGTTCCTTTCAATGGTAGGTAAGTGCCTAAATAGGAGTAATGCTGTTTAACATCTCGGTCCCTCTTTGTTTAAACATAGGTAATGGTCAGTAGTGTAGCTGCAACCTTTCTTTACAAAAAGGACCTGTTTGCATTCAGTCTTGCAATAGAAGTCTGCTTGTATTGATTTGTGTATGTAAGTTACTATATTTGTGTTGCTTTGCAGTATTTATTTAAATTATGTATCCTTTGAGTATGATGGGTAGTAGTGGTTCGAGTATAGTATTGAAACCATTTATTCTTAATTTATTTCCTCCACAAAAATTGTTTTTCACTCATTCAACCACCCACATGGATCTTTTTGCCCAAGGAAATAATTCACTGGGATTACAAAGGTTTTCTTTTAAAAAATAAAAATGTATGAGTAGATGAGAAAATAAAGGCATTGCCTATACATTTTTTAATATAAAGACTTCTAAACCCCTAAATTTGTTTCAGAAACAATGAAAGATTTTAAGAAGCAACCATAGCATTTTCCAGGAACATCACTCCAAGTCCAAGTGCTTAGTAGGAATAATGTCTAGTTAGGATGTCCTAATTCTCACACAGCCTGCAAACCGAATATGTAATTTGTATGCATAAAGAAACATACTTAATCACAACAATCTAAATCAGCAATGAGTCATAGTTAAAAGTATAATTGCCGTTTTGATTTTAGTATCAAAATATTCATAGTTTTTATTACGTGACAAGTATCTGATGACAGCTTTTTAGATCGGAAGTTCCCTGCGTGTTCAGAGTAACGCGATATACATTTCGTTGTTTTTTGTTTTTTTTAATCTAGGGAAGAGAATATTGATCACTTGCCCAATTGTGTTATTAAATTCACATTTCAAATCAATAAATTCATCAATAAATTCATATTTGCTTTGGTTTTTTAGATCAGTCTGCTTTTAGAATAGCAAAATTGTGTCTAACCATACAACTTTATCTATGTCAGATTAACATCAGCTGGTTTCTAGAGCAGGTGGAGGGGTAATGCAGATATAGGTAGTAACAAAATCTGTGTAACAGCACAAGTGGCTGCAACCTTTCGTTGAATAAAACCCCACCTATTTGACAGTGTTGCAGAGGTACAGTATGTAAAACAATTTAAATATCGGCTTCAACCCCTTAACCCTAGAGTGTACTTATTAACCACAGAAATATAGTTAGGTATCTTAAACCACAAATGACCTAGTGCTGGCCACTTTCTTTTTTAATAATCGCATTGATCTACATTTCAAAATAATTTCCTGGTTGTTTGTGGGTGCCTAGGCTGATATACCTTAACCCTGGTTTTCAGGAACGCAAAGTCACTGCAGGATCCTGTAACACCAAGGGGGAAAGAGGCCAGAAACAAGCACCTCTATACTGAGCCGTTAATGTTAACCCCGAGATCAATAGTTCAGCCAATGCCCTATGTTTGTAACTTTTACAAAAATTCCATTGGATCTTGAATTCTTTGCTTGACTCCATAGGCTTGGATTCTTCAAACATGGTCAGCACAGGGATGTTCTAAAAGGTTTAAACATATGGAAGGATTTACACTATGTGATAGCAGAAACATTACATTTTCAGACAACCTCAATTAATGTGTAAAATTTCACACAATATGTTAAAATGTTGTTATGTAATATGTAAATATGTAAAAATGTTAAAGACAGAAGGACAGAATGAATGAATGAAAGATGAATGATTTAGATGACTAGGTCTCTGAATATGGAAAAGTTCACCTAAGAAATACATTACATCAAAGAGAAGAGGTGAGGAGTGGAAGCAGAACTGTAAATTAACCATATCTTTCTGGCACCATACTGACTTCAGGTATTACTGTCATTAATTGCACAGCTTTGCATCCAATCATCAAGTCCCTGAACTTCTGTAACTGGTTATGCTCTGAAGAACTCTAATGAACTGAGGCTAAGACTTTGTGTATGCTTCTGTATTTTGTAACGTACAATGCAGTAATAACTGTTTTAATTTTAAAAAACTAAGGGTGTTTCATACATAGTAACTTGAAAGCTGAAATACTTAATGGAAACTTATGATTTCTTTACAAAGGCTTACTTGTAGGAAACTGACATAAATGCTGAGGAAAATAAGAGCTATACTCTAGCAGAGAATCATTACAATCAGTTAAAAATCCTCAAGGCCAAGAGGCTAATTCCAGTTGTGCTTCATGTTGTATAAGGGTTACTGTACTGCCAGGTTTGGTGTCCTGATTTGCCTTTTTAAATTCTATTAAAGTATCAGTCCCTTCACATTCAGTTCTTTCCAGATAACTTTTTTTCCTCTCCACTAAAGTTTTGAGTGTAGCTCCACTATATTTCTAAGTTTAGTTTTTCATTAAGTTTCCTTGTCTTTTCCAGAGATGTTTCCATTGAACTGCATATTCAATGAAATGAAATGGGTTTTTAGGACACTGGAAAACAGGCATCTGTAAAGGTGTGAGTGTGTGGGTTTGGTTTGGTTTGGTTTTGTTGTTAAATAGGATACAATTTGCCAGCTCAAGATGAGATCCAAGTCCGCTATAAGAAGTGTCAACCTAACCACATTGAACGTTTGAAATGTATGACCTTTTGGAATCAGCTTTTACAAAGTGCATCCTCCAAGAGCAGAGCAATGCATTGATCTCCATGGTTCCCTGTCCCAAAGAACAACACACTAATCTGAAAGGGATGTGAAGAAAACCCAGCTTGATTAGGTTGGTTACAAGACTAATCACTGTACAGTGGCAGAGATGCAAGAACCGGGAATGCCACAATTCATTATTCATAACACACATCCCTCTACTTAATAAATCTTGAACACAAACATTACAAGGAAACCATGCTCTCCTTCAGCTGGCTGGCTTCCAGGGCCGTGCTGTTGTACCTCAGAATGCATGTTTGTCAAGAGACTAATTTTAAGATTTTCTGATTAGTTTTACGGTAGTAGGCACGCTTTATTACTAAGCAGCAATTTTCTGATGATACACATAGAAAATTTTAAAATGAACCTTTAAGACTTTTAAAATGTCATTGGCCCCCTGCCCTATTAGACCAATGGAAGGGTAGAAAGGGTCACCTTTGAATCTGGGAAATCCATAGTAAGCTGAAAGTTAAAATGCTTGTGGCCTTCATGTACTCTAAGTTAGAGAATAAAACAAAACTTTTGCTTAATGGTGTTTTGATACCCTCATTGCTAACCAGCCACTTCTCCATGAAAGGGGGGGGGGGTGGGGGGGTAGGGAAGCCTGGGGGGCTGATCTGCAATGAGAGCTGCCTTTAGCTCTGCCGCACTTGATCGCCAGGCGCTGCTCAGTGCTGTTCTAGTGGCAAAGCGCTGTCAGCCTGTCACTTCGGGCTCTAACTCCGGCCTTCCGAGCTGCTGTCCTGGAATTGTGGAGAAATGAAATAAGAACCATTGATTCTCTTCCAAGTTTCCTGGGTTTTCAAGGGAAGATTTCCCATGGTGTTGTAGCTGGTGAAGAGAAGCTTGTGGGCTTCATCTTTTGCCAGGATTCCTGCAAGCTCGAACAATTTCTGTATTTATGAAGGTGGGTTGTTTTCTGTAGTTTTCAGATCCATTCACAGCTGCCAAGATGACTGCCAGCTTGGGGCTGCAAAGTTTTATTACTCTGTTTGCGTCTCTAAATAAAATCTGTATTAAGACTATCAACCAATTTGGAGCTGCTCTGGCAGGCAGTAATGACTTGTTCGGACACTGGTGATAGGAAGTAGAGTGAAGCAATCAAAGCTGAGCGAGATGAAAAGCTTCACATCCCGCTGATGTCTGGAGTGATGGTATGCTGCCACTACTTGTATCAGACTTCTCTCAAATATATTTATCTTTGTTGTCAACAAAGGTAAAATTTTATGGATAAGACACACCTCCTCCTCTCTAATTCCCGCTCTGTCTCACAGGTTTATCCCTTTATTCTGGGCAAGGTTCTGTCCACCTGCTCCATATGCCCTATTCAAAAAGCAGTCTGAAACCTCCTGCTGGATCAGGGTTTCTCTCTCCGGTTACTCATGGAATTTCTCTCGGTGTTGGACGGGCGAAGCTTTGTCTTTTCAGGGATCGGCTGCTTCTCAGCGGCAGGATTGCCCTCTGCTGGATGCGCGACTCTCGCTGTGGGGAAAGGGGCTTCTGCGCAGCGGCTGCCACCCAGGGAGAGCAGACCGCTGCCGTGGTGGGGACAGCGGCTTGCTTCTGTGATTTGGGTTGTTTTTCTAATTTGGGTGTAACGTGGCTTCTCTCAGAAACAGTACTGCATTTGCCAGTTTCTCATGCTGTGAATAGGAGTGCATGCCAGCCAGGAATTGAAAGTTTGTCAGTGTTTTCTCCCTGTCTCCCCCATATACTGTTAGCACTTTCAGCTCCTAATCTGATTTATCTGCTAAACCCTTAGGTACAAGAAAGAAAAAAGGTATATGGATTGTCCCTTTCTTTTTTTTTTTTTTTTGTTTTTTTATCTCTACGCAAATCTCTGTGAATTAAGAGGGTGGATAAAATATTAAAGCTACACTGCAGACTCTATTACAAGAATCTTACAGAATCTAAACTTGCATGATCTTTCCCCCAATTAATATTCATGTAAAATGTATGCCATTAGTGACCAGTGCATTAAGTGGAACTGATAGTAGATAGTAACACTTTTAAAAACCATAAGAAATCTTCTGTATACAAGAATGAGTATTATAAGCAAATGTCTTAGATAATACATGGATAATTGAGCATGAGAGGAAGACACTTTCCAAAAGATAGAAAAACTCTGCTGGCACCATTAAAATTACTTCTAAAACATGCTTAATTCAAACTTCCCATTTCTAGTTGAGCTAGAAATGCTACAGTCTGAGCCCAAATAACACTAAAGGGATATAGTGAAGCTGGTCACCAAAAGCGATGTGAAACAACTCTAAATCATGAAAAAAAGGGTTGGCACTCAGGACTTTGGAAATAGAATGTAGTTCTCTATGCAACTCAATAATTAAGCTACAGTTGATGATGATGGCTTCTTAAGTTTTCTGCATATATATCCAGTTTAAATGAGAGAACAGACCTTTGGCTGGGGTTTTGAACAAAGTAGCAAATGATTAAGAGGCCTTTGGAGCCCAACTCCTATTTACATACATTCTGTTGATTTAAAGTTTGCAATTTGTCATAGTACTTGGTGCTTTAGTTTGCCTCTGGTATTAATTTCAGTTACTTTCAGCATGTATTTCTTCTTGCTGGCTGACACTAGAAGAATATAATTGAATTCTCATTTTTCATCAGCTCCTGGGATATTGAGCAATATTCTATGCCTAATATTTTGTCCTGAGAATAGTAACAAGAACATGAATGCACAGCAATCAAAGCAGTCCATTTAGACTTCTCATTTGTGAACCTTCCAGCAACAATATTGTCTGCACACCTAAGAGATCTTTTAGTTTGGGAGTTTTCTTCAGACCACTCCTTTGGATCCTTCATTTTTATGTGAGGGGAGTTTGTTGTTCTTGTATAATTCTGTGGAAGAATGATGCATAAAAAGCTGAGTCATCATTATTGATGTAGAAAATGAGGAAGATCTTAAGATATATGAAGGATTTAATAATTAAAAAAATCTTTTATAGTCCTTTTCTATGGCTGTCCAGTGAAAATGTGATACTTTCAATCTGGAAAGGACCATGGAACTATTTCAAAGTAGGAAAAAAATGAAAGTGTACAGACACCAAAAATGACCTCTCATATTAAACACCTTAATGTTTGATCGCACGTATCTTTCATGTGCTGGGGAGTTAACTACATAGATTTTGCATAATGGAGAGGGGCAAACTAAGCTGCAGCTGAGAAAGATTTGGACAAAATGTTTTCAGATTGTCTTTTGACACCACCACCTCCCATAAACTTAAGCTATAACAGGTACAATTAATAGATAAAAATTTCTTTTTTTGCCTTTGCTGTTATCATTTATTATTGCTTTAAAAAGTGCAAACACTGAGAAGAGAGTTTGGACCAATATCAATAGCAAGCTCATTATTGAAAAAATATTTCTGTATCAGTAATAAGTAGCTAGAAACATGATACCAGTGCCAGTGAAGAAAATTTTAGCTTTGATTATTTTATTTCTAGCTAAAATCTGAAAATCTCTTTATGAAAATCACAGTGTCTGTGCTTTGGATGCCTTTAGATGGTTTAGATATGGATAAAGGTTACTACTTGAATGAGGGAGAGATAAAAGTCAGAGATAAATTCCCTTTAAATCTGAAAGGAATGATCTTAAGAAGCAGAACTATGTCTACTCTCTTGTAAAAATTTTTGATGAGACAATGCTGAAATATCAGATACCTAAACCAAATTTGGATCCCAACAACACACAAGATGAAATTTCTTTTGTTGCCTCTTTCTAGTCCTTTTCAAAGATAATTCTAAGCACATATAATAATGCTAAGCACGTATAATAATGCAACCATAATGATAGTATTAACTGTTTTCCGTCACACATTTTGTTCCCATTTGATATTTTTTTCCTTGCTTCTAATGATTATGGGATGTTTTCAGATTCTTTTACAAATACATTATCATTTTTTGCCTAAGAGATACAGTTTTTATTTGGAGTGCTTGGTTCTCAGTCTCCTCTTCTCTCTCTCTCTTTTATTAGCCATATTTGGAACAAAAAGCATGAAAGCATTATCTCCCTATTTCACATAGAAGATTAATTGGAGTTGGGAGCAGTTGTTTGAAAGTAAATTTGCAATGAAGCTTGTTTTTCAAAACTGCTCATATTCATAAACCATCTGCCAGTTCCTCCTTAATTTACCAGAGCTTCTAGGACAATCTTTGCCTTTTATGGAAGCACAAGGAAAAACAATGCTGAGAAGTTTTAATGTGGCAAGAAAATTGAAACAAAAGCCTCCACGATTTTCTCACAATATAAAAAAATATCTATGAAATTAGAACATTATTTAGGAAAAGTTTTTTTGACAGTTTAATTTTTTGTTCCATATTTATTTGAAATGGATGTTTATTTACATGTTTCCAAGGAAAGGAAAAATCAACTATGAGTATATGGATTTTTGCCTATGTCCCATTCATTCTGTTTTATTTTTTGTTTTCCCTGCCATATTTTTTTTTTCTAACTATATTTTGGTTCAGTTTAGCTCTGAACATGATTCTTCCAGGGTGGAAAGGGGAAGGGAAGTTATCTAGTATCAGACAGCAAATTTTGGAAGAACCTTCTTAAGTAATCTGCACAGAACTGAACCTTTACATCACTTCTAGTATATGCCAAAGTGAATGCAACCCAATTCTATGTATGGAAGAAGGTGCATCCTTAAGTAGTCTTAATTTAAGGAGTTTTTAATGGCTTGACTTGCTTTTTTCACTTTATCAGAATTTCATATGAATCAATGTACCTCCTATTTCAGTTAAAATAAACTTTACCTTCTTTGATCTGTTCTGCCCATCCTCAACTTACATGCCCCTTCAATCACTTCTAATCAGCGCAGTTCTTTATGAGCTGTTGTTTTCAATCTTGTAAAATACATCCCATGAGAGCACTTCCATCAATGCATTATCCTTCCTGGATTATCACTCCGTTCACTATTAATTCATGAGATTGATTCACCCCCTTCCTTGTAGAGAAATATTAACATGTAATTAAGATACAAATCCAAATGTGAGAACATAATAACAGGAAAGCCATCTGAGGGAAACAAAATCACAGCAGTGACATGTTCTAGAAGAGGGCTGCAGCTGAAGATTAATTGGTGAGCACTCACACTGACAGCAGATAACTCATGTGTTGCATTCACAGAGGGAATGAAAGAGCTGGAGTCTGCAGACTCTTTGCCATAAATAAAGGAGACAGCTTTCTGCAGAGCAATTCCTAAATCTGCTTACATTTAAAATGATTCCTCATGTTGAAGATAATTTGCCAAATACTATGTGAAATCTGTGTAGCTCCACTGTAGTCAGGCCAATTCACACTCTTCTGGGACCTGGCTCTTCTATGTCATTTACAGTGTCAATCAGCAGCTGTGAATTCAAACACGAGCAAACTTTTATTAAGGTCACGCTGCTCAAGCTAATGGCATTCTGAATTTGTGCTTGGCATTCACTGCTCAAATCTTACAAGATGCATAAACACACAGGGCAGCATTTTGTTGATCTGGAGTTAAATTTTGTGTTTGTGTGTGTATGCATGTGGTTCTCAGTAAAACTTTAAATTTCTTAGATCACTAACCAGATTTATTAAAAAGGAAGTAGATGGATTTTTTTAATGCACTTTTACAGTGTTGAAAAACAGGTGAAGATTTTTAAGTGGGAATATTGCAGCAGACGATTTGTGAAGGGAGGAGGAAAACTCAATTTCATTTGGAGGATTAAAAAGAAATAGCTTTAAGTCATGTGTCTGCAGATGACTTCATCTTTGTTAAGGATTTTATTGCACTGCAAAGAGGATCCATGCAAAATTACCATGAGGATACCATGGAATGAAGAGCACAATTGCAGTAACACCTTCAGAAAGTGTTATCAAGAAATGAAAACGCACATACGACTAGATACTAAAATATTCATGTCATTGTGACAACAGAACTGTTTTATTATAAAAAGATAAGAACAAAAGCAGATAGCAAAGCTCTAATATCTAAACCTTACTGAAGGTACAACTGAATCAGTTGGACACAAAATGCAACCTGTATGTTGAGTATTAATTGCAAGTGACTAAAAATTCTCATAGAATATATAAGTCGGAACCAAACTTCACATTGAAAGGTCTTAAGGGTTTTAAAGGTGTGAGAAATTCAGGATGGAGCAGAGAGATATCCCAGAATACAGAACTGACAATATGATGTACTAACAGCTTGGGCATCTCACATCCCAGACAGTATTTCAATGGTGTCAGGATAAATGAGTTTAAACAGGCATCTAAGCAGATTCTGCTGCACAAACAAATGAAGACAGGATATCAAAAGATGCCTGTAAATAAGCTTCATGGGCAGCCTGATGATTTTGAATCCTGGTCCTCTTTTTTTCCCCTTCCATACAAAGATTAGGAAGTATTTTGGGAAAGGAGTCTCTTTTCCCTGAAACTTCACTGGCTAATGACAGTTGATTTTTACCACAGTGAGGCAGGCTGAACATGAGAGCTCAGTGTCTGGAACTGTATCTTCCACCCAGTCTTCTTGAAAGTATTTAACAGGAATACAATCGATCCCCCTTCCTCCCCCACCTCGCATTCTCCACTCTCAATGAAAGGATAAGCTTGACTGACACTCTGAAAACCGACTTGCCATGCCAGAGTGGATGTACCAGAACTCAGCTGTACTGTCTTTTGCAAATAACACACACAAAATAGCAGCAGCCATTTTATGCTTATCTGGTAGGCTGCTACAGCCCTGCAGTCATTCAAACAAACAAACAAAAAAAGCAAAACAAAAAAAAAAAGCACATGAATGAATGAATGAATTACACAGGTTGTCAAGACAGCTAGTGGTTTGATCTTGGGCATGAAGTTCAGACAACATTTGTAACCTTATACAGTTATATTTGATATTTCAGAGCCCACCACTACGAAAAGCAGACTCGTTATGATGACTTCATCCTTCAAGAAACACTGCTAATCTCTTTCAGGCTGTATGGATCCAGAAAAGGACTTCTCTCAGTAATTAATTATCAAAACATCATTATAAATCCTGCCCTGACTTTTCATTAGGAATATCCTATAAAAGTCTCAGGTTTGCTGCCTGACTTTACAGGTAGGCTATATGAAGCATGTATTGTATATCCTAAACAGTGAAATAATAGTGAAGGCTGTGGGTGAAAGAACACACCATGTTCCTTCCTTCACATCATCGCCTTTCAAATACGTCCACGAGCAACCGATACAAAGTTAGACACAATGCCAGTTTGGACTGGAGATTGTATTTATCTTTTGATGGATTGTGTAATTATACCAAAAGTAATTAGAATTGGCTTGAAAAAGTGTCTATTCTGTTGGCCTTTCTCAGCCATCCTTTTTACAATCATCCTGTCTGAACTAATAGAAAGTAAATAATGGTTAAAAGGTAATGAGAAGTAATGGACCTTAAACAGATTCACTGTTGATTGGTTACCACCAATTTGCAGCATTTGTGCTGCCTTCAGGGCCCTTGAGCTGTACAGCTACCTAGCAACCATGAAATCTGCTATGAGATATTCTCATACAGAAAAATCTGCACTTGCCAGTACTGTACTGTGATAATCGAGCTGGCAATATAGCTGAAATTGCTGCGCAACGAATACCCTTACATTCCACAAGATGTTAAGCTCTGTACTCTGCATCACAGCTAAGACTATAAACCCTTGCCTCTCACGAAAATATTTCATGCTTCAACTGCAATTTGTTTCCGTATGCAAAAGTTGTTGTGATAGGGGCGGAGGGGGAGAGTTCATCCCATGCTTTCAGTGTCAGAACACTGTAAGTATTAATATTCTGGTTTGCTAATCTGCAATAATATATAAACCTAGATTTGGAAAATCCAGATCTGGACCCCAGCTTCTTCAAAATACTGATGTTGTACTTCTTTGCTACATGTGTGGATTTGGAGGCATTTCTTCCCCAGTGCCTTATTTTCTGAGGTATAAAAGAAGATGATTGTATTTACATATATCATTAGGTAGAACTGGAGGAGAGGAAGGTTATTTCAGTGATGGAAATTTTAATTATTTCGCTGTTATTTTGTGAGCTGATTAGGTAGAGATGGTACTGTACCTTACATACAGTACTAAAATGGCTGAATCTTGTCATATCTGGTCCCCTGGCTCTAGCTTTAGCATTAGATCTTGTTCAAGTCATATAGGAAAATGGTATCAAAAGTGCAGTATCCCAGACATCTGACAAACTCTTGTCTGTTGAAAACAGGACTAACAACCCAACCTACTTTGTTAAGCTCTTTTTTTAACATAGAAAATTAAAACCTTATTGTAGCTCAGATTTAAAAGTTAATTTTCCCTACAATGAACCCTTGTCATAAATTTATTATGTCTAATTTAAATGTTAAAACAATTTGCAAACCAGGTTTGTAGGTTTTGGGTTTTATTATTATTTTCTATAGTAAAAATGAATATTGTTTTTTCAGATATAACACAGGAATGTTTTAATGTCCTGCTGTGGACAATGTCCTAGCACAATAACATAGTATGTTATTCTGATTTTTGTCAGAACATCTCTATCTATTTAAAACAGTGCTTTGTGACTTTAGGTCTTTAACTGTTTTCAGGGCTGTACTGTCATCACTTTCTTGTGCTCAGTTAAGATGTGTTAATATATGGATATTTTATTTTAGATTATTTTTTAATATAAAGCAGTAATACCAAGCTTAGGAGGATAAGAAAAGTAACAACATTGGGGTCAATACTGTGAAAAATAATTCCAGAAAATGTACCTGATTGAAAGCTGCATAGCTGATCTGACAGCATTTGTGACTTTTTTTTTGCCATTTGTATCTTTTTCTGTAACAAATGTGATTGTAACACCCCACCCCACCCACGCACCCCCCAAAAGTGCATGTTTGGTTTGATTTCTCCTCTGGCTCCCCAGCCTGGGATGCAGTCGGGGGAAGGTCCCCTGATTTACCTGACACATCGCACATATAAGCAGCGCAATGGATGGCTCATCAGATCAGCCAGACACGGGAGGGTTAACGCAGATGTCACACCGGACCATTCCCAATTGCAGCTCCCCCTAATGACCTGCTTGTCCAAAAGTAATCTTGAAAAAAAGAATATTGAATTAATTTGTTCCCTGTCAGCCAGCCAGTTCCAGTTTGAGCCCGGCAGTGTAGGGGAGCAGCACGCAGCACAGGTGGGAAGCAGAGCGTGCACATCACCGTGTGTTTTATCTGTGACTGCAGTTTTACCCCAAAGAGAACAGCTCTTAGTGCTGCATCTTGAAGTAATGTATTTCCTCAAGATTACACTTTTGCTGAAGAAAATTAATAGCGTTGTTACCATGGTTTTAAAGCTTTGCGATACATTTTGATCAAATAACTCAAGAACTTGAAACAGCGCTGAGTGAAATTGATAAGCGTGCATGTTGAAACCCTTGAAATGTGGTTGTGAATAGGGGACTGGCTTAGGCGGGGACACTTATAACGAATTTACGCGGGGATTGTACCACTTTAAGCAGTGCTTTCCCCGCTAAGCTGCTGGGCACGGGCCAGGGGGGTCCCCTAGCAGACCCCTGCAGCAAGGGAGCTGCTCAACCTGGAGAAGATGGCATGGGAGGAACGTGCTTTTCCTTGACCTTGAAGAAAACTCCTCCTGCCACGCTCCTTTTGTCAGGCTCTGGGCTGACAGTGCAAGGAAGATGGAGATGTGAGATGAATTGCAGTGGGGGAAACGTGCCCCAGACAGACAGAGCTGCCTCAGCTGCTCACCCACCTGGCAGGGGAGAAAGGGGAGAAAGGGCTGCGAGGGACAAAGAGGGCTCTTGCATTTCACAGGTGGAGACTGGGAACGCTTGGCTCTGTTGGGGAAATGAACTTAATTTCTAAAGCAAACATGCCCCAGAGGTTCTTATTAACTTAAAGATCTCACTTGGTGTTGAAACTACATTTTGGTGGGGTAAAGGCAGACTGCTACTCTTCCTTGACTTCCTGTGTGAAGGGCTTTCAGCCCATAGAAAACATGTAGCTTCAACGAGGAGTGATGTGGTGACTTTGCCTTTTGCAGGAACACAAATGTAAGCACTGAAGGGGAACAATTTAAAGAAAATGTTACGTACAATTAACTGACACTGATTGGGAATTCAGCTTCCTTGCTGTTGTTGCTGAAGTTGATGCATTTTAATGTAAAGTACATTCGAGATAAACAATTTCAGGTATCCAAAAATGGCTTTGAAGCAAAGTGGCAATTTCTGGGTTTGTTTATATACCTGCTTCTATGGAATGTGGACAGGAGAGTGCAACCTGGCCCTCGCTGTCTGTTGAGTGAATGTGAAACCAGCACTGCAGAGAGAAATCCGTTTGGCACAGCCCTACTGTTCCTCATTTAATCTACTCTTGTGTGAAAAATGATAGCTGCTTTTACAAAGTATCAGTTTTCCAAGCCTTTCGGAGCTCTGTCTTAATATTAACATGTTTTGACAGAAATGGAAGCTTAAAGTTTTTGTTCTTTATGCCAGTTCTGCAAAACCAAGATCATTTCTGATCGTGAAGCATTGACTTGCTGTGTTCACATTACCATTTTTCTACCGGAGAACAAAACCTGTCTCCGTGTCAGAGTTCCAGCTGCGATAGAAGGTGCGCTGGGGGCAGGCGGCATGGCAGCAGTGGGCCTTCCTCCTGTCCTCCCAAACCCGGCGTCTTCCCCAGCGTGCAGGAGCTGGGGTGCAGGTGGGTGCTGGGTGGCAGCCCACAAAGCCAGCACACCTCTTAACACATAGCAGAACTTCTTATACACGCTGAACAATTGTTTACAATTACCTTTAGTCACGCTTAATTCTCATTTGGTTCTTACCAGTAATGTCTCCATTTAAAGGTACAGTGGTTTGGTTGATTTTTGGGTGTGGGTTTTTTTTTTCTTTCTTGGTTTTTTTTTGGTGTTTTTTTTTTTGTTTTTTTTTCTTTTTTTTTTTCCACCGGGCATACTCTGTGGGGACGGGACTTTGTTAGTATGGGGCTCTCTTTGTTCGAGGGTGGCTCTTTTAGTATTCTAATTAAGATAGTTCACACACAGTTCCAATAATTTTCTGTTTAGTCTCATTAACTGTTTGGTTCTCCTTGAGCTTATCTTGTTGTGCCCCAACTTGACCCGTTTTATGGTGTCAGCTCCTTCTCCCAGGGGCATGTTTTGCCGACTGTTTGTAAGGATTTAACCATCATCCTCTGTTTTTCAAATTCTTTCTTGTTTTTCACTATAGATACTTACTTTTTTGTTTCCCCTCTCTTTTTCCTTTTACAAAGTAAATCATTCTCATATCCATATGGTGCTCATATTGGGGAATCTTGCACAGGTTCGAACTTAGGAAGACCTCATTCAGTATGTAGATGAATCTGGTTTTGGTTAAAAAATGTCAGAGTGCTTCTTTACTCAAGACCATTGAATATGGCTTTGGCAAAGCCTAATATCCAGGTGATCGATGTAAGTACTTGTGCCTTTCATGTGATAATATATCCATTATCAACTGTTCATGTTGATGCTTTTGGGGTTTTATTCTGAAACAATGTATAAGACCTTTCGCATTATAATTTAAAATTGTAAAACATTACTTCTCCCCCCTCTTAGAGGATGCTGTTTCCCAATTATTTTGCAAACCAACAGCTTGTCTCAGATTGTGAACTGCATAATTATTTAAACTATCTGCATTTTCTTTTTTGAGGCAGTCCAAAATGTCTGTTGGAAGGTTTGAACTTTTAGTAATGAAATTACTTTGGAGATGTGTAATATTTTGAAGAAAAATTATTACCTTAAGGTCTCAAAAGTTAAACCACAGTTATTAGGGGTGGTGGGGTAGACGCAATAGGCAAAACTTAACACGGTAACACGTTTCATTCAGCAGCTTCCCTAGCTGGCTCCTCTTGTTCCCACAAGTCGTAGGTAACTTGCAGTGATACCTGATGATAAAAATTAAGTCATAACTAAGAAGAAACACCAAGTAAACTATTCTGTACTCTTGTTTTCCTATGGTTCAGTCTCTTGCCGTGCCTCAGAGTAAGCTTGATACCAGCTGTGACTAATTCAGGAGCAGGTACAGCTCAGCGGGGGATACAAAACTGTAACAAATACTTGCTTTTCTTGTGACCAAGCTTAAGAACCTCATTATCTTTATCAGCTGTGAGAACAGTGAACACCTATAGTTTTCAAGGAGGGTGTCATTTGACCTGACCAAGTAAGTCAGGTGTTTTACAAATGGCTCTGGGTGTGGCTTTGGGTTAATTAATGCTCATTATATAGCATAGGCCATGCAGACTTTGGTTCTTATTAGCCTTTTCAGCCTAGCACCTACTTCTGGATTCTGCCACAAAGAGTATTATCACAGGTAAGACTGTTCCAGAGTACTTGTGTTTGTGGTCCGTGGCTTCTTGAGTTACAAGTGATATCTGCTTTTAACAGCAATTGCTAGCCTTTTTTTTTTTTTTTTTCCCACATAATTGTCTAATCCTGCTTGGAAACCGGGAGCACTCACATGTCAGCTGTGGACTGTGAAGCATGATCTCCTGCTTTACATTCTGCTTCATTCATGGATCCTGCGCGCTTGTGGGGGGGGGGGGGGGGGGGAACTTAACAGTGTGGTGGTGGTGCTTGCTTACCTTGCTATTCTGAATGTGACTTAATTCTTGTGTAATGTCCTGCTGTGGTCAGCCGTTTTTCAATTGACAGCCCCTAGTCTGTTAAGTTCTTCCTCTTAAAAAAGGCTTTTTATGTTTTTGAGTATCCTTGTTACCCTCCTCCTTTCTCTTGCGAGATGGAGGGGTGGAAATGTATGTGAGCAGAATGGACTTGTGCAATGGCATTCTCTCTGTGATGGGGTGGAGAGTATGCTAGGGTGACGTGGACTACAAGGAAGGAATTTTTTGTGCTGGTAGTACTGTGAAACTAGAGTGGTTTGTCTATACTTTGGAAGCAGTTACAAATCTAAATACTGGAACTGGGCAGAGAGGAGGGATGTAGTGCATGGATGAACAAGTGTGAGCAGGTCCGGTTTGCACCACCTGAAAACACATGAATACAGCTTTTTAGGCTATTTTTGCAACTCTTCTCTTGCTGCCTAAGAAAATCAGTATCAGATCAGTAGTAGGTGCTAATTAATAAGTCTTGAAAATGAAGAGTGCTGATAATGCTCTGCAGTATATTGCATCAAGAAGGAAGGAGAGGAACCCAAAATTATGGAGAAGCCCCTAAGATATTTGGAGCCAAAAGGTAATCTTTAAAAATTGAAGGATATGAAGCTTTTTCTGCATTCTCTGAGCAGCTGGACTTGAAGTAGGCATTAAAAAATAAATAATCTCTGTTGTATTGCAACTGTGTTTAGTAATGTCAGAAATTGCAAACAAAAGTTCTCAAACTTAGTGGAAATTCCTATAGTCTTGGTGGTTCTGGAGTTGATAAACACTATGAATGTTAAATCTTAATAACATATGAATGAAAGGATTTTAATTGCAGTCGTTTTGTTTTATATGAAAGTTTGAATCATTGTAGAAGAAAGTCAAACGCTGAATCAGAAAAATAGATGGGATGTGGCATGTTATGTTTAGAGAACACAGAATTATACTCCAGATGTATAAATGGAGTGTTTGCTGGTTTACATTTAATAGACTTGTTTTGTGATATAAAATCAAGCACAAGATAAAAGTACAGTCTTACTTCTGTACTGACTGTTACCTCTTGTAAACACCTGAGAAATCAAGTAATCAAATGCTGCTAATATGATGTATGTGGTTTTTTTTTTTTTGTTAGGTCTCCTGTCTTATTCAGAGTTCTTGTTCACACATGGCTGATCTACCTGATTATCAGCACTAAGCCCAAATGGCATTTGTGGGCTCTTCCATTGGAAAAGGCATTCTTAGTTGAGGTAGTAATGCTATACTAAGCTATAGTGCAAACTATACAATGTAGTTATATTCTACTTGGCAAACAAAATGTTTATTTGGTGGATAAATGCAATTTACAGTTGCAAAAAATTTGCTGTGTGTTTATAAATATGTATTTACAGTTAATTTTCCAACATTATGGTTTATGCATGTATTAAACTAGATATTAATCTTGGAGATTCAACAGGAGCTGCCTGTATATCAGCAAAAAGTTATTTCCAGCCCAAGCCATTTATTTAAATATGAAAAATGAACAATTACTGAAGCGCTATTTCAAGTTTTATCTTTCAAATAGTTTTTCTACAGAAATACATTTTTGTAGCTGCAGGGCTATAGTTGCTTTTAGCAGTATTCATGTTGCTGCTGTTACTATCAAGTTGCATTTTTCTTGGCATATTATAAGCATAAAGGTTATCTGAAAGTTCTGATAATTTGTATGTTTAGGATTAACAGTACTAAACATAACAATCATCACATGATTATATTGTAATCCAGTGAGCAAATAATAACAACTAAGCATTTGTGTTCTTGGTGAGTAACTCTCTAGGAGAGTTGCAGGTATGTTTATTGCGGCGCCAGGTGCAAGGGGGATCACTCCTCCTAGCTTGCACACTGGTTCAAGCAGCCGGATATACGTAAGGTTTTGGAATCTCCTGCCTCTGGCGCCTCTTCAAGGTGTGCTTTTCACCTTCTTGGGCAGTTACCTGAAGTTCTTGTTTATCTTTGCATACACATTAGCAGTCTTTGTTTAGTTTCTTTATCTACTGGAGTGCTTTACACGTCATCCATTATCTAACTTTTGTTCAAGTGTAACACATCTGCTGGCTAACGATGGTCCTTATGGTCCGCTCAAACCAGTAGTGCGCGCGGGGCTGGTGTTAATCTCCATCACCATGAGCCCCGAGCGGGGGATCCACCCTCTGCGGGGTGGGGGCCTTGTGAGTAGGAGGTCGCTGATCTACTACCACAATTATTTTACCCTAGTGTCTGTGAGTCTTTAGCAGTTTGTTTTCTTTTAGCACGTCCTCATCAGAAGGCTCCTTATTTACGTTCTTGTTGAGCTCATCTCCCTGGGTACCAGCTGCCCCTTCTGGAAGGGCTATGAGCCCCTGCCCCTCGCGCTCTCTGGGCTGTTCATGCTTCTGTTACCTACGCAGCTTCTGCCTGCAGCAGAGTTCTAGGGTTTTCACTATATCAATGCCTTCTCTAACTGCAGGAACTGTGATTAGTAATTGTGTCAGTAAAGGTGTGTCAAATGTCAGCGTTTACACGTGTATAGTCTTACCTACTTCAGATGGTCGGGTTCATGCTCATGGGAGACTAAGAAAACAGGATATTGTCTACTGTGAAATTCTACCTGTGGTCAATTTAGTAATATGACATTTAAAATAATATTATTGCCTGTTTCTATTAAGTCCTGCTTTATTAAAGGGCTTTTAAGGCAATTAGTCTGTGCAGCTGGGCTGTCTTACATAGTTTATAAAAAATGTGAGAAACACTATAGATTTTATTTCATTTTTTTAATGATCTTTGGCCTGCTGTCAATAGCATGTTTTAATATGAAGGGAACAACTGCAAAGACTGACTGTTATATAATTTTTTAAAAGTCAATATATTGATCAGAATTATCCTGTTAATCAACAGCTGTTGTATTCTGCTTGTTATGTGCCCTTGATAAACAAACCAAATTAAATTTAAAGTTACCTTTATTTGGTTTGAGGCTTTTTTGCTGAGATAGCTTTTCACGGCCCTCTCAACTGTACCTGAACGTTGTAGTTATGACTGGTATCAAGAGCCAGAGTAGTGTCCTTTGTGGATTTTTTTAGAAGCTTCCTAATGTATCTATTATATAAATAATAGATACACTTAATCGCTGGCCAAATGTTGACCACATGTATTTTTATTCTTTCTTCAGTTGCTTGTAGCTGTAGAATTCAAGAGGCTATTCCAATGTGAAATTGGGGCAGGTTCATTTATATAAAATTATTTATTATATAATTTTGTATATATATATTAAAAAAATTATATAAATTTGTGGTTCACTGACCACAAACTAACTGTAAATTTCTTTCTGTATCTTTTGAATTCGTATCAATTGTTAGTGTGCTATAGCAGAAACCAGTGTTTTATAGGAGTTCTGTCAGTCTTTTTTTATTATTATTACTAATCTTGATGGCTTTTAATAGAATTTTGTATGTATGCTTGTACGTAGAATTTAGCATTTGTGATATGTATTTATGTATCTAATTTTATTGTCTAAGACCGTGGAGGGGGGAGGGGGGGTGGGGTGCGGTGCGGTGGAGGGGAATGTGCTTCCCCAGTTCATGTGGTGTTAAAGCTTCGTTTAAAACTGAATTGCTGGTCATTTGAACTCTGGTTCAAAGTCAGTTTCTCACCTGGCAGGTGTCGGTCCAGGTTAGCTTTTTACCATCAGTTTTTGCTCTGAAATGGAAACCCTTAGTCGATGTGTGAGCAGGCCTTGAACTGTGCGTTGTTAGTAAGTTACAATTATGCTAAGCTGTAATTATGCTAAGTAGTTTATGCAATAAACTTGGGGAGAAGAAGAGTAAAGAAAGGATTTAATTTCTGAAAGGGCAAGTTAATAAGGTCACTAATTATGTAAATATAATGAACATATTCATTCTTCTTCCAGTTTTCAAGCTAGTTGTCTGAACAAGTATGTGCTATAACATGGGATCTTGAGAGTTTTGAGGCTGCTGCCTGTGAGGGCCTGGAAATGTGTTCAGCCGGTGATGGTGCAAATGCCATTGTCTATTGAAGTTCCAGTTGGAAACTGAGGGATAGTGTGGGCATACTGGCAGGCACCCTGGCTTCAGCTAAATGAGGTCCTACCAGACACTTGCTCTGTTCCCAGTTTAAGTGCTTAAGTGTTCTGTGACACCTGGTGGTTAAAATATAAACTATTTTCTGTTCCCCAAATACTCAAGTTAAGAGACTGAACAGATTACGTGCTGAGCACAATAACATTTTTCTTATTTCAGTTAAGGCTCAAAGCATTGTATTAAGCATATTGTGTGGAACATGAAACATCTCATGTTTGTTTGGGTTTGCATGACGCTTTCCACTGTTTGGGTGAAGTCAAAGCCAGTTGAGCTGTAAGTCATGCACTACGTTTGTGGCAGACCTTTGTGGTTTGGGTCATTCATGTTTATCAGCAGGAATCCATCGTAATTTACTTATTTGATAGGTTGTGCATGCTAAACTTGTCCTGAGATGCTGAATTTGACGGATAACTGACATCCGGCCCCAGCGTTATGTTTGGACTTTTATTTCTTCTCTTCCTTTTACAGTTTTGTCTTCTGAAACACTAAAGGGGATTTGCTAATAAAATACGTGATGCTTCCAGCCGAAACCTCTTGATTGTTGCAGTTGTTTTTCCACATAGATTATTCATCCTGAATATCCTCTCTGTCCAAATTAGGGAGCACTTTATAAGCTGTAATATGCTTATTTCCATACCAGCCCTTTGAAACACTGCCATTTGCTCTCTTTGGTTCTCTGCAGTACAGAAAAGCTCAGTTTTGTTTTAAACAGCTATTTGTTAGGGGGTTTTAATAATTTTGCCTAAAACTCAAATTTAGACCATGAAAATTCTGCTCAACTGTCACAAACTCTGGATATGCCAGAAGTGTCTGAGTACTTGAATTTCTGATGCTTATGTTCCCTAACTGCCTTAGTTTTGCTTCTGGTCTTCATCTGACTAGCCTTAGATGCTGAACCATTCACTATTGTCAAGACTAAGACTTGTCAGGGTTTGAAGACAAGTTTGGTGGTGGTTGTTTTTGTTGTTGTGTTTTTTCCTGTGTCTGAAGGTGTCTGTTAACTTAGAGTACAGTCTCTTATATAAAATGGCTTAATTGTAAGAAGGTTCACATAAAATATGATAGACATGGGCTCAAATTATACTGTTGCCATGGAGGATTTGAATTTAATTTCAGCTCCGCAGTGATTCGGTGTGGAAGCATAAGAGCTTCAACAAACAGGATTTGGGATGCTCCCCCACTAAGAGCGTGAGGGTTTTGGTTACTTAGGGGGTAGGACAGCAATAGTGCCTATGAATGGTGTCCAGCCAACTGGGTTAGATAAATCGAATTTTACATCTGAATACTAAAAACTGTTGTGTGGAAAGACAAAGGAAGGGCCTTTGTCTAACAAATCATTTTTTCGCAACTTATTATTGTCTGTTAAACCCTGAATCTGGATTTCTTAGCTATGTTTGTAATCGCATACGTGGAAAACAGATAATTTAAAGTACTTGACTATGTATTTACTAGCCACTGAACAAGGAATGGATAGGAATTGTTAGAGAATCCAGAACAGAAACTTTAACCTCTCCTAGTGTTTTTTCCTGCAAGGGCCCAAAATGTCAGATTCAGAGAGTATCTTCTTTTTGTGTGTTTATAAACTTGCCATGCTGGTAAAGGCTCATTGAATTGAAACTATTTGTTCTCAACTTCTCTGAGCTCAAAGCATTACTTGCTTAACCTAGAAAGGCAAACTATTGTGCTTATGAAATAATTAAACAGCCTTGAAAAATCTCTCTCTTAAGAGAATAATCTTATTCTATAAAATAATACCTTTTTCATCCAAAATGTCATTCAGTTAATTCAAAACCTAAGTGCAGTAGATCAACCATGAACAGTGGCATCTATTTCACTAGAAATTGTTTATATAATTTGTTTTGCATCTTTAGTTTTATGCCTTAGATTTTTGTTTTCAAGTGGGTATTTCTCATAAAACTGCTTTTGTTTGCTTTAGTAGAGTGCCTCTGCCTAATAGAGTGACAATCTAAATTTTAAAATGGGCTTAAGGATAGAATATCATCCTGATTTTCTGCAGCTCTAAATTGTGTGTATTACGCTGTCTGTGTTTTTTCTTTATCAGGTGGGTACTGATGCATCGAGCATTTTTAAGGGGGGAAAATGCACAAAAATTAAACTATTTTGAGATGCAAATATATTGCAGACATTGAATGATGTTAATAGCTGCTTTTAATACTCAATATCCAAAACCTTACTTCTTGTGTAGTCTTCCATGGTGTAGCAGTTAGAGGATGGCAGATCTGTGATACAGCTGTAAAATCTTTTCCTTTCTCACCATTAAGGGCTTAAAAAAAATGACCAACAAACCACAATCCCTCCTGCCACCTTTTGAAAACAAAGCACTGAAGTACATTGTTTTAATACTAAGACAAGTTCTGTTATTCTGCTGTTCTTCTCCATGATACTGTTTATTATAGAACCAATTTATTTAGTCCAAAAAGGTATTTTATCTGTGTTTAAAAAGGAGGAAATTAAAAAAACCTTGTAGTACTTCTCTGATTCTGAAGAACTAGGAGCAACTATTTATATATTTTATTTTATATTATTTATAAAACTAGAATCATCAGTTGTTTGACTTGAAGAAACTTTTGAGGTATTGGTGTTCCAACCGCTCTAAATAAATATAACACCCAGAACTTCATTAAGCTGTATTTTATTAGCATACTTGAAATGGCTGTTGGGACTTCCTTTTCCATCCAGATAAAAACCTTTGAACCTGGTTTATAATAGAGAGGCAAATTAATGCCTGTTGTAACACCAATGGCTAATGTTATAAACAATAACAATTAAAACAAATTTATTTTGGGTTCAATCAATTTAGGTTGAGAAACAATAAGCAAAACCAGCGCTGGGTGCACGGAGAGCTCAATTGGTTCCACCACACGCACACCTGAGTCCTAAAAGCAGTGCCTTTTACGCCCGGATCTTGACCAATCTCTTCTCGCCAGATGTTCGTCCTGCTCTTTCACCCACTGGGCCGTTAGGGTACACCTCCTCCTCCTCCTATTGGCTCGCCTTTGGTGCGCTTTTTCAAATCTCAAGGTCTTTGTCTCCTTCGGGGGGCCTTCTCTTGGCGGGCTTTTCCAGTCAGCGATTGCCTCAGGGGAAGGGGAAGCCATCACATTGTCTCAAAGGAGAACCACACGTGCCCACTCACCACAACTGCGATACAGGTCCCAGATTTACACAGGGTACAACAATTACACTTATCACAGTGCATTCTATTTTTGACATGAATCATGACTGCATTTATCACAGCTAATAGAGCTTTTTCCTTTTTCAGTTTTGTAGTTTGGAGCAGTTCTGTCAAATACAGAGCTTTGAATACAGTTTTTCAGTTTTAGGTATTGACGTCAGCTTCAGCCATGGGGTGACTTTGCAGTTTGAAACCACCCTACTTGTTTGTCTAAACTTACCTGCGGAGGTGGAGATCAGTTTTAACAATATTATCTCTGATTCAGTTAACCATGTGCTGTACAAACTTGTCTTGATGGAAGCTACCAGACCCCAAAATCCCATTCAGGCTGCATAAAACATTAAGCAATGTCGTTGCCCTCCCTGCGGTGATGTTTTCAAGTAGCATTAGTCCTGAACAAAGCCACATCATCATTGCAATCATGCATGCCCGTCCACTGTCACTGTGTTCTGATGTCTCTCTTTATGCTCATCGAGGAGGCTTCAAAGATGACCTTTTGCAAAGATCTGTATTAATCAGTGTGCTATGGTGTGTAGATATACTGTGAGAAGTAAAAGGCCTTACATTGTGTTGGTTTGAATACTTGTATAATATAATACTAGTGGGAAAGAAAATACATTTTCAGATTTGGGCTGTGGCGGGGGGAGTTCTCTGGTTTTTGGAGTGGTGTTTCGGTAGCATCAAGGACTTCTTCAGTTGTATGTATTTATATAACTGTGTACTACCTTTGGAGTAAGATATAAAACTAAATCAGTCTAACATTGTCTAGGAAACAAACTGATTCTTAAGCTTTTTATAGCTCAAGCCTTTTTTGGTATGTGGTATAACTGGCTGACGGAAAAGTCAACTCTTAAAATGCTCAACCACATTTAGATTTTAAGAGTTAAAACAGGCTCTGAAACAATGAAAGTTCACCTTAAAAATGAATAAATAATAATCTGGGGGGAAAAAAACCTATGGAGTTTGGTATGAAAAAAACTGCTCTTGGCTCCAGGAAATTAACTTCCCTCCATGTCTGGTCAAAAAAATATCTTTCTAAGGGCAGACTGTAAAATATTTGAACAAGAGGTCAGGCAACGTTGTGTCTTGTGTAAAGCCAGTAGTTGTTTTGATGTGAGCTGGTGATACTGAGTTCTGATTTTTTTAGCCAGAGTTTTACTGTAAAAAAACCCCTCGGGTATTAAATTCATGCATCTAGGAAGAAAACCTTCCTTAGCCCTTGCCCCCCCTCCCAACTTCTCATCAGATGTGCTTATGTGACATTTAGGTGTGGAAATAGTTTCTCGAGAAATTAAGATGATGTGACAGATTACTGCATGCAACAAGGAAGAGGTGATGGCATTTCTTCTTTGACAGAGAAGAGTTGACCGTACAAGTTTCATTTTAATTTCTACCTAGTTATGAAGCATACTTTGTTTTACATTGATTAAAAATTTGTGAAGAATGGCTGTTATATTAACATTGATGAAGAGCATGCCTACTACATTTTGCATGCAGTTGCCATAGCAACCGTACTGTAGAGTGACCCAAATTAATTTTCCACCAGTCACTAAGTGCCCTGTCAGTTCTTCCTTCTGCAGGGATAAGCAGGCTGGAAAGTACTTGTTCTTTAAAAGAATCTTGCCTTATGATTTGTCTCTTGAAAGCAATGGTTGCTTTATGTTAATCTTCCTCCGTAATTTGCGCAGTCAAATGCATGCCATTTAAATCTCACTGTTATAGAAAGAAACACTTAAAACAATAGTTAGTAATTGAATGGATGTAAACGTACAATATCTCCATAGTAATTGGAGTAGACAATATAGTATGGTCGTTTGCAACCCCTGGGTTTGCACTGCTTTTACACACAGATTTCTAAGTTTCTGTTGGTGACCAAGTCTTTATTGAGCCTGATCTGGAAAAGGCCAGAGGTAAACTGAGCTCTGCAGCCAGCCAGCGCCTCACCAGCAGGATGCTGAGTGAATTGCCGCAGAAAAAAAATGACCTCTGCAAAGAAAAGGATAAAAAATTCTGATACTAATAGCAGCTGCTTATTGCTGGTATGTAGCTGAGTCTGACTTCAAAACACTGTTGCTTGTATAGTTGGTTTGTCATGTGACATGAGATCAGTTGTTCAAGCTTAAAGTAACTGCTCTAATTATTGGACTTAGCAACATAGCAAGGTGTTCTTGGAGAAACCTCGTGCAGTCTGTGGCAGTCAGTGTGCGGGACTTCTGGGGTGCATGTTTTTGCTGTTAAACTTTGAGTTCCTGTTGTATGTTACTGCTTCCATTTTAAACCCCGCTGCACCGTGCTACAACCTGGTGACAACCCGGATGGCAATTCGTGTATGTATTCCCCCTTTACTGGATATCCTTTTGCCCTACCCTTGTTGTTGTTCTGGCTGGACTTCTGTTTCTGCAGGGATGGGTGAAATCTTTTTCACTTGAAGCCCCTTTGTAGCTTGCACACTTGTGCAGTTTCCCCTTACATATAAAGGCCACTTCTGTATGCAGAGTGAGAGCTTCTGTATTCAAATACATCTTGTACCATGCAAAACAGTGTCATTTCTAGTATATGTTTTTATACATAGTGGATAAGGTACCTTTTAAAAAATATGGTCTGTGCCTTGTGCACAGAAGTTTTGCAAATAAAAGTGTAGTTTTGCTGTTAACGTTGTAATAAGTGTTCAGATTTTATGATACTAAGCTGATATGCTACCGGCTTATACTGCGACAGTGTTTATATATGCAAATAATAATAAATGTACATCTCCCCTGCTGCTTTCTGCATTAAGACAGAGCTTTTGCAAGTTCATTCTGATCTTTGCTAGGTTTGTCCTTTAGTTTTTTTTCAGCTAACCTTTCACTTCAAATGTAAGATACGATTTTGTGAGGATTGGAGACTCTTTCACTGGCTTTTTTAAATCCCTCTGTTCATTTAGTCAAGATCAAAATGTGTTTATTACTTATAGCATGGGCTTTATTTTATTAACTTTTTTGAAGGAAATGTGTAGAAACTGCAAACATAATGTGTTCAAACACAAAGCTTTTAATCGTGAAAACCTTACCTAATTTCTCCTCATTCAAAAATGTTAAAAATGCTTGCATAACAACTCTAAACGTATGGAAAAAGTTATGTTGTTTTTTGTGTATTAATAGATATACAAGAATTCCTGCTGGTAATACCTGCTGTCTTGCAGCTACTGAAGTGGGATTTTGTGGTGTTTTTTTCTGAACTTTGTGTGTCAAATAACCTTTAAAAAGATAAATCTGTATTTTCAAAACAAAAGCAGTTGGCCGATTCCAAACAGCTGAGTAGTAAAAGTATGCTTATATGAACTTGAGGCTTGAAAAAAACTTAACCCTTTGTACTTTCAAGTATTGTTTTTCTTTCAAGAAAGAGGGCTTGAAGAAAGGCTAGAGTAGGACAGTCTCTCCAGTGTCTCATGGAACAGTGGTGACGTGGACTTAACCGGATAGGGCATGTATCCACCTTCACTCTGGATCGCCCAGTGCTTTTCTCTGGTTGCTTCCTTCACGGTGATGTAGTGGCTTTTTTTTTAAGACAGCTGAAAACATGCTGCTGCTGACAAACGATATTCTGTCTCCGAAATATTAATTTCTATAGAAGCAGGGTTATTTATGGGAAAAGAACTTTCAAATATCATGTCTTTGAAGAATTTTTTTTTTTTAACACCAGGAAGTAAATTTTTCTTTTGAGTCATAAAAGCTGATAGGGTTTTAAGGCCTGAGCATGTACCTCTGCTTCACGTTTTACAAAGTTGCTGCTAAGATGAGAACATGTAGTAGCTTATTCATTTTGAAATCTGTAAACAATATACAAAGACCAGGTAATGTCAGGCAGAGACAGATAATGAGGGTGTGTGGAATTTGCACTGATGGCGATTCTCCTGCCCCTATAAACTGCAAAGACTGGACTGTCATAAAAAATTACTTATGCATACTCCTTTTCCTTTGATGTATGAAGGAAAGTGAGTGGACAACATGATGTTGTTTCTCATATTAGAGGTCTCAAATGGTGACTCTGGATCTCCTTTCTAGTCCTACGTTCTCAGTTTCATGTCTTTTTCTGGATGGTAACATGATAGAGCTGAATTGCTCTTGTTAATAATTTGTAATAATCCAATAGATTGTAAAACAAAAAGTCTAGTACTAGACTTAAGGGAGTAATGTACTGAAGTAGTTTGAAAGGAAGCCTAAGCAAATTTTAAAGAATGTGCTAGATACCTGGAAGACCTAATCAAGAATAACGAACCATGTGACTATACTATAACAGCCTGTAGTCAAAAATGGTCTCACTGCTTTGGATTCCTGTCTGTAAGTGTGGTATGTAACAGCCTAAAAGATACCTGGATGTCTTGGATTTCTCTTTCTCTGCTCAGTTCTTGTGCTAAGGGAAGTTCCTCTCCTGGCTGAGAAATGCTGTTGTCAGAACTTTTTTTTTTTCTGTTTCTTCCTCCTTCTCTTTTTTCCATTAGGCTTTACACCTCTTATTGAAAGTAGAGGAACATTTCAGTTTTTTGCAGTAAGACTTGTAACTTGTTAAGAAATGCTGTATGAGATTTGACTCATTCCTACATGGCTTTTATCTTTCCAAAAGGGTTGTTCTTGTGTAGTTCTAACGCTGATTTCAAAAGCCATTAACTGAGGTTATAAAAGGATACATACTGAATGGAAGGCCTTGCTTCCTCTATATGCATAGGAATACATTATTTACTTGTACAGACGCTTAAAACTATTGTATCATGACTCTTTAAAAACACTGTATTACTTATGAGTCTCCTGAAAATAACAGAAGCCTTACTTCTGTGCCTGTGTTTACCTGTAATTGGAAAGTGGTGATTCTTACCAGCACCTGCAAGAGGGACACAGGGCTTAAAAGTAAAACGCCACCACCCTGGAAAAAAAAGCAAACCCCAAAACCCAACAACAAAAAAACCCAAAACCACAAAACTAAAACAAACATGTCTCCTCTTCACCCCCAAAAGAACTCCCAAACTCTTAAGCCACTGTAAATTCTGCTATCTTTGGCATGGTTTCCTTTAGATCTTTTCAATAATCTAAATTTACAAAGAAGGGGCTGAGGAAATCACAAATCCCCAGTTCTCCTCTGATCCTGCGGCTTCCTCCACACACAAATTCTGAATGCATGCCGATGCCTGGGAAGCACTGGAGATTGACTTAAAAAGAGCAGCAAAACTGATGTGTTGAGTTTTTGTTTAATCAACTTGAAAAACTTCGTTCAATACATGTATGTTGAAAATTAAGGCATATTAATATAAAATAGTCTGGTCATTTTGGAAAAAAGGGTGGGTGGAAATGTTCAAAGCCATCCTGAAGCTTTGTGCGTAATGCTGATCTGCCTAATAAAGATGGAAGATCTGAAGATTATGAAATGCTTAAACCAGCATTTATATAAGGAAGAATATGTGTTTTTATGCAGATATTTCAGCAATCTTAACTTTTTTGAGGCCAATAAGAAGATATTTGTGACAAACTCCTTAGTTTGAAAAGAAGATAAAGGAAAAAAGTAGAATACACAAATGTGCTGCAGTAGGGTAAATTGTGAGTGCCTGCATGTTGTAGTGCTCAGATACTGAATTTACTTTTTTTTTATGTGGGTGTGGTCAGACACAGATAGAAGTTACATTTATGGAATAGAACAAGAGTTTCTGATAGCATCTTAACTTACCCTCCCTCCTACTATCTCCACTTGGATGATTGTGTTCCTCAGGTAACACTCCTAGCTATTATCTGTTGCAACGTGCAGAGCAGTGAGGCTGCATAACTAGCCACTGAAGACTACTTATGCATTCAACTCTGCTTTGTAATAGGTTTGAATTAAATATTTTTCAGCTGGGGGGAAGGAAAAAAGAGGAATTGAACATGCTTAAATATTCAGTTGCAAGTCTTTATTTTTCACTGTTGCTTCTAGATCTCATTGTGGATGAATGTCCTCTCAATTTGGGGATTAGAGAAAGGGGTTGTGTGTCTGCTGAGTGACTTCATACAGAACTATTATGTTCTTGGGAAATAAAGCAAATATTTTATTACCCCTGCCTCAGCTGTAGGCAAAATGTTAAAGCTGGATGTTAATCACTGAAGAAAAGGGATTGAGGAGTTTTTCTTCCTCTTGCTCTGCTCCTTTCCTGTCTCCTTCCAGTGGCTTCCTGGGCACTGTTGGAGCAGCACTACAAGGGATCCTGCTCGTGGAGTTAAATGGCATGGTAACTTGAGGCACACTTGCACAGAGGGGATCATGGAGCAGGGGGGGTTGGCAAGGTTACTTCAATGTCTAGGTGTTGCGTAGCTGGATTCATGCACAGGATACAGAAGGCAAGCTGGGAGAAGAAAAATATTATGTGCAAAACATCTCATAATGTGTTTACTAAGTCTTTCTAATGCCTGACTGTATAGTAGCAAACATATTGTGGATCTTCATACTTTCTACAGTACTACAGTAAAACTGTGATGATAAACTTGAAAATGTTATGGTAGGGAAAGTGGGTTTAAACAGTACCTGTGGAAGAGATGCAGGTTACTAATTAGCTCTGCCAGATTTCTGCATTCTCTAATCCAGAAATAGATTGTACTTTTTAAAAGCTTTCATAATTATACATGTACACAAAGTGACATTTTTTCTTAATACTAGGTCTGTTTTAGTTTGAAGACAAGTCCAGCAAACACATGCAATACAAGAGAAGGCAGTAATGAAAGGGAAAGGTTACTATTTTGGTGTTCAGGGTTTTTTATAACTGAAATTGCTACCATTCTGAGTGGCAACGTTTGGTATTTGAGGGATACTAGATTAGCTATAAGCAGAATGGATAAACTGGGGAGAGGGAGAAGTGTATGTGTTTCTTGGTTGAACTCAACTAATAACCATTTTGTATCTGCTAGACTTGAATTTGGTTACAATGAGATGAAGAAAATGAATTTCTAAAAGTTTTCATATGCCCTGTAGGCTGATGGACAAGAAATGTGATATAACCTGGGAGCTTTATTTTAAATCCTACAGCTAGTGTTAAAAGGTGTCTGTCCGCACCCACAAAAAAAATAATATTGTAAAGTATATTCTGCTAGGAGGTGTTCAGTAAGGGGCAATATGCTAGTTCATGAAGAGTCAGCAGGTGTGGTTCTCTTTACACTGTTCAAGAAGCTAAACACCATCTAATGTGCTCACTCCTGTGAGCAATTACTTTAGGAAAAATGAGCCACCTCTTTAATGTGGACTATTTAGATAACTTGCTTTGTGTAACTGCTCGCTCAGCTGTCCTGAAAAAATAGAGACAGCAAATGAATGGACAGAGGAAGTCTGTAAACTAGTTTTGCTGTGGTGGCCATCATCGCAGAAATCGGACACTGTCACAGAGAGGGATAGAAATCACTTGCCCGACCTTCAGAAGTGCCTGTGACAGAGCTACTAACTGAATGTGAAGTTTAAGAATTACCTTAACTGAAACTCTGTCCTTTCACATAAACACGAGCCCATGGCACTTTGAAGCTACTGCTGACATAGGGCTCCCCCGGTGAGTTAAAAACTATGGTCAGGCTGTGGGTCTCTTCCCAAAGACGTGCTCTCCTCTCCTCCCCGTGCAGTGGCTGCAGGTCCCTGATGCTTCTCTTAAGTACCTGAGCTTTGGAACCAGATCAAGTTCCCAAAAGATATTTTAGAGATTGTTAGTCTTTGTTAATTATTGTTTAATCTTGGCCTGGTTAGCCCTCTTGTTGGCCTGGATTGCCATGTAACAGGATGAGAGTTTCTATAGACGATGTGAGTGTACAGTGAAGGCTGGTCACCCTCTTGTCAGAAGCCTCTGGATCTACTTAGGCAGCTTATGAAACTGTGGTTTCACCTGTGCCTTGTGGGAGTTTGCTAATAAACTTGTTTGGGCTAAGATCCACAGACGTCTTAAAAGAACTGGCTTTTCTGATGCGTACGTTTTAGCCATGGAAACACTTATTCACCTGAAAATAGTGAGAGTGGACAATCTACTAAGGTTTGGTGTTTTGCAAATGGGGTTAAATTTGTATTTATCATTACTCAAAATGGCTAGCTAGATCACTTCTAATTCTTAAATGTACATAAAGCTTAGTAACTGCATCTGTCATTAGTTTCTGTGGTTACCGCTGTAAATGTATTGGCTGTTTGAACATTTTGCAGATAACTGTAGTTCTTCTGGAGACTCTTCGCAAAAGGTTTATTTGATTGCTAGGTGACCAGACATACAATTCAAAAACAAAGCTTTAATTTTCTTCTTCTTGAATGCATACCTGAAATTGGAAACCAGTGGAAAATGATCTACCTGTTAAGTAAACATTTTGCTGCTGGGGAAGTATGTAAGAGTGTGTTATTAACCTTAAGGAATCCTACTTTAGGAGGGGGTAATGGTGACTGGTGCTTCAAGCCAAGACGCATTACTTGTGCAGCTTGTAATTTATTGAACACTGCGGTCTTCCAGAATGATCCAAATTGGAGTTATATCGTGAATATATTTGGCACCTGTTTTCCTTTGGAAACAGTAGCTCACCTTAATGTCTTCACCAATGGGTTTTTATTCCAAGTTACAAATCCCTGTTGTGTGAGCTGTTAGACTAAAGTCAATACTGGGTTCACTTGCACCTTTAGAATAATACTGACATTTGACTCGGAAGGCTGTAAAGTTCATTACTAGGAGAATCTCATTGCACAACTGGATTCCAGTTCTCTTCTTCCTAGACTGTACAGCAGAAGCTGGCATTGCTATTTCGTGTGAAACAGTTTACCATGTTACATGGTACAATGACTGAAATTTTCTGCTAAAATAATCAAATGAAAGTTTACTGACAAAGTACGGAGCCTGCTTATTTTCTCATGGTAAAAGCCATCATTAGTTCATAAAATGCATCTTTAAATGTAATATAAACCAAAATCAACTAGTTTTCCTTTGAAGGTAGTAAGTCTGACATTCTTCTGTTTTTAAAGTAATTTTGAAAGGCTGTAGACATGATAAAACATGCATATTTGGGGGGTTTTGTTTTGTTAGCTGAATGTGCTCTGTAGATAATTTCCTGTGCCATATGATGTATATAATTTATCCCTGGGTAAGGTCCTGATGTGGTCCTCTCTTTTTGGAAGATAGAGAACAGTGTTAGGAATCCCAGATCGGGTTTGTGTTGCACTAGATCTTGCACAGTAAACCATGGGGGATCAGACCCTAAACTCCTCCAGTACTTAATTGCTCTTCAGATTTTTATATTTTTGCCTAAAAATCAACCCATTTTCTCTTGCCTATAAAAGTGGATTCCATGTATCTGAGTAGGACAGCCATCCTGAATTGATTTCCAGGCAGTATTGAATGCAAGATTTATGCATTTTTTTGATAACTGTAACAATGTAGCTGCAGTTTTTGCTGTTGAGATTTGTGACTCCAGTGACGTTTCTGGTGCTCATAATCCATTCTTGATCCCAGTGAGGGGATTGTCAGGAGAAACATGCAAAGGTCTTTAAGTCGTCTTAATGTGTCGGTCTTGGCAATGTCTACCCCAAAACAATTAAGAATATTTCTCGGGCAATTAATAGGGGAAGGAAGTGGAATTAATGATTTGAACTTCTTTTTTTTTTTTTTTTTTCCCTTCCCTATAAAATACATTAGTAAGGAAAGGGAAGTGAAAAATCATTTTTGGGCTCTGGAGAGTGGAAAGAAAAGGTAGCTGAAGGGGCAAAGATGAGCTGCTGGGTTTTGGGTGGTGTTTTGTTTTTTCAGATCAGTTAGGAAGTTGATCTGATGTCAAGAGTGCATGTCCCTGGAAGTTTTGAAAACCTAACATTTTAATGGAGATATTTTATTTAGATGGATTATCATTAAATACTTACAAATTTAAAACTTCATAGTTCAATATGTCATTGCAAACTAGTGTTGTAAAATACTTTTTCTTGGAGATAGTTACAAATGAGCTAGTTGCTTTTGTGTTCTGGGAAAGCAAAGCGAACTCCTGAAAAGAAAACTTGGAGGTCATACCAAAATAATATTTGGTTCCTTATTGATATGTTTGGTTTTGTTTTAAGTGCTTTTTGTATGGAGAAAGTGAACGCTAAGGCAAAATCCTCGCATAACCTCTGGAAAGTAAGGATCTTAGATCTCTATCCAAGTAGTAAAAACCACACAGAGAATCTGGCTTTGAGAAATGCCTCTTATTCCATTAAGCATCCTGTGGCCATTTACAAAGAAAGTGCTTAAAGGGTTTTCGAAAAATCCACTTCCCATTAATCTTGCCAGAAACTCAAGTGCAGTATTACTCGGAGTTTTAAATGGATCAGTGCCACAGTGCATATAAATTCAAAATACAGGCCACACTCAGGACAGAGGTGAATTAAAGTAATGACATGAAGTTGTTTTTGCAGATTTGATGGTTGTGTGCCCAGCTAAGGTAGTAATATAAAAAAAGGACAGTGGAAGTGTCTTTTTGAGTCGGCTGTTTTGCCAACAAATGCCTGTAACCATGCAACAGTATGTTTGTTTATTTGTCGCCAAAGGCTTCTATGTTTTAAGCACCATATTCTAGGTTGCAATCTCTAATTTGTGAATTGCTTTGTTAGGCTAGAGCAGAAATGTTTGTTTTGTTTCCTATAGGACATTCAGCTTCGGTACCCCAGGGAAAATAAAAGGATAAGTGTGTAGTGAAGCTTCTCAGAACATGGTTCCAGGGTCTAGTGATCTATCACACAGGGAAGGGCAAAGGATGTCATTGTGTTTAAATCCATCAGTGTTTCCAGACCAGTGTTTCTTTATGCCATCTGAAATTTCTGGAATGCTGTAAACCTCTATAGCAAGGAATTCCATGGATTAAAAAACCTAAAAAGTATGTATTCCCTTTTGTTTATCTTCACAGAAATTTAGGACATGCACTGTAATTTTAGTTTTGGATTTATTATTGTATGACAGGAAGAAAGCAAGGAAGTTCAATAGCATAATGAGGTTTCTTTGTTTTTGCAGCCATAAGTAGATTGTATCTACCAAACAGAGTTAAAAATAAAAAAGTTTTATAATATTAGTATCTAGGTAGTACAGTAACAATGAAGACAGTTCATGGAGCACTAAACAGTCTGTAAATGCTGTTGTCTGCAAGTTTTGCTTTGAAATAGAAGATAAGCATGAGGTAGGAGTGACTAAATGCAGTACAAGTGGAGAAAATGCAACATACTGCAAACACTATTAGTATTCAAGTTTTTGAAGGGGTTACCTGGTTTAAAAAGTGGTTCTTCCTTTCTTTTCTCTAAAGGGAAATTTGGAAGGTACAAGTAGAGCAAAACTGCAATGAAGATACAAAGGAAAAAGTAATTGGGGCTTTGAAAATAGAGTTCTTCCAGCCTCATAAAACTCTTTTGAGTTACTTTGGCTTTTTTCATTTGTGAAGATCTACTACTTGCAATCTCTCCTTTGTAACTGCCTTACACAGAGAATTAAGTACAAGTGTTTTCTCCTGCTGAAGTATTAACTATGGTTAGATACAGCCTCGGTAATGAAGGTCTGCAGGTGAGTTGCTCAGTTTGAGTGGTCAGATTTGTAAATTGTAAACTTTATGGAGTAGTGGACTAAAAGGAAGGCTACAAAAATAAGTCTTTGAAAGTCGGGGAAGAAGAAAGAGAGTATTGTTAAACTTCAAAGGTGAAAGTTGTTTAGTGAATTTAGTGCAAGGGGATATACCGAAAGCTTCTTTTCTAAGTTTACTTAGGCCCTAATTTTTAAGAGTATGCCATAGAGGAAATGTTATTAAAATGGGTTTTCTGTGGTGGCTCCCTTGAGTGTGCTAAAAATACTTCACGTATTGTGGGAAGAAGTGTATATAGGAAATACACTTTTAAAATATATGTCTAGTATTTAATGGAATCACCGCGCAGGTTAGAGAATCCTTGGCACGCCTGGTGGATTTTAAGGTACTGGGATACATGTCATTCAGGATTGATTTAAGGGTGAGACTTGAGCTGGGGGAAGGGAGAAAATTCTGGTTGTCATTAGTGGGCCCTACTTTTGTTGAAATTGGTAAAGTCAAGTTGTTTGCTTTGTTAGGTGCAGAGCTAGTTAATGTTGGGACATTTTGAAGTATGACTCTGAATATTTAAGCCTCAAATATTATGCAAAACATCCTCCTATAAAAATGCTTAATTATTCCAGGGCTGTAGCAGATTTTGTACGTGAACTTTACAGAATGGGGTGGGAATTTACTGGTATAAAGAATACTCTTAACTCCACACAGGGTAGTTAAGTATTATGGCATTTATTAATGAAAATGTACTTGCCAATTCAGGAAGCTTTACATTTTAAAACTTTAGGGAGCAATCATTTTGGAAGGGTCTCTGGTACTGTATTATTGGATCATCACTTCTAAATGCTGACCCATTGATGCTCAGAAATTTTGACAACAGTCTCCAATCTTGGCCCGTGTGTATATTCCTTTGCCTTTGTTCTTTGACTAACCTTCAGGGTTTCTGGATTATTTTATTCCCCCCTCCAGCTTATATTATGTTGCCAGAAGGTCTGAAAAACTAACTGCGAAGCTAGCAAATGAATGATGCAGCAGAATGTAAAAGGAGTTGGGGGAGAATGGTTGCCATCTTGTTGGTTTGAAGCACTCCTGTTGCTAAACAAGTACAACATTTTTTTTTGTTCAGTGTATCCTTTTTTGGTTCATGCTCATGGTCTGAATTTTGGTTATCTAGGGGTGTACCCATTTCCTTCAGAGAAGGAGAACTGAGAATATCCAGAATGGCTTGTATTCACTGTTTTGGAAAGGGGTGTAGGAGTGAGGAAATGGGATTTAAGTTTCTTGGGTCCTACTACAGGTGTGTTGTCTGAACTTTGGCCCTTGGGATATGGCTCTGCTGAGAAAATGCAGCAGTGGACATTTTCAAAGTATGTTTAAATTATGACTTAGAAAAAGCCGTATGCAACTAGATTCAATATCAGTACTCAAAGGACCCTGTAGAGGAAGTTGTAAGTATTTGTCAATTTCTAGTTTGAAATCCATCGTATGTAACATGCAATGCTATTTCTGCGGTGGCCTTGAAAATGTTCAGCACCTAGTCCCTGAAGGAATGTAAACCACCTGAAATCCAGTGTGTGAATTTGCAATTATCAGTTTTATCAGACCTTTGTTACTTTCAAATGTCTTTATGTTCCCTTTGCAAGAAACAGCAAAATTAATCTCCAGTGTATGTGGCTTTGAGAGGTAAAAAAAACCCAACTTTGTTCAATGTTTTAAATAGTAATAGTGAAAAATATGACATTAGTAAAATTTCATGACCTGTCTGTAATCAAAGATGTTTCCAGGTGTGATTAACGGTGGGGGAGGGGGAAGACAACACTCTGGGGTTGCTGTTTGTGTAAGGCGTCTGACATCAGACTTGTTTTCCTTTTAGAATGTTTGGACAATGAAGGTGCTGGTAATAAATTGTTTAAAATTAATAGAATTTAAATCTTTAAGTGGTATGTCATGTATTCCATTCTCTGGAGCCAATATGTTCCCATTGGATCCTATGGTGAAGGGTACTATAGTGCCAAGGGAGCACAGCAACAGCTTTCTTTTAAAAGATGCCCAGTGAGTATGTCTGTGAGATGTTTCTTGTGTTCTGCCTTCACTGCTGTTTTCCAGTCCCTCCCTTATTCTTGTCTCTTCTTTCTTGGTGTCATTTATCAGTGAGTTTGTTTGTTTTTTTTTCTCCTCTCTGCATATATTCTCTGCCTGATCCTCTTCTTTTCCACTTTGCTTCATTCTGTTCCTATTCATTTCTTATTCCTACTTTATTTTTTTTTTTTTATAAATGGTTGGATGAACACAGAGCTGAAAGAGGCTAGAGGTGAGATAGGTGAGATTCTGTATGTGTCTTTCATTGTACATGAGTGAAGGCTGATGGGAGGAGGAGGAGAAAGACTACCCTGTCCTGCTTTTCCTGTACTTGCTAGGTTGTTCAGGTTGTTCTTGATTTGCATATGGTGATGCTAGGTTGCACAATGACCTATTGGGCAATCTTTGCTCATTCTTGTGGTGTAACCCTGCCTGTTTACTGTGTTCCCTTTCTTTTCGGGACTGTGCAGGTAAAAAACAAATAACGATTTGAAGGGAATCTAACTGAAGACCAGCTGCATGCATTATTTACCTAGTACACCCAGCCTCTTGAATTTTCTTCCTAATCTGAAGTTTATTTTGCCAGTGCTCATCCTGCTTTCATTAAACGACATTGATTCTCTGTTGTTCTGGTGTTTGATGGCTTGGTGTTTTGATGGAGATTTGTTTCACAATTCACTACTTCAATGAATTGTTAATCAAGTAGCTTAAGAATGAAGTGCTTTAGATTAACATGAGGCAGCCATTCTATGTGCTAAAGAACGGTGCAGAAGTATGAAGGTATGTGAACCCCAATGCTTGCGTAGTGCCAGGTGAGTGCTATGCTGAATTGAGAGACTCCAGCTCTCTTCCTAAAAAGTGCAATTCTAAAAGATGCTGTAACGTATTACCCAGTTACATGCTGTTGCAGTTTCCATTTTAACAGAGTTGTCAATGTTTACAGCAGTCAGGCCAGTGTACTCCTTGTTTACATGTGTTATGCTCCTCAGTTAGAGGGAAACAAATTATACTGTCCTTAAAAAAACAGGTAATTGCTTCTTATGCTTAATTGATTTTTAGTAATTACAGTGCAGATTTGATTGAAAAAAGCTTGTGTGTCATCTGCAGTTGGTTCCTGAGATACGCATTTGTATGAAGGGGGAGCCATGCAGCATATAAATGGTGTCATCACTTGGTATGTGTTTAGAAAAAAAAGTAGTTGAGGCTATTTTTAGTGTTTAAGCCTTACAGAATATACTGGTGGATTTTTTTTTTAATTATTATTAACTAGTTTTATATGGAAATTTTTATTCGGTGGCTATAGGGGAAAGCTGGTGCAAGTCAATGGATACAGGGTCAGGTCAAATGAGAAATTGGAAATGACTGTTTAAGGTTAATTGGATATTTAGTGTTTTTAAATGAATCTGAAACTGTTATCAGGGTTTTTTACTATCTTCCAGAGATAATATGAGCAGTCACATTTGAAAAACTTCAGTGTCTTTTTTTGTTTGGTTTCTTTATTGATGAAAACAGTTTGCAAGTTCATTTCAGTTTTGCCAAAATGTTTTGTCCTCAAATATGTTTACACTTCTTTTAAAAGGTTTTGGGTAACAATTCTGAACTTCTGATGTCATACTACAATGACAGTTGCATCTGTTGTGTTCCACATGTTTACTAAATTGTGGGCTGTGAGGTTTTTCTATTGGATACTAAATTTTTTCTTCATATTAGCAGTAAAATGTTTTGTAAATAAATAAAACTGCTGGAAGGTGAATTCTCTTCCTCCTTTAGGTACGTGTAGGTGTGCCAGGAGCACGTGTAACTAGTAGTTACGGGGATGGGAAGAGAACTTGCCTTGGCTATTCAACTGCCTAGAAACCAATCTTATTTCTAGCATTTCTCCAATACTGTGGTTGGAGAATTTCCTAAAATGCAGTTACTCTTCCAGTTACAATGTAAGTGCAATATTTGTTACTTCTACCAGCTCGGAGAAAAGATTACCATTTCCACTAACTACCTTAATACACAGTGCCTTATATAAACTGGGAGGCTAAGAGGCAGAGAACAAAATTATTCTAATAAACTGGAAATGGGCAATATTGTCTTCAGATTCCCGATTTATCTAATTTCTGATGCCAGTGTTCCCAGAGTCCTGCTGTTTCATTTCAAATTCCATGTCTACTTCCACTGTTTCTAACTGTAAGAGCCAGAAACAGTCTTTTGATAAGTTGTACTTGCAGGAAATGAGTAAAAAGAGGGAAAATATTTCTCATATGTTCGTGTGTGTTTATAATCGCTGATTAAAGCATGCCGTAGCAGAGGAACGTGGTAGAATGGGACACCTGATTCCTGTGGAGTTCAGCTCCCTGACACTGCCACTCAAGTTCACAAGATACTCCTGAAAATCTTTCCTTCCAGTACTTTGCTCGCTACCAAGGGAAGCACTGTGTAAATTTGGTTGCAGTAATTGCTTTGCTTTCCCCTGATCTCCCCACCTTTTACTATCTAGCTACTCTTATCAGACTTGGGGAATAAAGTACTGTGATACATGGGCTTCTGGCTGCTGAGTAGTATTTGTCAATCTTCTCATGCAGAATAGATAAAATATGATTCTGTAATGCTATTGAGGAAATGGGATATTTTTTTGACAGAAGTGTGGCTCAAAAGTAACTTTAGTTATCTTCTTTATGATGTTTTATACCATGTAAGCTGGCAAACCAGAATTCTGTGCAGGGTGAAAGGGCAGGCTGTTAGAGAAAAGTCCTTGCCAGCATTACTCTAAACAGGTTGTGTACTCTCGTCCAAGAACAAGAATCTTTTCTCAGTAGAAAACTGAGAAGAAAACCTTCCCCTGTTGGAACAGCAGCCGGTAGCTGGGTATTTGGAAACACTTTGAAAAATGGGCTTTGCATTTGCTGCTCTTAATGTCTTGCAGAATACATGTTTTTCTCAAGTGTAATCTGAAACATAAGTATGTATTTGTATCTACAATGTAACATCTTTTGCCTGCTGCCCACTTTCTCATAGCTGGTAATCTGTTCCAGATAGGTATTTAAGCGGTTTTCTTTGCATATATTGCTTTCCCTTTCCAAAACCGAATTTACCACCTGTTAAATTAATCTAAAGGTATTAAGGTTGTTTAGAAGAGCAGTTGCCCTGTCAGGGTGAGCACAGAACAAAACTGATGTGAACAAACGGCAGTGTTTCCTAGGCTTTCTTGTCCGCTCTCCCTGCAAGTGTGTATCAACAGTGCCTAGAAAACCCTAGCCTGAGGTTCAGACTGTTTTTGACAGAATGGAAGCAAATTAAGAAACTTGCACTTAACATCCCCGCCTTGTCTTCTTCGGTAGTTACTCTGTCATGGGGTGGCTGAGAACTGATACAGGTTGCCTGGACTTGCCTTGAAGAGTTTTGATCAGATTACCTCCAGAGATCCCTCCCAGCTGATCTGATTCTATGTGCAACTGAGTATTTTAGCTTTCAGGATATTTGTTATTGGCTTAGCCAATAATCTTAGTGGTCGTAAGGCCAGCTTGAGGTATCCCAGGTCATAATGAATAAAACGGGCAAAATTTTGAGAAAAAGCTTCCTTGTGAAAAGTTTTATTACAATTCAGTAAATGAAAATGTAATGTTTGAATGTAGTGGCACGCTTTTTTTCCGAAGGTAAAATTAGTGGCAGTGTACCAGTTCACTTCAGATATTAGTAAAAGCATTAGCCTCTCTGCAGTATTAGAAATACAGTTAAACTTCTCAGTATTTGTCTAATACAGAATATTCTGTTCATACCTCTCTGTTGTGGCACAGACTGTAGTGTTTATAGAGGCTAATCTGAGACTAACTGTTGTGGTTTTGCTGTTGGTGGAAGCTTCATGAGTGTTATAATTCTTAAAAATGTCACATTTTTAATACAAAATTGCCTTTTTAAACTGAAATACATATTTGCCTGATGTTAAAGATCCTTGCTCAAGAAATAAACGTATTGGCACTTGACACATTGACTCCTTGCAATTTTTTAGTGTATTCAGAAACTATATTTTGCATATAACTTGATTTGTATTATGCATGTTATTGTAAAGATTTGGGGGAGACTTGGGTTTATTCCTTTCTCGAAGGATATATTTTTTTAAATTCTACAGCGACAAATGGGGGGTTATTTAATAACAGATTTTTAGGAGATTATCTAAGGAAATGTCAGGATGAACATGTTACTTTTTTTGGCCATGGTTAAGTTCCTGTATATATATATATTTATTTTTTTTTTTTACTTGACTGCTTCAAGAGTTTAGTTGTAGATAGTGCAGTCAATCTACCTGGATAGGGATTTTTATAAAATAAAGTTGTTTGTAAATGTTTTTGCCAGGAAGAAATTGCACTGAGTCCTAGCTATTACACTTATATAAAAACAGGGCAGGGAGGAAAAAAAGCCAGGAGAGAGGAAGCAAAGAATTGTTTCCCTATTAGTTAGTGTAATTGTTTGATGTCTGTAAAAAACCAAAGCTTATGTTGCTTAAAATATGTGTATTCTGAAATAAGTATCTTAAAGCCTGTGCTTACACACAAATCTCCAGACAGCTGTAAATATAAATTGAGATCATCTTCAGCTATGAATTGATCTGTATCAATGACATCAATGTATTAGAAATTGTTGATAAATTGAGACTGAGCTTTGCCTAGCAAGCTTCAGAGGATTCATTGACTTCTAAAGAAACTAATAAAAATGATTGCATGGTTCTGGTGTTGGGAAGGCATGACAAGTTTTGTAAAGCAGGTATTACTGGTTTTACTTTAAGGTAGAGGCAGGCAGTGAATGGAGTCCTTGCTGTACAACTGTCCCTGAACAGAAGCGACTTGGGAAGGTACTTCTCTGCAGACTTCATAGCCTTTTCCCAAGGCAAAGACGTTTTTTGGGGTTAGGGTTTAAGTTATTTGAAGGAACTAGCAAGCTGTATTGAGTGCAGTTACTATACTGAGCTTGCAATGAAACATCAGAACTGTTATTGTTTCAAAGGCAAGCAGTGGTTTTATTGCTGCTGCTACAGCAAGGTGTTGAGTAATTTACATAAGACGTGATGAAGTATGAGCTCATGGCATATGTTTGTGTTTGAGAGAGGAACTGCAAATCATGCTATCAGTAGCTGTGTTAGTGCAGTTTATGCAGCTGCTTCCTGTTTCATGTGGATAATGTTAAGTCTAAAAGCTATTCTTTTTCCTTTCTGTGATGAATTGTAGTCGTAATGACCTGCTAGTCAGTCACTGGTGAGTTTTGGTTTTATGCAGCTTAAAGAAAATTTTGGTTTAACATTGAAAGTGTCACTAACAGAAAATAACTTTTCTATAGATGCTGATCTATTTCATATATCCTGCAAAGTGTTTTGTGATAATTTCTGTAATGTCAACAGTTCAAGTGATACAGTGGTCAGCTGAACTAGCTGAATTGGGGACAGAGGTGAAATACACACTCCTGGAGTGTCTCTTCCACAAGAAAACCACTGCTAGCTGTCAGTACTAGTGAGATGAAATTTCTTCTTTGCTAGCTAAAGGTTATACTGTTTAATTTGTATGCTGTGGCCCAGAAATTATGAAATGGTTTTAGCTAGCAGCTACGGCTATGTGGAAACAGATAAATGCTGAAGACAGGCTTCAGAGGATTTTATGGGGAAGTGGCTGGGGTGCTGTGTTATGAAACCTTTGCTTAAATTGTCAAGATGTTTATTCTGTAATCTGAACAAGATCTATACTATGCTAAGTGAAAAATTAGTGATATTAACATGTATTTTAGTAAACTCTTACTGTTTGCTTTTATACTGTTGAAATTTAACTTTGCTCCTCTTACAGCTAGATCTAATTTGGAGTAATGAGCAAAGAAACCAGCATATAAACCAGCAAAATCTTTTTTTAATGGGTCTTATGTTCTCCATTAAGTTGTCTTCTGTAAGGAAGTTTTGGAGAGGATCTGGGGGGAGTCTTGACCTGAAACAGAATGAAATGAATGACCCTTCTACCTTACTGTTGGAGGGGGTTCTCGTCTCGTACAGAGGTAGAAAAAAAGAGCAGAAGTACACGAAGCTGTGATAAGTGAAGACTTCTGTATCCTCTGTTATCTTCTGTTGCCAGCACAGAAGGAAAAACTCACCTGCCACCAGATACTGTAAGGGAATGTTGTAATGTTGTGTACCAAGAATGGAGGATTTCTAACTGTAAAATCAAGGTTTCTGCCCCTTTAAAGTAGGAGGGACCTTGGGAGGTCATCCAGTCAAAGCCTCTGCTCAAAGCAAGTTCAACTACATCAGGTCAACCTGTTGGTCAGTCTGATAAGCAGAGACCTTGTGGATTAACCCTAGCCCATTACAGAAGTTTGCAATTGCCCCTTCTCCAGAAACGTGGTGGGTTTTGTTCTTTAATCCAAATAGAAAGCGTTTATCTCCTTTCCCTTTGCATTGCATTTTCAAACTTATTTTAGTAAATTTATGGTAGAATTAACATTCATTCCTCAAACCCACTTCTGTAATACTTGCTTTGCAACAAGGTAATCCTGTGTTTATACACTGTGTACACAATTTTCTTTAGCCCGAACTAGTTGGTTACTAAACAGCTGTTACATCAAACTGTGTTCTAGAAATAAGCTTACTCAGTATTGAACAGCCTAGGCTGCACACAATCATAAAGTTGCTTTTCCTGCCAATAAGGACTTCTAAATTGTTAAATGTTTGGCAGTTCTCAGGCTTTTACTGACCATTCTTCTGCTGTAAAGGTAAAACTGAAGAGGCCCTTCGGATGTCTGTTAAAAGTAATGAATCACTTAGCACTGCAGTTAGCTCATTTGTTTTATGTTTGTGTGGATTCACTTATTTTGAAAACTTTATTTTTTGGTAGATAAACTATTTCTTCAACTCTTTCTAACTTAATCAGATGTTTCACTTCAAGTAGTTCAAGGTGTCAGTGCTGCAAGTCAACTCTTCCCCCCCCCCTTTGCTAGAGTAAATAATTGATTGGATTTTTTCAAACCACAATAGAAATATAAATACCTGAGAAATAATATCTCCCTCTATTTAACAAATAAATATTAATAACCTGAATATAAATTGTCATTATTTAAAATGGCAAAGTTTACCTGTGGGGAATATTAATGATCTACTAGCTTCCAAGTCTGTTTGAAAGGTAGAGATCAATTTGCCTGGAGTTGTTCTTCACACAAGAGACAAAAATCAAGTGTGCTCCTTGACTTCTTCAGCATACTTATTTCTGGTAGTAGGAAATGTAGTATTCCAGCTGCATTTTACTGGCTTTATTGGAACATGAAGGTAGATAAAATCTGTTTACCTGGAGGCAGTTGGCTTTGCCTGTCAATGCAGTGTTCCTAACGACAGGAATTAGCCAGTATAGCATTTTCTTTTTTTTTTTCTTGAAGTAATCTACAAGCTTTCAAGAGTGATCCTTGAAGATAGACATTTGAATACTTTCCTAATTAGCATCTGACTAAAACATTGACAAACAAAAGTGTGTGTTTTTGCATTCTTGTTAAAGTGCTGTTTGAAGATCTGTTTATAGCTTCTAATTGCAGTATCTGTTCATGTAAAGCATCTTTAAATTTTCCCTTGGAAAACTAGATTTGATTAACACTGGCTGAGGGTCTGGCATCAGAAAGCTAAGTAGCTTTTCATTAAGACAGTTGCAAGAATGGTACAAAGAAGCTTCCAACAGTGCCTGCCTGTCCCATCTGGCTACAGCCCTGGTGCTTTTAATCCTTCACTTTGATTAATGCTAAAAGTCACCCAGTCTCTGCATGTTTGACTCAAAATGATTGTAGTAAGTCTAGCTGTATAAAATAGTATTCATGTATATCTGCCTGATGCTGTTATTAATTCAATTTAAATGAGGAGAAGATACAACTATGAACAGGGCAGACTGTGGTGAGCAGTGCCTTAGCCTGGGAGGGGATCAGTGTTAAAGCTCTGACTGCGGTTTATGCCTGATGTTAGTTATTGATAGGCTATGGGACACTAGTAAGAGAACAAATGTGGAAAATGAAGAAGTAACTAATCCTCTGCTTCTCAAAAGGAAGGATTAGAAAATTTCCTTTGGACTAAGAGTTAAAAAGCACGTACCTCTGCATATTTGCAGTGTTGGCCTCTGGCATCCAGAACCATCCAGATCTCTCTCTTTGTGCTGGGTGAAAGTTGGGAAGAAAGTGGGTATTGCATTATCTGGTTGCTAAAAAGCATCAGTTATAAACTCTTACTGGTGGTTTTGTTAGTGCAAGACTAATATTAGTTAACTGTTATTCTGTCTGTGTTCTGACACAGGTTTATTGTGCCTTGAGGCAAGTCATCAACCTGCTCTTTGTTTCCATTCTTATACCTGTACAGTAGAAGAAATGTTCATGCTCCCATGCCTTAAAATCAGTTTATTTGGCTGGCCTTTTGAAGCAACAGGCAGCAACTGAGGTAGGCGTTAGTGCATGTTGTGGGGATGCATACAAACTGTGCTGCAGAAAGGTATTTCAAAACTGAGCCACTGACCTCTAATGTTGTTTAGGAATTTCCAGGTTGTTGTTATACATCCATCACAAAAGGGATCTGAGAAGCAAGCAAGCAGAGTTTTCCAGCGCTTAGCAGCTACTAGCTTGCTGTGTTATTTGAGCCTTCTGTGCATTAAAAGACAGGGTAATGTATTTCGAAAACTACAAAGTTTAGATTAAAACCTCCACGTTAAGCCAGGTTTTGCCTCACTGTTTAGAAGCAGCTCAGCCACACGTTGTGTCCCTTGTGAGAAGCCCTGGAGAAGCAGCGTTAACAAAGGCACAATTGTAACTGAAAATGTTAGGATTAGAAAATCTCTTCAGTTACTGGGAGAGCCTTGAGTCTCAAAATGGTTGTGAGAGAAGGTATAACCTTTTCCATTAAAAGGTCAAACATGAAAAGGCATTTGATCTAGAAACTGATGTAGAGTCCTTAGCACAGCACGAGGTGTTTCTTGGAAGTACTGGGGAACTGGTCAGAAGATTTCTGGAAAAGTGTGAAGGAACTTAAAGGCCCAGTGGTATAAGCCATTAGCAGTTAGGTTTCATTTTATACTTGTTAAAAACATGATTAATTCATACAAGTAATTCCAAATACAGACTCAAAGTTGAGCTGAGCTCTTTAAAAGAGGCAGGCGGGGAAGGGTGTGGAGTCTGTTTAGAGACCTGCCAGTTAGGATTTTAATCTCTATTATAGCCCCAAATATTAGCTTGCCTGTCCTGCTGCTTTTTGCCCAAAGATGTGCTGCTTCATAACCTCCTAACCAGAGCAGGCTGGGGCTGCAGGGCTGCTCCCTTCTTTCCAACTGTTGCCCTGTGGGGGTGATTGTCTTGCTGCTAATTTCACCTGATCACCCTTGCAGAGTGGGATATGCTCCAGAACCATGCTGCAGCTTGGGGCACTGAAAAGCAGCTTCAGCAGTCCCTTCTTCTGTAGCCTGTACCTTGGGAGAAGGCAATCTGGAAACACCTCCTCCCGTGTGTACTCAGAGATCAGAAAATTAACTTGGTTTGGTTGCAGCACTGGCTCTTGTGAGTAGGGGTGAAGGGATCCAGCCTCAGCATACAGAATTAGATCACTCGATTGCACCTGTGACTGAAAATGATGCTGCAGATACTCTTGACCTTTTAGGTTTTACTGATTTGCTTTAGAAGCAGCATATGTACATCACAATAATTCTTCGTGCTCACCAGAACAGTGAACACTTAAATAGGTGACGTTTGGCAGTGTGTTACAGTGGCAGAGGGGGAAAAAACAATACCTACGCCAAAACAAACAAAAAAAAGGAACCCCCTTTTTCCCTCCAAAATGCAGTCAGGATAAATCCTTAAAATCGAGCAACCCCTCTTTTATAGCTTATAAAACCACATCTCCTTTACTCCTTTCCTGAAGACAAAACTTCAGTTTTCCTAGAAATTGTTCAGAAAAATGCTGAAATGGGAACAAGTCTGTCACTTAAAAACAAAAACTAATGGGGAAAGGGAGGATCAATCCTTGACAGTAAATAGTGTTTATAATATATTGGAGGAAATGGTGGCAAATCAAGCGGGAACTTCTGTTCTGTCACATTCAAAAATAGGGCTGTGATCTGGATGTTCTGCAGCACAGGTCAGGAGCGTGCCTGTCCGCGTGGGGGGAGCTGTACCCCGCACCTCCAACGCCTCGCCACCGAAAACCTCTGCTGAAACCAAAGGTAGTCGTAGGGCTCTGTGTTTGGGTTGGGTATTTCTAGTGCAACTCTGACAAAAAATGAGACCAATGGAAGAAATGTAGCAGCCTGAGTGACACGAATGCTAAACAATGAAGTAGGGAAGAGTTTGTCGGATGGTTGATGTAACTGTCTTTTCCTTTTACAGTCAGTAAATAGGTATCTTAATTCCTCATCCTTCCTGACATTTTTCTTCTCTGTTACACTGCACCTGGTGACTTACTGGCTAAATCACTTCACTCTAATAAACTGCTGTTCATTTCAAAGCAGCTGTTAATATTTATGTCAGTGTATGTGTAAATGGACGCTGAGGGAGCACTGCAGCAGGGCACAGGCACCAGTTTTAGTAGTTCTCTGCGCAGGCACTGTCAGCATTTGGGCTGCAATACTGGTTTCTGTAGTTCTTGGAGCAAATCATATACGTGGTCATGTAACAGATGTGTGCTGTGACTTATGGTATTGCAGTGTGATGGTGGTAGGTTTGGTTTTTTGCTTCTATGACATAACAAGTAGCAATTCCTTTTGTCCATGAAGAAAAAAGATAAGACATAGAGCAACTTAAACTTCCAAAAGTCTTGACAGAAATTTTCACCTTTTTTTTTTTTTTTTTTTTGGTCGGTGAGCCTAGCAGCTGATCCTGAAGGATCAAGTAGAATTTTCTTGTAGCCCATAGCAGCTGCCTGCAACCTGGACCCTGTGGTTACTGGCTTCTTAGTGTCTGCATTGCTGAGGATTCTTTCAGCTTCAAATGGGAAATATCCTGAATTATGGATAGAGAAAAGGCAAGTTTCTGGTATCTGGCAGATACTTGTTTTGGTTGGGGTTTTTTGTTTGTGTGTGGTTTTTTTTTTTAAACTGAAGCACAGATTTTTAAATTTGTTTATAAACACTATTTACTGTCAAGGATTGATCCTCCCTTTCCCCATTAGTTTTTGTTTTTAAGTGACAGACTTGTTCCCATTTCAGCATTTTTCTGAACAATTTCTAGGAAAACTGAAGTTTTGTCTTCAGGAAAGGAGTAAAGGAGATGTGGTTTTATAAGCTATAAAAGAGGGGTTGCTTGATTTTAAGGATTTATCCTGACTGCATTTTGGAGGGAAAAAGGGGGTTCCTTTGTTTGTTTGTTTTGGTGTAGGTATTGTTTTTTCCCCCTCTGCCACTGTAACACACTGCCAAACGTCACCTATTTAAGTGTTCACTGTTCTGGTGAGCACAAAGAATTATTGTGATGTACATATGCTGCTTCTAAAGCAAATTAATTTGTTAACTTTGCTTTAAAGTTAAATACAGTTGCATTTTGCCAGGAAGCAATATTAATCTTCAGCAAACTTAAAAGATGCATATGCTTATATCTATCTATCTGTATACACACATAGAAGTAGTTAGTTGGCTGGGATGAGATGTGAGATGAAATCTTAAAAAACAAACAAACAAAAAAAGTGCTGTCTTGGGCTAAACAGCCTAATTTGCACTTCAGTAGTGTTCCAGTACAAAACAGAATGAAACTTCAGTATGCTAACATACCAAAACTATTTACTTGCTTTTTTACTAGTGGAGGCTAAGAGCTGCTTTAAAAGTAGTTCTTCATAGGTGTTCTTGTTGAGACTGGCGGGGAGGCCAGGGGAGGATGGACACTAATGGGCCCATGCACTTGATACACATAGATACAGCCTTTGTCCTTAAAGCCCTTATTAATTTTGATGTATCCTTTAAAATAGGAATGGTAATAGATTTTGGTCCAAGGTTAGGTAACTGAACCAAAACTGCACAAGAAGGGGGCAAGAGGAATGAAAATATTTAGGAAAAGCAAATTGTAGATCTAGAGCAGAAAAGCTGTTGGAAATTCCCTACTGTCATTGAAGGGCAGGTGAGAGTGTGTGAGAATAAACTGCAATGCAAAGGAAATGCAAGAGGTCTCATATTCACAAAAATTGAATTCTGGACCTTGTCCTAGAGTCACAAATATTGAATTTTGGACCTCAGTTACATAGCACATCCCAAGAACTACCTGGCTTTTCAGGGCTGTACTACGTTGTTTGATTTTATTGTTTTTCTGGTTGAACAGTGATGGGAAGTAACAGCTAGACAGCAGTTGACATGCATTATAACACAGTTTTCAAATAAGAGCCAACCAAAATGTGTGGAACCCTTAAATCGTAGTTTGGCATCAGATGAAAATCTGATTTCTCAAAAGAAAACGTCTCTGACATGTTTAACTTCTGTACTGTGATTCGTATGCTGTAAGCCCCAGTTGATTGTGGTATTTTTTAATCTTGAAATTTGAGAAGTTTACATGAATGAGAGTAGTTTATAGTGTTCTTTAAAATTACATTAAAACTGTAAAGAACTGGAAAGAAGGTGTGTTTCTTGATTGATTGTTGAATAAGAGTATTGGATACAAGTAGATGAAAGATAATTATTTTTCTAATGGAAACCTAATGTCTATTTTCTATTTTTTTAGCCTCTGATAGGTTTAGCAATGACTCATCAAGCTAAATGTAAGAACACCACGAGTTGATCTATTTCTGGGTAAAACAAATCAAAGAGACTCTAAAGCCAGATTTTGGGTTGATTTGCATACTCTCCTTACCCCATGAGTCCAGTGAGATCACAGTTTAAATCAGGTCAGCATTTGGACTAGTTTTTGGATAGATCATCAGTTAAAAAGCAGTCTTGTCAGCTATTATATGGAAACCCTGGTGCAGAGTATTAAGTGCTTGTGAAAAAGCTGAAAGGACTTAATGACAACCTAGAAGACTTTTAGAACTGTCTGGAGTGAGGTGAGCCTCTGTAATACAAAAGGATGAACACACGTATTCAAAGTTATCTAAAGAGATGGCTGTATCCTGAACTGTTTAATAGTACAAACGGGAAGAACAATTGAGGTTACTGCATGATGGAGCTGATGACAAGGCTGCCATGGAATCTCAGAACAAGTTTGGGTTGGAAGGGGCCTTAAAGACCATATAGTTCCACCCCCCTGCCATGGGCAAGGATACCTTCCACTAGACCAGGTTCCTCAAAGGCTCATCCAACTTGGCCTTGGGCACTGCCAGGGATGGGGTACCCACAGCTTCTCCTGGAAACCTGTGCCAGTGTCTCACCACTCTTAGTGAAGAATTTCTTCCTAATACCTAATCTCAACCTCCCCTCTTACAGTTTAAAACCATTACCCCTTGTGCTATGACAACATATCCTTGTAAAAAGCCACCCCCAGCTTTCCTGTTGCCTTCTTTAGGTACTGGGAGCCTGCAGCAAGGTCTTCCTGGAACCTTCTCTGCTCCAGGCTGAGCAACCCCAACTCTCTCAGCCTGTCTGCACAGGAGAGGGGCTCCATCCCTCCCATCATCTTCATGTCCCTCCTCTGGCCTCAGTCCAACAGGTCCATGTTCTTATGCTGGGGATCTCAGAACTGAACGCAGCACTGCAGGTGGGGTCTCAGAGTGGAGAGAAGGGGGAGAATCACTTCTGCTGACCTGCTGGTCACGCTTTTTTTTGATGCAGCCCAGGATTCAGTTGGTTTTCTGGGCTGCAAGGGCATGTTGTTGGGCCTCTCATCCACCCAAACCCCCAAGTCCTTCTCAGGGCTGTTCTCAATCCATTCCCTGCCCAGCCTGTATTTGTGCTTGGGATTGCCCCAACCCACGTGGAGAACCTTGCACTTGGCCTTGTTGAATTTCATGAGGTTTGTGCAGGCCCACCTCTCAAGCCTATCAAAGTCCCTCTAGATAGTATCCCTTCCCTCTAGTGTGTCAGCCTCACTGTGCAGCTTGGTGTCATCAGCAAACTTGTTGAGGGTGCACTCAACCCAGTGTCCAATGTCACCAACAAAGATACTAAACAGTGCTGATCCCAATACCAACTCCCAAGGATTGCCACCTGTCACTGGTCTCACTTGAACATAAAGCTGTTGAACCGCAACTCCTTGAGTGCGACTATCCATCCAATTCCTTATCCACTCCATGTCTCTCCCAGTTTAGAGACAAAGGTTTTGTGCGGGACATTGTGAAATGCTTAGTCCCAAAAGTGAGTGGCGAGTTGGAGGTGAGCTTTCTCAAATTTTCCTTCCTCTTCAATAAATACCAGCCTGAAATCTTTATGGAAAACAAAGTCACATTTTTAATATAAAAACAACTTGACATTTTTCAGTATATTTTTAATGAGCATTGCTCTGAGCTATGTTATAATGAAATTTGCTTAAAAGTAGAACAGGCTGGTGATACTTGGCAGAACAACATGGCATATGGTAAAACAGTTGTGACTTATTGGCAAGTACTCTCATTTTTTGAAAGATTGGCTTTCAGCACACTGGACTCTAGCTTGATGTTCAGGGCTTTCAGTGGAAAAAAACCAACCTGCTGAGGAGTATACATGGGTTGCCTTGACAAGTAAGGCCTTTCAATAAGGGTAGGACAGGAAAATTTCTATTTTATTCTTTCTTTTATGTGTGGCATCTGACTTGTCTAGCTCTTTATCACATTTTCCACCTTTTTTAGAAACATCAAAATAGTCAGTAGCTTAAAGGTAGGTGAGCATTTTTGACTTGAACAAGATGAGCTTTCTGTGGCTGACAGACCTGCTGTCCACATACTTACATGTGGATTTCTTGCACTAGACAACTTTAGCAGTAGTTCTTGTGTGATACTATGATTGTCAGGACAATGTCATGTGATTGCATCCATGGACTCAGTAAGTGAATACTGGAGGGGTTACTGGGATTGGTTTTCACAGTATCTTGACAGAATTCCAGATGGATTTAGGACAGATGTTTAACTATTGCTGGTGGTATAGTATGCAGTAATATCTTCTTATTCTCCTTTCCAAAGAGCAGTTGCCTCTTGAGAGCCTGGTCACAAGTGCCAATCTTTCCTCTAATGAGTAAGCAGTGTGGATCCTGCTGTTCTTGGACAGGTAAAGGAGACTTCTATGTAGCTGCTTCTCTAGATTTGTGACAGAAGGCAAGGAGATGACATAACCATGCTTGACGATCCTACGAGGGTACACCCATGTTATCATTTTCTGATCAACATGTAGCACCACTTGTCTGTTGAAAAATCTTGAAAGTACCTGATTGGCAGCTTTCTATTTGCTTATTTCTCATCCTTGCATGAGCATATTTTTCATTGAAAGCAAGGCCTTAAAGTGTGTGTGGATATGTACATACTGGCCTAGATACAGAGTGGAAAAGTGGAGTAGCGAGGGCACAAAAAAACTAAATGCAAATTACTTCTGTTTATATTTTGTTCAAAGTTTACTACACCCCAAATTGAGTATTTTCTAGCTGAACATCATGGGTCTTGAGTATATTTTTATCTAATGCAAGGTGTGTGGGAACTCAAAACAAGGTGTCTTTTCCTGAAAATTTTAGAAATGCACAATTACTTCAGAACTTCCAGTTCCCATTAATTTACTGACATATGGGAAATAGGAAATGAATTGCTAAATGCCCTGCTTTGGGTTCTGTTCAGCATGGCTTGCTGTTCTTCGCATGTGCAGTCATAGGTGATGCCTGCCAGTAGCCAAAGAAGGACTGTGGTGCTGCCATGGTTTCTGAGTTGCTCAAGGAAATAATCAGACCTAACTACTCCTGGTGCTGGTAGAGGTGTCGTATTTTTTAAATACATGTATGTTTTAGGGCCTATTTTCTTTGTCAGATTTCAGTGTAACAATAACACATAGGATCTGTAAAAATAATTATATAAAGCTATTGGATTTTTTTTTTTAAAGAGTATGGCAAAGCTGAAATACCACAGTGCTCTCGGAGGAGAGGTCTGGCACTAGTGGTGCACGTTCCAGGTCATGGCAAAGGGATGGAGCTACTGTAAAGGAGAAGTAGCAATTATTTTCACAGTTTGGTCAGATGTTAACCCATATTACAGATCTCTGGCTATGTCCCAGACTCATGGGCTCATGAGTTATTAGCCTATTTCTTAATGAGAGATCCTTGTCCTTGTGATTGCAGAGCATGAAATAGAGTGCTCTGAAGAGTAACTTAGAGGGCAGAGCTTCAGTGAGGCGAACGCCCTTTAAATTAGGGGGCATGGCTGCAATATATTGGTCTGCAGGCATGTGTGCAGAGAGATGGGGTCTGGCAAGAGTCAAGGAAAGAGGTAGTCAGGTCTGAATTGCCCTTATTTGAACTGGTTGCTTTTGTAACTAATTAATAATTCTGGGCCTGGACCTTAGTGATCAAATAATAAAACAAGCTTTCAGTAATTACACGCATTTATCTCAACCTTCATTTTTTCATAAAACTAAGAATTGACTGGTTTTGATTTTAGTATATGGTGACTTGTTAATAACCTGGGAAATACTAATTTCTTTTGTTTTTAAGAATTATTTTGTAGTATGCCGAATATGTAATTACTGGGATTTGCTACATACCCTTATTGCTACATCCTTTCAAGCTATCTCTAGTATTTAAATTATTTACTATTTTTTTTAAAAAGGAAATAATTAATAGCTTTTATGCCCTAGGAATACTCAGTCTTTGTTCTGTTGTATGTATGTGTATAAGTTTGTACATATATTGCTGGTCTTTGGGATGCGTAGATCTAACTGAGAGGTGTTTGTGTCAAAAAAAGTTAATTAATGATTACCTTATTTGTGTTTTTTTGAACAGAAATGCTATAGGAGGTGTCCTAACTTCTGAGGTTTTTTTCCTCATAAGTGTGGGCAGTGAGAGGGGTTTCCAATTAGTGGAATTTATAGGTTAGTTATGATTCATCTCCTGAAATCAGCTACGTGAATTTGAATCATTAGTACTTGGATGTCTTTCACTAACATCTTATGAATTGCTGCTTGGTGTTTGGCAAGGATATTGTATTTGTTGTCCAGATGCAGTTTTTCAGTGTGGGGCACATGCTGAAGACCTTAAACTTTGAATGTAATGGATATTAGGAGTTTAATTCCACTGACATATTGGACACTGGGTTATATGGTTCTGCAAGTTAGAAGATGATATTGTAGCAAAAGTAGGGAGGGAAGATGATATTTCCTTGACAGTTAAAACAGTAATTGTGTGTTTTATTTTTAAATGTGGATTAAGTGTTATCTGACATAAATTAAATGTGATTACATCACTTTTTCTGACCACAGAGAGTGGGAAATATGTACTCTCTATGCTGAGCAAGAGGTGCCACATAGTTCCTGCCTGAAAGAATTTACAGTTTGCAACAGCTCTCCTGGTCCTGTTACTGATGCTCAAATGGTGGTGGTGGTAGTGCTCAGGTAAAATTGAGTAGCTGATAATGTGTTGCTAACATAGTATGATTGACACTTTTGGATTAGTTTGCTTTAATTGGCTGAATAAGGCTTCCAAAAGTTGGGGTTTTTTTAGAACCATAATCAGATATTTAATTTTTTTTTTGTTTTTGTTGTAGAGTTGATAGTTGTTAATTCTTTTAACTAGTTATAATTTCCCTTGGTATTTAAGAGTTCTTTTCATGCATTAAACCCACTGAAAGGGGACAGTCCAAAATGTATCTAAAAATGTCTTGTCTGGGAGATGATCAGCTATGGACTTTTTATGGCTTTAATGCAAGTAGAAGCAAATTCTGAATATTCAGGTATAAACATGAAAGATAGATATGGTAAGACTCATTTGCACTGTGAATGAGGTATAGGTTTGAGAACCTTACTGTGATCCCCGACTCATTAAGAGCAACACAAAATTGTGAATGTCACCTGTTAATAAATGTACACAGCATGTTGTACAGACCCCTGTATACAGACTGTCCTTATGCTTCTTATTTCTGTTCCTGGTGAGATGAGTGATGGAGGAGAATAACTTTTATCTGCCTAAATCTCAAGGGTTTTTTTATTCCTTATAGAAGAATCATGCAAGTACTTAGTCTTTTCTCGGGAGGTTTTCTCGTCAACATCAAAACTTGCACCTTATCCTACAGCATAACATGTAGTAACAGAAAAATGTATTTTAAAGTCAAGCCCTTTGCCAATATAGACATGAGAAAGAGACCTTTATAGAAGAGCTGGGATAACAAGAATCCTTCCAACAGTGTGATGTGAACTGTCAAATGGCCCATTTATAAGAAGAATAACATGGATTCATACGGAAGGCAGAGATTTTTCTGTCTGCAGAGTACATGTACCACAAAGGTGGAGCTTGCAAGACCCCTCTGCAAGTAACCTTCCCTAGTTTGTCTTGTTGAGTTCTTGATGTTCCTATAAAATGCTTAGGCAATGACACAAAGAGCAAGATAAAGTTATTGGGTTTTTGTTTAGAGCAATAGTTCACATACTGGATCTGCCTCCACTAAGTGGTTACTCGTGCAAGATGGAAAGCAGAAGCACTAGAACACACTTAAGACTAGTGTATCCCATAGCCTTTGAGTTAGAACAACCTTCTAGCTATCCTAAAAGGTGAGTTTAGCTCTCAGGTAAAGGGATGAATTATATCCAAATCTTGCACGGATATTTAAACCCCTGAGCTCTCAAATTAAGTGAGGGGGAAAAAAAAATATTTCTTTTCCTCTGTCTGTTTAGTTTTATGCTCACTTGCATTTTCTTTGTGTTTTGTTATAAGTCTTTGAAGGAACTCTTTTGATGATTGCAAACATAACAAAACACTTCTCTTGGGAGGCAGGAGTGGGATTTTTCCCCTTCAGAGAGAGTAATTGGAATGAGGTGAAGAGAAAGAATTTGTTAATGGGTTGGTGGACTGCTTTAATATTTTCTTGTGTTCATTCTTTGTAGCTGCATTGGTTAGATTAAATAAGACAGAACAGGTATGAAACATACATTTCACAGATCAGATTTTTTTTTAAGTAACATATTTTAATTGGCAAATGTTACTGCTTTAGCCAGTGTTGGCTGTGTTTGATGCAAGTTTTTTCCCCCTGCATCTGTTCTCCCAAAGCAGACTTCCACGCGATAAGGCAGCTGCTAAAGGGAGAGCGCTAATATCATTGAGAGTGTCTGCAGCAGAGAACAGAATCAGAATGGGAAATCAAACTCCAGAAGAGAACAGGTGATTGCCCCTAATGGGGAGAAATAAGTTAAAGCAGCTGTTTATATTCAAAATTGTGGGCCTATAGAGGAATGCAGCTTTGTTACTGATTTGGACTTTCAGAAAAGAAGACTGAGTTGGAGGGACTAAAGATACATTGTGAATAATTTATGTAGAATATCACTTCTGTTAAGTGGGGAATTTAATGGCTAGTCATCATAACACTGGCAGATAAATGGACCTGGGGAGAAAAATCTTGAAGCTTAAAACTGGCTTTTTTTTTTTTAATAATCTTAGACATTGCTTACCTGTGGCAACTGAAATGGAATTCTTGGTACAGAAGGAATGACTGTGGTCCTTCAGTTTTGACCTATGGAAATGAGGCTATGGTAATACATTGTACAGAATCTGTATTGTATTTACATGGTTTCCATTTATCTGTCATCAGTTTCAATATATAAGAAAGTGATTTTTGGGGACTACGTGGCAAAAGAATTCTCATCACTTGTGTAACTTTGATCAAATGTTCTTGTGAGTCCATTTTCTCTGTCTTTGTGTTAGATGCATGTCCTACTGCTATGCATGGTGAACTTCATGATCCTACTGAGTGTCAGGACCTATAAATGTAAAAGAGCTAAGTGGTTTGAAAAGTATGTCTTTTGATCTGCAGAAGAACAAAATATTCCAGAGAACTTGTTTTGAAAAGTCAGTGGCTTAACGTCTATGCCTTGCTGTCTAATGTTCCTTTTCTACTGGAAAGACAAAGATGCCACTAAAAGTGAGGTACTTTGGTGTAATTGCATCATCGTTCTCTGCATGCTTGACCCTGATACTCTTCCTAGCATGGAGAGGCAGCCTAATGAGAAAGGTTCTGATTTATATAAATCCTATATATTAAAAAAAATTATATAAAAAGGATTCTGTACATAGGTTGAAGTGTCAAATATTTTTCTGAGGGTCTACAAGCCTTTTTTCTTTATCGTTGTAGGTCTGGCTTCGAGTGTTTAATGTATCATAAAGATCTAGTACTGTTTCTTGGTACATAGTCTACTGAACAAGACTGCACTAAGCTAGGAGAAGGCATGTAGCAGGACAATGTGTGTAGAAAGAGCCTAGTTTTGTAGCTTTTGGAAAGCTGATATTAATAGATGGGACTGTACTAAATATCTATGCAGGCTCTTATGACTGGATGAGGTTGGATGTGACCCCTAGGGCCATAGTGTTCAGCCCCTCTGCTCAAGCCAAGTCACTTAGACCTGCTTGCCCAGGATTGTGTCCAGATGGCTTTGAATATCTCCAGGGAGGGGAGACTCCAAAACCTCTCTGGGTAACCCATGTCAGAGATTAGTCACCCTTAAAGTAAAATTGTTTCCTGATGTTCAAACAGCACCTCCTGCATTCCAGTTCATGCCCATTGCCTCTGGTCCTGTCACTGGACACCACTGAAAAGGACCTAGCTCTATCTTTGCAGTTTCCTTTCGTGTATTCATACACGTAAATAAGATCCTCCCCAAGCCTTTTCTAGCCTTAACAGTCCCATCTCTCTGACTTTACTTGTATGAGAGATGCTCAAGTCTCTTAATCGTTGAAGCGGCCCTTTGACTCTCGAGTACCTTGGTGTACCCCTTGTGTACAGAGGAGCCCAGGCTGGACAGTATTCCAGGTGTGGCCTTACCACTGCTGTATAGAAGGGGGAGTATCACCTCCCTTGATCTGCTGGCAGTGCCTTGCCTAACTTTGCCCAGGATACCCTTAACCTCCTTTGTGCGAAGGACACTGTGTTGGCTCATGCTCAACTTGGTATCCACCAGGACCCCACGTTCTTTTCTGCCAGGGTTCTTTCCAGATCTGCTGGTGCATGGGGCTGTTCTTCCCCAGGTACAGGACTTTTCACTTCTTGTTTAACTTTTATAAAGTTCCTGACAGCCTGTTTCTTCAGCCTGTCAGGGTCCCTTTGGGTGGCAGCGTGACCCTGTAGCATATCGGCTGCTACTTCCAGTTTTGTGCCATCCCTAAGTTTGCTGAGGGTGTGCTCTGCCCCTTCATCCAGATCATTAATGAAGATGTTAAACTGACTGGACCCAGTACTGACCCCAGAGTACGCTGCTATTTCCTGGCCTCCAGCCAGACTTTGTCCCACTGACCACCACCCTTTGGGCCCAGCTATTCAGCCAGTTTTCAATCCACTTGCTGTCTGCTTGTTCAGCCTGTACATCAGCAGCTTTGTCTATGAGGATCTTACGGCAGACAGCACCAAAGGCGTTACTGACGTCTGGGTAGACCTACATACTTGTAGAATCCCTGTTTGCCTTTGACACTCCTCACCCGATTCAGCTCCAAGTGAGTTTTGGCTTTTCTAACCCCATCTCTGTGTGCACCGACGGTGTCTCTGTGTCTCTGTCAGGTTACTTGTCCCTTTGCCCACCTTTTTGTAGGCTTCCTTTCTACACTTGACTCTTGAAACATTATTTTAATTTCTGAATATCTCTGACTGTGGACATCTACTTTTATGTACTTCTGTTTGTTCGTACAGATACTTTGTGGTGTCAAACCTGCTATTATATTATACAGTACTACATATTTGACTGTTCTGCTCCCTTTCTTGGAGGCCAGAAGCTGCAACTGAAGTCTTAGCAGTCTCGTACCATTTACACTATCTTTACAGATGGTGCAGATGTTATGCACTATAAGGCTTATGAAGAAACACTTCAGGTTAACAGCAGCTCCACATTCATACTTTCTTTTAACTTTTAAATTACGGTATTTGCTCAACCGTTTGGTAATATTCAGAAATGGGTAATGCAGAAGGTAGAATTCAAGCGTTGTTAAGTATGTCTTCTTCCAGAATAGCTTTTAACAGTTGTCTTAGTTATATTTTGAATTCATGTAAAACACAACCTACAATGCAGTGAGCTAACCAAACTTCCTAATGCCATTAATGCCGTAAAACCAGCATCTAGTGAATTCATGGGTCCAGCTGTGGAACTTACAGCTACAAGGCTGAACACTTACGCAAGTATATGACAGTACATTACACTGAAAACACTGTTTGCTGCTGCTGCTGGGTGATAGCGAGGCAAAAGTTGGTTGGTAGGTGTCTTTGAGGGTGTGTTTTTGTGTATGTGTTGGGGTGTGGTGTGGGTTGTTTTTTTTTTTTATGGCTGGATAGGTGGCTTTGCCTCTGTGAAGGTACTAATCCACTTGTTAAAAATTCAAATCCTACGCAAGCTATCAGCAGCTCCCGATTACTGTTCTACACATACTGTATTTTTTTAGCTCATTTAGATTCTGCTTAATGAAAAAGTCGTCTTCAGTGTCAGAGGTCTTAGCGTTATTTATGGGATTGCTGTATTAGAGAAGAATACTGTCTGTCTTCAGGATAATAAGCACTGTTTATCAAGTGATTATAAGAGTATTACAGCGATCACTTCAATGTACAGAATTATGCTTCTCTACCTGATTTACTTGTGGACTTTTAAATACTTCAAGTGGAGTTTGGCAAATATTTTTTATATTAGATATAAAACTATTGCATTACTGACTTGATTTGTTTTTTTGTTGTAAATGCTTATGCTTGTCTTTGATTTTACAAAAAAGCATTCTGCTCTGTTAAGATACAAGGTTTGTATCTTGTGTTGTGCAAGTTGCATTTAATAACTCATCTGTATGATGTAAGAATAAGTACAAACCTTAAGTAATTTGAGATACCTTGGTGGTGCTGGAAAATTTGACAGTATTACAAATTTCACCAAGGCAAACAGAGAAAAATATTGTCCTTATGTTATTTTTTCTGTGTTACTTTTTATTTTGATTTTTTAAAAAGTACTTTCTAGAAGCTTCTCAATAATACAGGAAGCTTTAAAAATAGTAGTGACGCAAAATAGTTCCAATACAAAAATAAGGTTAAGTACTAATTTGCTGTTTATATATACACATGCCAGTGCCCGTTACACTTATTTCAGTTACTGCAGTGACCAGTTAATAAAAAAAAAAAAAAAAAAAAAGAAGATTTAGATTTTTCGGTTTGTTCTACTGGCAAATACAGACATGACTATTTAGTTTACAAAAGCTGCTGCTGGTTGTTCAGGACAGAAAAAAAAGGGAAAAAAAGGTGGTGAGAGAAGTGCTGCTGACACGTCAAAGTCATTCCAGTAGAATTCACTTATTCCCTCTGATTTAAGAACTTTGAAATAACTAAGTTGATCCATAGTTTTTATCTGTCCATCTTGGGAAAGTGGCTTCCTTTTATGAAGTAGTATTTTGATTTTGAATAAATTAGATGCTAAAGTTACACAATAAATACCCATTTACCTTGAAGGCAGAAGTCTAAACACCAAATCACTTTTATTACTACATATGCAGTAGTTCCTGCTTACAAAGCATGTGGGTTTCAAGAAATTGTAGGGGATTAGTAATGGTTTGATGTTACCCCTTCTCCCAAGTGGCACAGTTAAAGAGAATCAGTACCTGTTCAAAGGCTGAAACTATGTATATATTATAAAGGCTTGTATATACATGCATACTTACAGTAAAATTAACTCCAGTGGTTTCATTTCAGTGAGCTAAAGCAAAAATAGCTGAAGAGCTGCAAGTCCTCGTTAGGTCTTCTGTTGTCAGTTGGTATTTGAGTAGTACTCAGGCTTCAGAGCTTAGCAGTAATACATAGCTACTGAAAGAGAGAGAGGTATGTACTGAAAGCTGCAGTGTCCATAGTAAAGGTCAGTTTCTTTGTGACAGAGCAACACACATGGCATGCCATCTTCAGTGCTAGTCTTGGGGAATTCTACCCAAATCATCAGCATTTTTTGCTTAGATGTGCTTTGGGGAGAAATGACTTTACAGGATCCGTAAAAGAAATGATATGACTGGATGAAATAGCATTTCCTCTCAGTCATCCCCAAAAGCTCTATCCTTGATTGTCCATAAAAACTTCTGCAGTTTTTTTTTTTTAGATGTAAAACATTAATGAACATGTGCTTTGATATAGTTTCAGTATAACTTCAATTATTCAGTATTGCAAGTCTGAATTCTGTGTGTTAGCCCTAAACTTAATTATTGCTCTCCCACAACCAAATTGTTGCCTTCCTGATTTCAGTCTGGACAAGGATGAAAAACCACTTCAGAAGAGCTGTAAGTATAACCATGCGAGTATAACATGTAAGTATAACACATAGATCTGCGTGTGCACGTCTTCAAGAGAAGACATTAAAAAGCACCTTGCAAATGATACTGATAAGGAAAGAGAAATAAAGCAAAGGCCTCCTGAGACTGCAGCATCTGTACTTCTCAAAGTGCTGAAATAAGGCTCTGAAGGAATAGTAAACCAGAGAAAAGGGGGAGAGGCCTGCAGCAGAAGCAGTAGTGGGCTCTAGATTAGACTTGAGTAGCTATAATGATAGGGCAGTATATAAAAGTAATTTTGAGACTTGTTCTGGGAGAAGAGGTCTTTGTCACTGCTGTAGCCATAAAATAATAAAACTTTAGTGCTTTTCAGAACTCTATTATCCATAAATGTTTAAATATATAGGAAAGATGCTGTATTGTGATTCTCTTCTAGATTTTGAGACAGATTCTTGTCTGGTAGACCAGGTCAGAAGTCCATCTGTTTCAGTGAATGATAATCTTCTCTAGCAGGATATCTTAACTGGCAGGTGAGGAGTTTCTCCAAAATGCTCTGTAATTATGTTACAGAAGCATTATATCTAAGCTGGCTGATACTCAACATTTAAATAAAACCTGCCTCCAGTCCGTACCAGGGAACCTTGCTGTATCAACGCCGTATTTGTTACAAAGTGATTTGGATGAATTGACTGTGCTGCTGATTTACTTGGAGCCTTTGGAATCGATTTGTTGCTGTAACTTGGCACAAATTTAAACCTCTGGCTATTTTTGAATATCAGTCTTCACTCATCTTTGCCAATAGAGTAAGATAGGTTTTTCCAATGAAATATTTTTAAATACCTGATACTCATAGTCATAGAGGGCATTTCTTCATAGCTCATTTGTTTTATATAGGCTGTCACTAGTGAATTACAGATCTTTCACTGGCAGACTGTTGGACCTTGTAAGTGAGGTAGCTAGAGTATGTACAGAGGGTTTTTTCTGATTTCAAGAGTTATAATACTTTTGATTAAAACAAACTTAAGTAGCAGATCTGTAAATTAATGCAAAACTAATTTATAATACATTTTTTTACATGTAATGAAGGCTTTAATTCACATGTAGTTAATGATCATAAGCATCTTTAATTGTTCATAAGAAACCCTCAAAGTTGGCTGAAACGGTACCTTTATAATGTTGGGTGAGAGAATTTCGGCCTGGAAACTAGGGTTGCTATCCAGTTGTTAGACTGTGAAGGATGAAAGCATAGAAAAACTTAGAGTTTTTGAGTCTGTTAGAAAGGCATGCTGATAGTCAGACATACCCAAGTCTGTTAGCTCCTAAACATAGTGAGACCTGCACCTGGTGTGCTGCATCCAGTTCTGGGGTCCCTAATACAAGAAAGACCTGGTCGGTTAGAATGGGTCCAGGGACGGGCCATGAAAATGGTCAAGGGCTGGAATGAGTCTCCTATGAAAAAAGGCTGAGAGAGTTGGGGTTGTCCAGCCTGGAGAATAGAAGGCTCCAGGGAGACCTTATGGCAGCCTTTCAATATATTGAGGGGGCTAGTAAGAAAGATTAAGCAATATTTTTTTTTACCAAGGGCTTTCAGTTTGAGGGTGTTTTTAGAGGTAAAGTCTTTAACAGCTTGTTATTGTCTAGCAGTGAGCATGTCTCACTCCTTTCTTCACTTTGTGCCACATGCACAGTGTGCTCCTTTGATTGAAATTCTCAGAGGAGGAGCATGTGGTGATTTTATAAGTAGATGGAGAAAGGGTAAGAATTTTCTTCAGGGTGATAGGTTTGTACTCAATCTGGGGGGGGGGGGGCGTGGTGGGAAGTGATTGCTCTGGAGGTCAGCAACCGGCTTAAGTGCACAAAATGTCTTATGTAGCAGATCGGTTTCTGTTGCTGGGAGATTTATATCTCTCAGGTCAATTCTAAGCTTTCCTGTTGATCTGAGTATCTGTGGTTTTGCATCCTTTTATGATTCCTTACTGTATAAGAAACCTCTTCGCTGTGTCTTTGTATGCTTACATGTCAGAACAGAGTGTAGTAGGGAATTATAACCCTACTTATAATTGAGCTACCTCAGGTACCAAAAGCTTCTAACCATGACAGCATGGATCTCTGCATGATTAATTTACTCCTACCCTCATAAGCTTTGCAGTACTGCAGTCTGGCTTGACAGCAAGATGCTTCATTTCTTCCTTTTGTGGAATCTGGGGCTTACAATGTGCCTTTGCTACTGTAATAAGGTGGGTCACAGCATGGTCAGGGTTGGGAGGGGCTTCTGCATATCAGCTAGTCTGAACCCCTGCTAAAGCAGGGTCTCCTAGAGCAGGCTGCATGGAAATAGTGTCCAGGTGGGTTTGGAATGTCTCCAGAGAAGGAGACCTCACAGCCCCTCGGGGCAGCCTGTCCCACGGCTCCGACACCCTAACGGCAGAGAAGCTCTTCCCCATCTTCAGGCGGAGGTTCCCGTGCTGCAGCCTGAGCCTCATGTGCAGATGCGGCCTCCCCAGGGCAGAGCAGAGGGGGAGATAACCCCCACCCTCCTCCCAGCGCACCCCAGGGTACCGCTGGCCCCTTGGCCACCAGGGCACGCCGCTGGCCCATGGGCAACTGGCTGCCCACCAGAGCTCCCAGGCCCTTCCCCGCAGAGCCGCCCCCCAGCAGGTCAGCCCCAGCCTGTGCTGGTGCGGGGGGGTGTCCCTCCCCCGGGGCAGGACCCTGCACTTGCCCTTATGGCCCTTCATGGGGTCCCTCTGCGCCCAGCGCTGCCCCTGCCCAGGTCTCGCTGCAGGGCAGCGCAGCCCCGGGGGTACCAGCCACCGGTCCCAGCTCCGCACCATCAGCAAAGCTGCTGAGGGCACACCCAGCCCCCTCCTCCCGGTCACCGGTGGGTGAGTGGAGCAGGACGGGACCCAGCACTGGCCCTGGGGAGCACGGCTGCCCCAGGCCTCCAGCTGGCCTCTGTGCCACCGAGCACACCCCCTGAGCTCCGCCGCTCAGCCCCTTCCCAGCCCACCGCGCTGTCCCTCACCCAGCCCACCCGCCCCGAGCTCACCGCTGAGGGGGCTGTGGCAGGCAGTGCCAGAAGCCGTGCTGAGGTCAAGGTAGACAACACCCACCGCTGCCCCCCTCACCTACCCGGCCAGGCGTCCCACCGCAGAAGGCCATCAGGTTGGGCAGTGGCTGCCCTGGGTCAATCCATGCTGACGGCTCCCGATGACCTTCTTTTCCCGATGACCTTTTCCTCCACGTGCGTGGAGGTGAGTTCCAGGGTGAGCTGTTCCATCGCCTTTCCAGGGAGGGAGGTCAGGCTGACCAGCCTGTGGTCTCCTTATTGGCTCACATTAACAAAACTAAGGATACAAAATAGAAAACTTAAATTTGAGGAACTGACCTACTGTGGAGCTGTAATGACACATCCGAAACTCGGTGGTAAGCAGATCAAAGGCGTTGTATAGTTCCAAATTCGACAACGATGTGCTACACTATTTTCTGTAAGGTCGGTGAACTGTTGTGGCTGGCTTCTGGCACAGAAGGTGGAGCTCTTTCTGTCTGTACAGTCATGTAGTCTTCAGGGAAGCATGATTTTCTTGAAACTTCAGGGTCTCATCTAATGTCTGGATATTATTTGGAAGGATTTTCACTTTACAAGAACTTCATGGGTAGGCTGGACAAAAGTGACTGTGGCTTCTCTTCCATCTTTACAAACTTAGAGATGTGTAATAATTAATTTTCAAAATGTAATTGTGATTCCTGTCCATGACTACTTTTTCAGGAAGTATAACAGCATAAGTAGAAGAACAAAAACTCACTGTATGTAAGGTTCAACAAAAAAAATCTGTCAAAAGTTTTGCATTCCAGATACTCCAAAAATACTCAGCCTAAAATCCTAGTTTAATTTTTTTTAATTTAGACACTATGTAATTATTTATAGTTTTAGTCATATGCTCCTTTATTCTGTATGTGTGAAGGGAATTCATTTTTTGTGCACTTACTGTTTTATTTCACTAAACAATATATTTTTTGAGAAGATGTGGATTGAACAAACGGGGGAAATATAGTCATGTCTAGTTTTCTTAAGTATTTGATTCCTGGGAGCTACATTCTGAATTATTTATCTTAATTATTTTTAAAATAAAGGATAAAACCATCCTTTCTGATTAATGCTTTTGGTTCTGAAAAATCTTAGATTTCTTTCCTTTTTTTGAAACTGAAAAATCCCTGGAAAAACACACCCTCTACAGTTCTGATTTAACAATAAGTGCTGTGTAGCTGGGTATCTGCTTCCTTGTGCATTCCCATCAAAGGCATTGGTAAGGTTATTTCCTACAGGAGGCTGAATGCCAGAAATAAGACTTATTAAAGAAGTTTTTCTGTGTTCCTTTACTGTCTATATTTAAAACATTATTTCTGTGGAGCTGTTCTTGTCATTGCAGGCAAAACACTAGTTTAGTCATGCAGTCTGTACAGATCTGTTTATTTCTGATATTTTCTTTTACTGCAAGGAAAAATGTATTTTCATAGAAAGCTGCCTTGTTGCTTGTTTCCTAAATTTAGAAATTTAACAGCTGTGGACAGGATAAAAGCATGTCTGGATCAGATCCTTCTAGAAAAAAAGAAAAAAACAACCCAAATTCCCCCCCTAAAACCAAAAACCTTTCTTCTAGAAAATATGATTGCATTAAAATACCATGGAATAACTTATAAAACCTGTGCTAGACTACTAATATTCACACAATTAAAGCTTTATCTAAAGGTTTTATCATAATAAAGGTAACAAGTAGCAGAACATGAATTCCCCTAGCAACAGGTTCTGTATTAGCCTTACGTTTACTTTTAAATGGTATGAAAGTAAATTTTATTGGAAATATTAGCACTTTGCCTTAAAATGTGATTAATGGACAGAATCAGTATGAAAAAAAAAAATCTTGGTTGATACTGATCCTTGGTCAGCATCCTACCATGTAGCTGCTGGAAGTGTTCTTGCATTTAAGACTGGCTGTTCTCTGCGATGTTTTTAAACGACATGTTGGCTAACCACAGAAAATTGTGTGGTGGTTGGATTCTTATAATGTTCCCTCAGACTTTTATTCTTAGCAATAGATTATTGAAGGGTCTTGTTGACTCTTTATTCCTAATGCACAGCTGCAGTGAGATTGGAATGTATCTATTGATGAGTTATTTTTACCTGGCTGGCTATGACTTTTAAGCCAAAATGTTGTATTGACAAAATAGTACCTGATTTTTAAAACAATGAAATTCCTTTTACTTTTCTCCATTATTGGGAGGTGTTTATTTCTGCGGTGAAGTATTAACATGAGGCAAGAAAAAGGCAAGACTGAAGTGGGGAAACCTAGTTGTGTTGGATTTCAGTGCGCTCTGTAAAGCCTGGCTGGACAATAGAGAACACTGCGAATTAACATCTCTTCCAGGAGACTGGGACTCTGGGTTTTTGGGGATTTCTGGCTACATATTTGTCCCCTATTTCACTTGATGTTTCCAAATCACAGATGTTAGAACTTGCAGGAAAAATGTTGGCAGGAGGATCTCGGGATTGGTGGAAGTTTTCAGGAATATGTTACTCTCTTCTCCTTAGACAATGCAGAGTCTAGTTGCAGCTCCATGCCCCTTTGATTGTAAATACATGGAAACTCAAACTGATGACAGAAGTAATTGGCTGCTGCTGATAGCCACAATGACTTTCTGTAGCAACTGCGGTCTGACTGTTCTGTTGCAGTCAAGTGCAACAAGCAAGATGAATCAGGGTAAAAAAAAAAAAAAAAAAAAAAAAGAAAATATTAGAGTGATGATCAGATTGAAGGTTTATGTATGGCAACAACACTTTGGGAAGCTTCCTTGCCTTCCCTGTCCTCCCTCTGTCGCAGTGGTGTGTAACAAGAGATGTACTAGAATATTACTCATGTACAGGAGACATGGAGGGGAGGAGGTGGCAATCCAAAGTTCACATGAAGTACTTGGGAAAATGTGCTTTTCTCTTTCTGATATCAAGCCCGATTCCTACAAATGCCTGCCTTGTGTTTGTTGCTCTTTATGAAATCAACAGAAGAGATTCTGCTGAAGATGCCTACAAATAGGCGAAAGCAGTTAATTTCCTGGTGAGGTGAGGGATAATTTAAACATAGGAAGCATAACCTTTTCCCTCTCATCCCCATGCAGTGAATGGATGCAGTTTTCGCAAAAATGATTCTAAGACAGATACTTAAGGCTAAACAGATGATAAACATCTGCATAATACCTTGAGTTTGTTACAACATTACTGCTAATTATAGTACCCGCTAACTGATTAGCTAGCAATGAGCTAGACTGAATATTGCAGGTGATCATAAGAAAGGGCGTATTGTAAAGATGAAATTCTTACGTTTTAGAAGGATTTTGTTGAGAGCTTCTCTCAGAGGAGATGACTTCAGCTGAGTCTGAATGAAAACAGAAATCAAGCATTTCAGAGGGAACTCTTCGTGATGACAAGTAGAAGAGACAGCATTGACTATGGGGGCAAAGGAGCTTGTGCAAATTCACTTTCAACAAATCTAAGAAGGTAACTTAGTTCAGCAGGAGATTTAAGTATAGATTTTGAAAGAAGAAAGTTGCACATTACAGCTAATGGATAAGCTTTATGCCTGTAAGCTTCTGTGGCAGGTCTCCTTCAGTAGCTCTAAAGATAACTGCAACAAACTAGGTGCTGCAAGCAAATATAGTTAATTGAAGAATACTTGATAAATGTTGATTTCTAGCTTTCAGTACAAGTTGTAATGTCAGTATTTTGTGTTGCCAAAATTCAAACCCAGTTTCCATTCTCTTGTAGCATATGGCAAGAGTATCCTTTCAAGTGTTATAGGTTTTCTCTGCTTGAAATCCTTAATTTATACATTTGTAGGGATAGTGAAGAAATACAAGTATGAATTTGCTGTAGCATAAGGATAGTCAAGTAGATGTAGGCATGGCTGGTTACTCTTAAGTTGACTGTTAATGAGATGTGCTTTCACAGGTACCTCAGGTAGAAGCTGAGTATTCTGAATTGTCACTGAAACATCTGTAACAAGTTCTGAAAGCTTACAGCATATGGAAATCACTCTTACACAGCTGGTTTTGACAGGAGGATTTTCTGAGTCATTACAGAACAAAATTATTTTAGGGTCATGGAGTGAATGTGGCTTTTTTAGTATTATTGTTCTTATTTTTGAAACACTTAAAACAGGTTTACAATCCAGACTTATACATGAACTTGAGCAATCTTTTTGGTGGTCACTTTTTTTATTATTAAATATGCAGAGGCATACAGAAGTTTAGCAATGTGAATGTTTCTATTCATTAAAGTTTTTTAAGAAGATGAAATATGTAGCAATGCTTCTCAGCTACTCAATGCAGGGAAGAATGGCAGTTATCCAATTTCCTAATACCTATAGTTGTATTAGTTGTATATAGTTGTATGGTATTTAGAAGCACAGATTAAGAGCTTTTGAGAGAGCTGAGAGCGTAGATGGACTCCTCGTCTCCTTGTTGTCCTGGGAAAAATGCTGCTTAACTTTTGCAAATAATACAGGGAATACTGTAAAGTTGTCCTAAACCAGCTTTTGCTTATATCAGTGTTCTCTTGAGAGATTCCTTAGATCCAGCTCTGGCTATACAACTGTGTGATTCAGTTGATTTCAGAGCAGTCATTCCTAATGTTTCATTTCTTTAAGTCATACCTTAGAGAAGACTCACAGGACAAGAAAGGCTTGCTGAAAAAGAACCCTCTTAGAATCTCGCAGAGCAATTGCAGTTGAATAAAAAGGTAATATTATGAAAGACAAAGGTTTTTTACATCTGCAGTAGCTACCCTTTCCTTGACAAGTATGTTGGGGAATAGATTCTTTTAGTGCGAAATACTCTTGGGAGCTGTTTTCCCTCTCTTGCTCAGTGTATTTAGAGCACTGAAAATTATGAAGAGTAGCTAGACCTGACCTGTCTCAGGAGGTAAATTGTTAGTTGCTTTGAAAGATATTCCCTTTTCCAATATGTTGTTGGCTTAACTGTTACCAAGGCTACATGTGAAGTTATACTATTTTTTCCCGTTTATTTTTCAACATGCAGCAGAAATGCATGAAAATGTTGATGTGATGACTGCCAGTGTGCCTGTGGGTGGGGAAAATAAAAAATGGGGTCAGATGCATCTCATGTCCTCTTTGTCTTTTTTTTTTTCCCCTCTAAAGTTGCTACTTCCTTAGTTTCTACTTGTTGACTGCTGCTGGCTGGTGAACCTAGTTTCCCATTTTTATATAGCAGTGTGGATTCTTACAGTGTGGGAGGTGGGCTTGGGGGCAGAGGGGAGGGGGGAGTGCAGGGGAAGCCCTTAATGGCTTTTATGTAGTTGAGGAACAAAAAGAAATACTATGTCTTAGGTGAGACACCAGAAGTGTAGGTGTCATCAGTTATCAGGGGGTGTGAATGCAGACGGTAAAGGCAGGGGGGCAGCTGTGTAGTATACCAATTTGTGAAGAGTATCTAAAGTCAGTGTTATGGGAACAGGTGCCTGTGGAAAGGTACCCTTCCAGGGCACTCCAGTGGTTCCTCCCGCTGTTTTGTAAGTAAGTGTGGCCAAGAAAAAGGTGCATGTGGAACTCGTTAACCTTGTAGTGTTGTAGTTGTGGCAGGGAATTCTGCCATCACAGTGTGGAGGAACCCAAAGTCACTTTCCCCTTTTTCTCTCATTAACCTTAGCTTGAGCATCTGTGTGGGAGTAATTAGACAGGTAGCCTACTATCAAAGGAGCACACTGTCTAGTAGTATTTGGTACCAAGGCACAGGATTTTTCACATTCATACTACCTGCACCGAAGGAATGTATTTTGTTGTACAGTGTGACCTTTTTTTGATGCAAGGGATTTTGGAGTTATGTTATCAGATAAGATTAGTGCCTCATGCAATAAAATACTGTCCACAATGGTTTCATTTTTGTAAATCTTGCACAGACATTCATATAAAATATGTAAATAAATACAGAAGTACATGCATTTATATATAGAAAGCATGGCAAAGTTCTTAATCTGAAATATTTATTTTGTTTTTCAAACTATTATGTGGATCCTGAACTGAATTTTAGGTTTTTTAATTCTTATTTTGTTAGAGCACAATGAGAAATAAAAGTTGACAAGTTATAACTACTGAGTTATTAATCCTTGCCAAAGAGTAAAAGCTCTGCATTTCTGCAACCCTTTTCACGCAGTGTTACAGCTGACTTCGGAATAGTACGGATAACATAAAATACTAAGTAACAGGAACACTTTTTTGCATATCATTCATAGGAGAAGTGTTGCAACAACTTAGTATTGATTAAGGAGTTAAAGCTCATCCCCACAATCTAAACTATGTAGTGAGTTAAGAGTTTTTGGGTGCTATTCTTTCACTTACTCCAAGGTCACTTTGAAGACACTGAACACTGCTTTGTTTCCTTGGATTGGAAGATGAGAGCATGATAGTTTGGTATGGAAGGACCATGGTATTTGGCAGAAAGCTTGGGCCACTGGTTCCATTGTGGACATGCTGTGTTCCTTTATAGCTAAGTTATATAAACTGGTTAACGTGCCTGAAACGTGGAACAGGGACTCTCGGTTATGGGCAGGCTTCAATTCTGTATCAAAATGCAATCAGTACAGATGTTTTTCAGCTGTGTAACTGTTCGTGCTCTGCACATTTCTGAGCTGGGATACAGTAGTTTCATGACTTGCTGTTCTGATTTCTGAATGACTTCGTAAAGGGATTATACTATTTAGGCCACTTACAGACCTTTCTGCAGGGATGGCAAAGCATTTTCAAAGCTCCTCTCTGAGCACAGATACTAATGAATGAAAACAAATTTCTAATACCAGGTTTCGTTGAAGTTTGATTGCTATTTCCCTTCAAATTCTACTCCTGATTAGAACAATTGCTGATTTTTTTTTTTCTGTCTTCTTCAAAGTCCAGTAGGGTTAAACAGAATTTTTCTTCAATATGTCCACTCCACTGTAGATAACTTAAATAACCTTGATTAAAAATCAATCTAGGATTAACATAAAATATACTAATTGTTCTTTTGATGCTGTATCTTGCAATGTTTCAGAGTATTTGTGTAACACTGAGTGTGTAATAAGGGGAATCTAGCTGATGCTGTGAATTACCATTAAAAACAAAATCCTTGTAGTTTAGTCTGTTAGAAAAGTCTTCATTTTTTTATATAATGACTGGTCAGAATAGAGAAGATAAAGGGTAGAATGAAATACCTTGTGGTGACCATGAGCTACATGTACCATTGCGGTTCCATTATGCTTGTCAGCATCATAAGCTATCTGAAGGGAAGGGAGAAATAGTAGGAGAAACAAACCTTGCTGGTGGCACTCATTATTTCAGGCAGTGAAAACTAAAGCTGAGATAGGCAGGAGGTAAGTACTTCATCGCTGGACATTGAAGAGGTAGATGAAACTGGGTTCATAAATAACAAACAGTAAGAAAACTTAGATGGCAAGAGGAGGCAGTGAATGATAGCACTGGAACCGTGCTTGCAGGCAGACTGATTCTGAATCTGCTTTTGCCCATCAGAAAAAGTAGGTAGTGTCCCTCTAAACTTGCTTAAAGCCAGACTTAAAATGCAGTTGCAGTTCAGCTGGCAAGAAAAAAGCAAATAGTGTGTTATTAGCAATTGTACGGGGAGTAAAGAACAAAGCAGGAAACTTAATTGTGCAATTGTATGGCCATATTGCATCTACATTGGTGCAGCACAGTTCAGTGTGTCTTCTCGAAGATTAGAGTTCAAAAAATAAAACACAGGAAAGGGAGATAAGCTATTGCCTGCTTTCAGTTTCTTACAGAGAAAGCAGTAAAGGGCATCAAAAGAAAACTGAGCTAAAAGCTCGAAATAAAAGGTATCTTTTTTTTCCAGTAAGCAATGATGCTTGATATCTTGCCTTATTGTCAGATGCATTGCGACTATCACAGATCACTTTCTAAAGTGCTTAGAGAAGTTCTTGAAATAAAAGTTTTGTCTACGTTTGTGAGAGACAAAGATATTAATGAGCACCAGTTGTGACGGTTTTGAAACTGGAATGGTAAAATGATGTGGTTATTGGGAAGTACCGCTCTGCAAGTATATGATTATTAACATTTATATTTATATAAGTATTGATATTTTCTTCAGTCACTCACTTTAACTGCTGCAAGAGACGTGATGCTGAGTTGCGGTGCACCTTTAGGCCTGACTCACTGCTGCTGTTGGGCTCTGAACTGGTTTCAGCGTACTGGGCGTGTAGCTGGGCTGATGCTGCACGTCCCAATTACTGCCAAAGGTGTTTCCTGCTGTGCTCGATGGGACTCTGAGGTGTGTTTTTCGTGTTGACTATAACTCTTACAGACCATTAGATTCTTCGAAAAGAAGGACTTCTATCCTGTTCTTACATGGAGGATAAAACTTGACAGAACCTGAGCAGCGTCTTCTGTAGTGCCAACAAAGTTGTGGGACCGTACTGATTGCTTGTATGTTGGTGTGCATTTGAATTTTTCAGTGCTTCTTTACTACTTTTGTTCTACAATTTGTAACAGTGTAATTATTTTGGTGTTTCAGCTGAGCACTTCCATTGGGAAAGTGAGAAGTGAGAATTACTTTCTTTTTCCTTCTCCAATAGACTTCTGAAAGGGAGAGAGCGAGTGGTTATTATGGCTGATCATAGTCAAAAAGTCTTTGCTGGAGTTAGTGAAAAGAAAAATCAGGAAAGAGAACCAGTGGAGACTGATGCTTCTCAGGTGTCTTGTGGATTCCTGCATTTTTTGACTTCAGAAAATAACTTCTGATACACAATAAAATAGGCTGTGGACCATGGTTTTGGTCTGTGTTTGTGGGTTTTTTTCCTTTATTCCTCCTTTTTACAGAGAAGTAGTAAAGGGCATTTTTAAAACAGGCAGCAAAAGGGATTTTTCTGCTGTTTGTTACTATGAATGTAGGTGCAAGATGAAAGACAAATATTTCTGTGAAAATGACACCTGTTTCAAATGTTTTAAAAACTTCATATAGGAAGAATGTCTATTCCTTTTGTGTAGCTTTTATTATTGCAATATAAGGATGTGTCTTATTTTATCTGTATTTTTATATATTCATTGCTGAAATCTATATTGGAATTTTCTGAAGTAGAAAATAAATAGCAGTTTTGTGGAATTGGAGCTTTAGGACTGACAGAAGTATATGATCCATGATCTAAAACCAAAACTGAGCAGAGTGGCTGATTTTGTGACTAGATACTTCACACATCACAATCTGAACATCATTTTTCCGTGCAAGTTCCAGTGTTCTTCTCAGATTAGGATTGCTTTAAAAAATAAAATGGATCTATGAATGGTCTGTACGTACAGGATGTTTGTCTTTATTAGTTTCTGGATTTTACTGAGTTAATCTAGGAACAGGGATTAACAGGAGTAGTCAACAGCTTCTGGCAGTCTAAAACAATTTCTTCTCTAAACCAGTAGGCATTACATTTAATCTTCAGCCGCTTTTCTAGAGCACTCTAAATAAAAAATAAAACTCTCATTAGGTTCTCCATGATTCCAAAGCTATTGTGATATGCTTCCGTAATAAACTGAGGAATACATAATATGTATCCCTTTTTCTTGTACATCTTTCATGGACGGTGGTTGTACTTGGATGTTTTCCTTGCATGTGGGCTGTGAACATTTTGTTAATGCTAGTAGGTTCTTTCCTGATGTTCTGATGTGGATATAGTTGCTACTTGCCTTGTTTTCTTGGCACTTTGAACAAAGCAGGATATATTTGTTAATAAGCCACACTTTGAGATTTGTTGTTTCTAGTTTTTGAGTATTAAGGCTTTGTTTTTTCTAAATCAGAGAAATGTTGACCTAAATATGAAGTTTGCAAGAGAGGAGACTTATTTCCTTTCAGTGAAGAGACTTAAAGTTGTGTTGTTGAGAGAAACTTACAGACAAAAAAGTAAATAAATTTTATTCATGTGCTGAACTCCTTGAAAGCACTTAAACTTGGAAAAAACCCCTCCTTAAATATGAACTAGTTGGTTTAGCAGAGATAATATTTTAATGTAGTGGAAACTAAACTTGGAGGTCTGGACATCAAGAATATTCTAACTTCACTGAAATTCTATGGATTTCTTGGTGTGAGGCAAAATGTGAGTAGGATATGAAAGCAGGGTAAAACTTTCTGAATTATTTGCTATTGTTTTTCTTCCTTTCTACTTACTATAGACCAATTGAGGTGTTTTTAAGGAGAAATTTATTGGAAAAGTGGTAAAATATGAATAATTAGGTATATTCCTACCTAGCTGTAGCAACCATGCCACAGCATTCCAGGACTGGAGGAGCTTGACTGAATTCCAACTGTATTTCTCAGAATAATGATTCAAAATCCTGTCAAACAGCACTTTTTATATATTTATCAAAATAAAGCTGTGAGACCAAGATAATTTCTCCATTTCCTACTGGAATTATAATAGGTGAGACAGAACCTCCTAAAAGAAGTCTCATGCTGTGTGGTATTCTCCAGCTTCTCCAGCCACGTGCCAGAGGGGCAGTTTCCTCTGAATTTGTTTTAACTAGTTGGAATTCATCCACCCTTGAACTGAATTTTTAAACAAGTCATCTTGTAAACAGGAGAATTATGATGGATCTCTAATACTTGTGTGAAAAATAGTAATTATCCTGAGGACCTTTACAGTATAACAGTAGAATTTACAGTCTTGCTATAATTTTATTAAATTAGTGTAGAACTAAACAGATGATATGGTATTGGGAAAAAATACCAGCAAATATGGAAAAACCTTTAGGCCAAGGCTTTCCAAAGAAAGAGCTTCCCAAGACATTATAGAGGTAAGAACCATTCAAAGTTTCATCTAATATACTGTCCAAATCCTGCATGACTTTATATTTAAGTGTTGACTATAGTGTTATCAAAATACCAGAGCTGCTTGGTAGCAAGAAAAAAAGTATTTTAATAGCTTGAGCAGGCAATACAGGGAATAAATAAAAGTTTATGCTACAGACCTGGCAAACACATGTCACTAATACGTGCTTTGAAGTTGTAAAATGTCTGATTCTGGAAACGCAGAGTGAAAATAAGATGCATAAAATCAAGATAACTTTATTTCGGAGAAAAGCTAATAGTTACCAGTGAAGACACTGGAGTATAGTAGCTAAATTTTAGGGTGTGTTTGGAGATCTGCACATGATATGAGTGAACACAGCTTCAGGGGCAGGTGAGTGTAGTACAGACTCTGTACTTGTAGAAACTTATGACAAAACAATTAAAACAGTTAAATGAAGATATGACCATACTATTCAGTCTAATGCAAAAATTGTGGGCTTTGATACTTTAGGCTCAAGCTGTTCCTTATTGTTTTTCTGGAAAGCCTTGGCTCACTGAATGTGTTCTTCCTACCTTTGTTTTCTGATAGTGTCCTCTGCTTAGACCACATTTTGAGTTTGACAGGTTTGCCTTAAATACTCTGAACTAGTTATTCAAATATTTGAAAATACTACTTATTCTGTTCTACTGCTAATAGTTACTATATAATACCTCCTAAATTATTGTATGTTAAGTACTGCTATGGGTATCTACATGTATATAGATATGCTGCTATACATATATATAACACCACCAAACTTTATTCATTAATTCATTTACTCAAGAATAAGTTTGTTTTTCTCAATAGCCATGTATTGAAGTTAATCTGGATCTGTACTTAGTTCTAGGCTAAATACTCATATGTACTGCGTTATTTAAAAATCAACACCCCTCTCCCTTTTTAATTAAAAAAAAAATTAAATCTTTCAGTGCAAGTAGGTCTGGGCAGGTAGCAGCATTGGTTTTCAGGTATAAACTGTGTGTGTGTAATTCCAGGTGCCACAAGAGATTTATATTTTCACTGGGTAGTTATTTAGAGTTCATTGATGTTTGTTTCCGCTATAGTTTGCAGATTTTTCTCTCCAATACTCAGTTCAACTATTTGGTTCCACCAGGTTTATTAAAGTTTCTAAATCGTGGCTCTTCCTTTGCAACCGTTCAATTCCCTTTTCTACCTCATTCTTCAAAAATTTAGAGGCTCACTTTGCGGAGAGCTCAGTCTTAGCCTGATTTCCCTCTGGTTCCTTCCTGCTCTACAGCCAACATCACTTGTCAGTTTGATAGGTGGATCTATTACACAGGAGGTCTTGTACATATTCTGGTAAACACCTATTTTAATCCCACAAACTATGAGTTCTGGTCACCAAGCTTTGCAGCTTGATTCACTTTACATGTCTTCTTTCTCTTCCAATGTTCTGTAAACACTTTTTTTGAATCAGTTGTTCCAAATCACTCAAGAATTTACGAGCACAAGTCCTGTTTGTAGGTGCATAATGGTACAGGAGCTTTGTTACAAACTTCACACTGTGGCACCTTAACAAAAGGTCAGTCATATATAGATCACATGGGACCAGTCCCTTTTATATCCCTTTCTGTCTGTCCTTTTGTTCCTTCCCTTCCCCTGGACGCTGCTCCATCAGTTCGGAGAGCTTCACTGACATACCACCTAACCCCAGACTAATCCTGGACCCCCAAGTTTATACCCTTATCGGTGGCAAAGTCTTGGCTTGCCTGCAATTTTGTGAGAGCACATCGGTTAGGGTGACTGACCAGGCTTGCTTCTTGCCTGTCAAGTTTATGTCTGTATTTTGTATATAATCTTTGTTAAAATAAGCATTCCCACATATCTTTACCAATGAATGTGGCTGACTAGGTTTGGTTTTCTTTAATGCCTTTCTTATTTTTACAATCAGGGTTGTGTCTTAGTATGTTCTTGCTCATGGCTTCCTCTTTCTCATTACTTAATGTATTGAAAAGGACTCTGAGCAGATACCTTTTAAAGGAGCAGCTGCTCTTCTTCCACATACAATCTTCTTAATACCTGAAATGAAATAGTTATGATCTAAGACAATGTAGTTCTCACAGTAACGTGTTTAATTCTATGGTTATAGACCATGCTGTAAATTGTGTGGAGTTCTTTTGTTTGTTTTAAACACAGGATTTGAGTTGTGTCCTTGCAAATTTCAAGACTCTTTTTCCTGGAAATGGTTAGATCCTAAAATTCACGCTTTGTCCCAAACAGCTGAAGACCCAATAGATTCTTTGAAGTGCTTCCAAATAATAAAGCAGAGAAGTTAATTTTTGGTAGATCAAACGGTTGAAAAGGAAAGCTTAACCCTGTCCCAGAGATGATAATTCTTTTAAAGTGGGAATGTAAAGGTTGAAGTATACTTCTTGCAAGTACATATGCAGTCCTACTTCTGTGTTTGTAACAGATCTGAGCTCTAATTTTGCATATCTTTTTAGTAACTGCTAAATGTTTCTGTGTATGTGTGTGTGCACATGTGACCATCACTGTAAATATATGCAGCTTGGCTCATAATACTGCATTTAGAGGCTGTTCTAGTATTAAAATGTAATTGCCTTTGATGGTCATTTACTGTAAATGTAAATGATTGTTGACTGTATTGAATTAAGTATGTTCCTTTCATTGAACAAGATCTGCTTGGAATAATATAAGATTGTATTGCATACTAAAAAACCCCACTAAATACCACACTAACTGTACAGAGGACTTGAACTGGAACAGTCCCTAAGATTTGACCATGGGCATGTTTTGTGCCAGAATATAGTTATCTTCTAATAAGGATCTTCCAGTCTTTCTAAGATTCAGTGGACAATCTATGTCAGAGTTGACTTTTCTGCTGAGTATTTAAGTGCTTTCTTTCATAAAGCATTTTATCATGTGTTTTATAGTTGTGGAAATACAGTCTTCTGTTAGACATACAGAATTATCAGTGTTTGTGTAGAACCTATACATTCCCTTAAAATCTTATCAAGCATGCAATGAGCTTGTGGGAGCTCATATATGCACAGTCGGGCACTATGGATAATACCTATAAATGAAGCAAGCATATAGGCAGGGCTGAAATTCAGCTAGGAAGAGATGAGCCCTCCTTGCTGTAAGCTTGGGCTTAAGACAGATGACTTGAGCACCAGAGCTTCTACAGGAGTGGTAAGTTTCTATTTCACTCCCATTTTGAACTCATCCTGTCAAGTTAACATCTTTGAGAGTGTAACTTTGTTTTATTTTTCTTATTTTGACTTTTAAAGTACTTTTGTATCTGATTCTGATAGCATGAAGAATTGCGTGAAATAATGAAGCAAGTATGAATAATGTATCTGTAACATTTAGCAGGGAGGACAGAATCTTCTGTATCAGAAAGCACCATTCTTAAAGTCTTCATGCATTACATATTCTAAAATGAGCCAAATCCTTATCATAATTGGGTGGAATTGTGAGTATGTTGTTTCAGGAACTTGAATAATTATCTCTTTCACAGTTCCACAATGGAGATTTTAAAAGAATGAAAAATAAAATAAATAAAAAAAATAATCAAAGTATTTTTGGTCAAATTAAACCTTCATTTTCTAGGATTGTAGACAGACCTGAAAGTGCCCCTGAGTGGGTCTCACTAAGTTGCTCTTATCAGAGAGAAGTCAGTTTTCCTCCCCGCCAGTGTTCCAACAATCTTCATATGCATCTGCTTCTAACAAGTATTTTTGACAGATGGGGGAGAGAAATGCCATTTTCTCATGCATAATGTGGTATGTAATATTGCACACAGACCTTTAAATTGTCTGTAAAGATCTATCTCTGATCACAGTGGTAAAATACCACCTTATTTACAATTAAATGAAAAACTCTATTTGTCAAACTCTTCCAGGCAAGTATTTTAAATGTCACAAATCAGCTCTTTGCTTCAGATTCAACGGTTATTTGATTTTGTATCTTGGGGTTTGTGGGGGGTGGTGGTGCAGGGGGCACAAATGACAATGTGATGAAATGAAGCAATGTTCCAAGTCCTGCAAGGTGCTGAGAACTTCAGCCTTGCACTAAAAGTCAAAAGAATTACTTGGAGGCAAAATTTTAAAATAGAATAAAATAATAATAAAAAAATAATAAAAAAGGAAACTCCCAAAGCCAATACAATCATTCTTCTGTTGTGTTAAGTTACATATTGTAACTGAGTAAATCAGCAAGCTCTTAGATATTCCAGCATGCAAACACAGTTGAATGGCATATAATCATCGTACTGGTCACAAACTGAGTAAACGGGTGAAAAAAATACTTTAAATAGTGCTTTTCTGAGTTACTTGATGGTAAACTAAGTTACACTGTTCTCCAACACACATAAATTTCACTGTTGGTGTTGACAGTTTGACATCTTTTTTTCAGAATGGCAAGACTTTTTTTTGCATTACTTTCAATTTTTTAATTTTAGTGACTTTATTTGAAAATGGGGAAAAATAATTTTGCAATTACAATAACTTTACAATTCACCTTTTGGTGAAGTGATTGAATCCAAGTACAAGTGGAGTAAGGAAGACTTTGGAAATTAGCTGATCGGACTTTTGCTAACAATATACTTCTCTATTTTCTCTGCGTTGAGACTAAGTCTTACAATCTGGATTTTCTAGCTCTGGCCTATGACACTATCTTTAAATGGTCTGTTTAGCTTGAGGAGCATGCAGCACAGTAGCTCTTCAACCTACTTTTATTCAATAATGCTTTGTACCTAGTAAGGATGTAAGCAAAAATGCTTTGTAGTAGACTTGCGTGTGTGAAAACACAAAATGTAATCAGCTTTAAAAGAGCATGACGAAAATATTATGGATTTTTCTTTATTGAGGTGATGGCACTAACCAGATGGAAATTATATACTTGAAAAAAATGACCACTTTGTAAAGGAGCTTGCACATAGTTTTGCTTAGTTCAGGTTGTTGCTGTGCACACCTGTCTCTTCTAACTTGGGAGCAGTCAGCAAAGTCCCTCCTGAGGGCAGCTGCACCAATGTAGAGAACTTCAGCATGTTAAAACTCTCAGTAAAAGTCTGCATCTGTATATATATATATGTACATATATACGCATAAAACATGTAACAGCATATTAAATGAAGTTACAGGGTCTGGCAGCCTCTGAGCTTGCAGAATATGTAGCAACTCAGTGGGGCAGGGGGCATTTGGGAGAAAGCTGTAGCATCCTTTGCAAGGTAATGGTGATTTTCTTTCCTGCCTGTTCCTACTTGTCAGAGTAGGAAACACTTTGTCAAGCCTGTGCAGAGATCTGGGGTTCAAATGGTCTGCGTGTCAAAAGAGCATGTCAAGGTAGTTTACAAGTGTAGGAGAGTCGTCCCAAACTGGTTTTGTTAATTATGTCAAAATAAATGCTAGGAAATAGGTAGCTGAAAGGTATGACTCTATGTAAAGCTTTCTTGAAATGCAGATTCAGGAGTAGTTCAGCCTCGTGTAAATCCTAACCTAAAAATGTTCAGGCCTTGAACTAGATGTTTAGCAGCTTTGATTTTGGGGGTATGTAAGTGAGATATTTAACTACTCTGATAACTGTGACAATTCTGGTTTCGGTGGTGTGTTGTTTTTTTTTTTTTTTTGTGGGTGGTTTTTGTGTGTGGTGCGTGGTTTTGGTGTTTTGGTTTTTTGTTTTGTTCTCCCCAAAGAGAACAAACCCCCACAAAACAGACACAACCAAAACCCCTGCCAATTTATAGCAGTTAACAAAAGTGATCTTCTGTAACTTAAAGGGCGGTGTACATAACCGTGATATTGGTAGCTGAAGGATTCACCTTTGCTAGTACTGAGCTTGCTGGTCCTGATGCAGTGCCGCGTTGCTGTTATTAGTACTGACATATTAAGTGCTTGGCTGGACCGGAGCCAGTACGTGCTTAGCACAAGGTAGAACGGTGTCTTAAATTACTACTGTATGACAAACATTTGTGGTGAGAACTCTGAGTTCAGTTAGTGGTGTATGTCTCTTGGGGAGGGGGGGCTACTTGGGAGCTGAGAAGAGGATGAAAATGATGAAAAGACAAATTAGGGCAAGTTCACCCAGATATTGCCACTATTGCTGTTTACCAGTTCTCCCATGAAATGTTCCTGGAGGAGTAACGGCTCTGATGCCAAGCAGGGTACAGTGTTCGTTGGAGGCTGCTGAATTCCTCCTGTCGATCACCGAGCTGAATTCGGCATCGCTGTTCAGAGCTGTTCAAGGTAACAACGAGGAGATAAACTCTTGTACGAAATGAGATAGTTACCAGCTAACGAGTGTGTCTAGCTAAGAGAAGATGTTGTGTCAGGTGAAATTCTGAATTAATTTCCACAGGTTTGCAATTATGGCTTGATTTGAAATAAAAACTTTAATATTTAAAAGTTAATGATAGGAAAGCAGTCTGCAGTAAACCATGTAGCTGCCATGTTAACCATCCCACAGTTAATTCACTAATATCAAGAGTTCACAGAAAAAATGAAATTAAAAAAACTAAATACTTAACAAGTATTTCTGTGTCTGACTGAGGGGTTGAGGTCAAACTCTGCAAGCAACATATAATGTCAAGTGAATATTTTTTCTAACAGTGGCACTGTATTTTTTCTGCTTTATATGCACAGTAAACTGCAGATAGCTTTGCAAAAACTGTAAGCAAACCAAGCATACAAGCGCATTAAAAATTATGTTCCCTTAGAAAAAAAAGCCAAACTGCAGCCTCATGCTAGGACATGGATTTAGTTATAAAATTGTATTTTTTTAAAAAAATGTTGTTCTGTCTGATAAACAAAACTATCATAACTGTCTGACATATAAAAAACCTGTGCTCACCAGCCCTTGCCCAGAAGGTCTAGTTACTTTTTAAAGCGACATGATGTGATCTGCTCATGCTTAATATTTAATTTTAGAGGTACAAAACCTACTTTTTGAGAAACCTTCTTTATTGGGAATAAATTTGACCTTCTTTGCTGGAGTTTGACAGCAATTATTTTGTGGTTTTGATTGAAGTTATTCAAGATACTAGAAGGTAGATTAAGGCTGCTACCTGGGAATTTTAGCTCTGGAATGAAGCATAATCAGAAAGTTGGGATAGGGTTTTTGTCGAGAGCAGTTGAGTGACATGAGTGGAAGGTGTGGCTGAGTGGCTGCCTGCTTTCTGTGTTGCAGAAAGACGTAGAACCCCCATGCTCTGACATGAGAAGTATTAAGTAGAAGCAATCAAAGCAGAAGGCACCACACTTTAATCCCAGAATGTGTACAACACTTTGCTGCGGTACCACACATATACTAATCTTATTTCTGCTCCAGTCAATGTTATTTAGCAAAATGTATCTAAACTGCATTTTCACGTGCACTGAGGAAATCAATGCTTTCTAATTAAGGTATATATTCCGCTAATTAGGAAATAATAACAGGGGGAAGGAAGAAAACTAAATTGGAAGAGAGTCAGCAGTTTCTACTACCATTATTCCATTATTATGCTGGTGTAGAAAAGAGACTTACAAAAGGTATGTTCTCACAAGTGAATGTGAAACCCTTGTTGAACCAAAAAAAAGCCATCAATTTTATGATGTAATACATGGTTGTGGGACTCTTCCCCCCGCCCCCCAGTATTCACAGGACCCCTTGCTGCAAGCACCGTCATAGCGCTCAGTGGTGCTACGTGGTTATTCCTCTGTGAATGAGACACCACATACCTGAAGTGTGTGCTAAAGTGGTTGCCTTCAATATCCTTTTATATTGAGGAATCGGATTGAATCAGTGTTTTTATTCTCCTCTAAGAAAGTATAATTATAACTACATTCGCTGTCCAGAATAATTTTAAAAAAATAGACCTTAAAATCCTCTTTGGGAAATTTTAATACAGGATGAATGCTCACTGTAGAGTTGCATAAGGGTTATTATTCTAAGTACATAGTTGGAATTGTCTCCTCCTGCAATTGACAGCTGAAAATAGTGATACTCTCTAAGTGACTAACTATTGTGAAATTTTTTACTTTTACTACAAAGGGAGAATGACAGCCAAGCTTGTTTATATGTATTAGAGAATGGCTGAGACACCAAAGGTTAAAACAGTGAGTATTGCTGTGGCTTATTGATGCATGTGTTTGATAACATGCAAAAGAATGATTTTATTTGCTGCAGGTCTGGTCTTATCTCCAAATGCTTTCAATCCAGAAAGATATTTAAGAAGTGTTGTTACTGTTTGTGAGTCTTAAAGGAAACTTGGCATTCCAAAATTCTTAGAGAACTCTGGGTACAGGTATTTGTATTTGTGGTGAGCAGCTTAATAAATAAATAAATAATGCACTCTACTTAGAGTGGCTACTTTTAGGAAATTCTTTGCAGTTAGCTCTGTAACCTGTATGTACACATTGTTTTGGAAGGGTAAGCCAGCATGTGTATAGTGTGTTCAGGACTAACCAGGTGGCCTGATTTGTGCACAAGGAAGAGGGGCACCTAATAACTTTTTGAAAAAAATCTCGTTTTGTTTGTGTTTTACTTAAGTGATGTAGCCACTGATGCTTCTGACCATTTTTTTGGTCTCTTTTTCCACGTCTCTGTCAATTAATACAGAGATGTGTTAAATACAGGACAGATGACAAGACTTGATTAAGAGTTTTAACCCAATAGGGGTGCTTAATTCCTGCCCTGCCCTGGGTATCTAAACTTATTTGAAGCTGTATGTTTTCACTTATAATTCATCTTTACTATGCAAAATACATTTGGAGCACTTAGTTACAGAGGAAAATATGTCATAAAGGCTCAGAAGTTTGAATTAAAGATGAAGAAGAATATGCATATCCTTATTTTAGGTGTGTTTAAGACAGCTTTGGGCTTTTAGGCAGTATGACAGCAATGAAAAGGCATTTGGAAGCAACAGGGCTGTATGTTTAACATACTGGATAATGATAGCTGCATCGTGTCTGCCTGGGGCCCTTCAGTCTCATACCAGTTACAGTAAATCCCTCCTAGTTCGAATACTCAAAGTTCTCAAAGAGTTCTGTAGTTCTCTTTGCATGTTTACAACAGTGAAGCCTGATTGCACTGTGTGAGGCCCTGCCTCAGATGCTGTACTGCACCACAGCGACCTTAATTATTCCTCAAAATGCTGCCAACTCCTCTTTATCGTTGCCCTGCTCCCTCCATCCACGTTCTTGCTGTGATTGCTTCAGTATCCCTGACCACCCGCCAGCTGGAAAAAGGTGACGTATTGCCTGTGGCTCCCAAAGGCAGGACTGAGCTCCTGTGCTTGTACAGACAGGTTATCTGGTGGCCAAACCTCGGTGGAGAAGGGCAGTATTCACCTGGTGGTCGTGGTAGTGATGCTGCCCTGATCTCTAGCTGATGTTTATAAGAAACTGGTATCTTTGGCTTCTGCTCGCCATCAAATTCATGCAAAATGAGTAATTAAATCCAAAAGTTTCTGAAATGGACCTGGCAGGTGTGTATATCAATAAACAGTGTAATCACAGAGTTTCATTTTTGGAGAAAGCCAAGATAAAGTACCCGAATAAAAATCTATTGTATATAAAAAATGGGATCCTGATATTTATGTTTTTACAAACACCAAATCCTATGTAATTCTTAAAACTCATTACCAATTTACTTATGCAGGCAAACTTACCATAATAGCAATGTCATACTGTTGTTGAATGAGTTTTCATCTCCTGTTTTTTCTTTTGCTGTTTGGGAGGCAGGCCACCTGCCACAAAGTGTTCCACACTTCTTTGGCATGCCACCTGCAACTCTGAGTGAGACTTGAGATTCAGTCGGTCCCATCTTCTCACGTATTGGATTTCTTGAAAAGGAAATGGGAATTTTATTTGCGATACTAATTTATCTGGCTACTTGGGTTTTTGCAGATAAATCTTCAGTTGCTCAAAATGGTTGTAGTTTCATACTTGCAGATTATCTTTAAGATGGGTTATGTACTTTCTTGGTCAGAGAAAGCATTTTGATGAAATGCTGTGCAGGAGAAAGAAAAGGAATGTTATGTGTGTCACAAAATTAAATAATCCCTGCTAGCACTGGGTTTTACATTCATGTCTCTGCATTAACTGCACATACGTAGATTGAAAATGTATTTGTATAGGCAGAGAGATCAATTGTTGGTTGAAGTGCATTATTATTCTGGTGCTTGAATTGTTAAGAATAGCTCCAACTTCTGATAAACCGTGCCCAAATGTGGTGATTTTGAAAAAGGCAACGTGGGAAGTGAGTATTTGTAGCACTGCTGTGTTCCCATTGCCGATTCCACACTCTCCACCTCCTACCCTCCCCCTTGGCTTTTTTGAGCATGTTGTCAAGACCCTCGAAGTGAGATGTTTGAGATCACTTCTGAATAAAGGGGTTAAACAGCTTTTGCAAATCTACAGCCTATATTTGGAGTGATATGGTTCTGAGGGGGAACGGAGTGTGATAATTAGCAGTTGTTCAGCGTTTACTATGATACTCGGCAAGTGTGCCTGAATGGGGGCTCTGTGAAAGGGACGCATGAGAAACGCCAAGATGCAGTTTGCAGAAAGGAACTCTTGCTTCTTTTGAAGCTAACAGAAATGGTTTTGTGGATTTTAAAGACCAGACTCCCCCATTTCCATGTTGTTTTCAATTTTGTGGGATTGACAGTCCAACTGGCAATAATCTGACTGCCTAGAATTTTAATAATGGTAGTTGCACCACAATGTCATAGTGGAAAAGCACAACACTGATTGAAGTGTGAGAAAGTAATCCAGAATGTTGGGTGGAGGTTGCGTTACTGTAAAGCATGAAGCAGGCTGTGTGACACGGGGAAAAAACTGTTGGTAATAAGTAGTAGTTTTAAGTAAAGAACTGAGTAGCTAGATCATAAAGTGTAAACTTGCTCTATTTTCTTATTTTTGGTGGTTATTACTTACAAATCTAATGAGATCAGTTGCAGAATTAACTTTCTGCTGAGGGTTCATAAACAAGAACAAAGTGTTGTTAGATGGGTGAATTTTATTCAGTGTGTTAGATTGTATTAGGATGTGGCTTCTCACAGTCATTAGAATTTTAAACATGCCTGGGAATTAGGAAGAAAGAAGAAATAACTACATTAAAAAAGGCTCTAGAGCAGCTTCTTAGAGAGAATACTTTGACCTTGAAAAACATAAAACTAGAACAAGTGTAAAATAGAAAGAAAATAATCCTGCTATTAACACAAAGTACTATAACACAGTATTGTTCACAAAGCAAAGAAGCAAGAGAAAAAAGAAAAAGGATAGGTAAAGAAGGCAATATTCATAGCAGTCAGATGTGTAGACCCTATTAAGAAGAAATCACAGTATAATTAATTTTAAGATGGTAAACTTATATTGGATGCGTTCTAAGCTACTATAAAAAATAATGGGCTTTAAGGGTCTGGAATAACTGGCAGCTGGAAATTTTTTTTTTTTATGAAACACTTCCAAATATTTCTGTAGTTATTGTTTTAGATTCCCAAGTACCCCAGTTTCGTATCTTGCTATATAAATACTATATCACAGCCATACTTTTTACTGGCATTACTGCTGTCCTAAATCTGGGTTCCGTGCCCAGTGTGCAATAAGCCACTCAACACACAGAGCTGAGGTACCGGTTTTATTTCAGTTCTGCAGCATTGCGTGCTGGGCACCTAATGCAGCCAGCACACCTTTTGGAAGCATGCAGTGTCTTTTATACAAAATGGTAAAAAAAAGAAATTGTATAAAAATAGCTGATTGGTCACTTCTAAAAAAAGCTTATTTGCACATGTCCTATTTCTTGTAGCTTATTGTACTAAGCCAGTTCTAAGTTTTCATTGAAAATCTCCTCCTAGAAGTGTGGGGTTTAGTATTATAATTACCTAAGGTAACTAGAGTTTATATTTTTATCCTATCAGCTACTATGAATTTATTGTTTAAACTTGTATCTTGTTGAAGCTCCTGTCCAACAATAGTTGACCACGAAGTAGGTACTAGCAGCATCTTATTTTTAAGGACTTTCCGCTCCTGTGTTCCTGTTGCTATGGTCTGCTCAAGGCAGACCATCATAATTACTCACTTTATAAACGTCTAACCTCTTTCGACATCATTGCTGCAAAGAATGGAAGATTGCAAAATGAGGAGCGGTTCAGTTACTGCAGTAAACAAAAAGGAAACTGTCACAGCCTGAAATTTGTTCTTACAATGAAGATTATTCCTATGCTTCTCTCTGAGCAGTCAGGGTATGTGTAACTATGTGTATATTGATTTCCTATAGTCATAAATAGGAAATGTCCCTCAGGGTGAAATATTGATTGAAGTGAACATATTGATTTGACTGTCAACATAAAATGAATATGTATTTTTAAGTTTGTTATTTTAAGTTTGGATTTGGAGGAAAATGGTAGCTGTGGCTTATAGATTAGCATTTTCCTTATTAAACTTGGTTTAATTGGGAAGCAAATGCATGGAAGGAGCATCCTATTTTAAACATGACGATGTTAAATACATACAACATCTAATCTCCTGTTTATCCTAAGATATCTTTGGGAGTGGTGCATTGTGTAGAACATTTCTTAGAAATTGTTTCTGTCTTAAACTATTTCATATACATGGTATAGTCATACAAAATGCTCTATCTTGTCTTAATCTTAACTATTTTAATAGTTGAATTAGAATATTAAGCAGTGTAGAATAAGCTGCTACAAAATGATACTTGGGATAACAGTTATTCAGAGGTTGCTTATTTGATTTGTTATGGGTACGTATTGTAGCAAAACCCCCATGGTAAAACAGGTAGGATGATTACGTCCAAGAAGAACATTGTGTATGATCAGTTAAGATGATAGCCAGCCTTTGTTCTGAGTGCATCAAATGATCTATTTTACTTTAAACTCAGTCACTTCTAACAGCTATAAAGAAAAGATGCGTTTAGTAACACTGGTATAATCCAGATAACTCTTCTCTTATGTTTTGGGTTGGTTTTGGGTTTTGTTTGTGGTTTGGTTGGTTTTTGTGTGTGTGTGGTGGTTTTTTTTTTGTTTGTTTGTTTGTTTTGGTGTGTTTTTTTTTGTTTTTAACTTTCCTCATATGCACTTGTACAAACTTTGAAAGCTGCAAATAGTTTATCTTAATTTTTGGTAAAACTGTTGAATTTGTGCTGCTAGTCATAATATTTCTTTAGCTGCAGGTGAGAAATAAAAGGAGTCTTAAAAAATTAGATGTGTGCAGGATAGCATAGTTGATAGAATCAGCTGATGTATGCTTTGTGGTCTGTTATCTCGTAGTAATTAGACAAGGCAGTTACTTCTACAGTGTTTAATCAACAACTTTCTTCTAAGTAGGCTTCTCTGCAGGGCTTTTTCTCCCTGGTAAAATACACTATTATTTCTTATGAAAATTTAAAGGAGAGCTAAGAATTCAGCAAACACTGGACATGTTCTGTTACCATCCATGTGCTTCACTAGAGGACTTTATTTGAAAATGCTCTAATGTGATGCTGACAATGAAAGCTATATTGCAGTAAATCATCATCGGCTATGTGAAGGTTGAAGGTTTGAGTGGTCAGGTCTGGATTTACCAGGTTGGTTGCAGTATCTTTTGCACCATGTTTCCAGATCAGCTCAATTTGGTGCAGCATGTGGTCCCGCTCAACATAATATTCTTGTCCCCATGTAGCTACTCAGCTCTCGTGTTTAGGTCAGAATCACCAATGGTGTTAGATTTAAAGTAAACTTCATTTTGCAGAAAAACCAGTATGTTAAGCCGTGGTACTGCCTAACTGATTTTGTCTTTTAGGAAACCTCAGATAGAAAATAGTGTACAACACTGGTGTGTTCTATGACACATTTGGCCAAACCAGGCAATGCTGAATTTAAGTCCTTTTAAATGTATTAAACAACAAATGTGTGCAGCAACCCATTGCTTCCAGTAATGGTCTCCAGATTTTTAATCCTGTGTGGGATGACATCAAGTTCTGAATTCTTGATAACCGTGTAACCATCAAGAGAAGAGCCGCAGAGAAATGCAGGACCAGAAGCTGCAATGTGTGTGTTCCTTTGCTAGAACATTACTCAACATGTAAGCTTAAAAAAAACCTTCTGATTAGACAAAACATGGGAAAAGAGCCATGCACACAATGCTAGCGCGGTGCTCTGGAAAACCTGTTTTCCCCCTTAAGAACAAAACGTCTGGGCCCCTCTCCTGAGTTACAAAGTAGCTGTGAAACTGTAATGGGCAGCAAGTCAACTTGTCCATTTTATCCTACTTCTGAAAAATTTACTGGCAAGTTCTGGTAGTGTTCATTTTTTAATACTGAAGCAGAAGATACAATTTTTTGTAATGGTTAATCTTCTTAAAATACTCTGGCTGTATGAAAGTAAGGGAGCATCATGGAGATATAAATACAGAATTCTTCCTTGCAAATGTGGGTGTTGAATAAAAATCAAATTAATTCTGGCTGTGAATGAAAAAGTAAATATTCCTGTTGCATACTTGAACATACTGCCAAGCATTTTCTTCTTGCAAAATATTGCTGGAGGGGACTTTTCTATTGATTCTTCTTACTTTTACTTTAAAAAAACTAAATTAAAGTCAGTAATTATTTTTTGTAATTTAACTTCGTAATACCTCTTAAATTGAATAATCATGAAGCCTGTACTTTCATCTTCGGGAGTCTTTTTAGAAAGAAGATCCTGGTTTTTTTTCCTAGGCTTGCTCTGTTCTGGTACAGCCTATATACAAATACTAAATTTAACCTCATACTTATGAAAAATAAAATAGTGCAACTTGTTTGGAAGAAAGTGTTCAAACAATTTTCAGGACAGGCATGAGGACTTGTTTCTCTTTCCCATGTGGTGATTTAGTAGTGTTATGAAATTTCCATTAATGCAAAAATAGACATTTCTTTTATGCCATGCATGAACTTTGTGGTGTGTATAGTGTTTTTAGGTGACTTCAAGTTGGAGGTTAATTATATCATCAGTGTTCAACTGTATTTCATAGCAGTTTTACTCTTGGATGAGCTTGTGATGGGAAGGTTTTCTGAGTCTGCATGTAGCTGTTGCTTGGAGGGATTTCAATAAATACAAAAAAGCCAAGATTAGGTAACATTGGGGTAATGGTACTTCCACTTATAGACTGATCTTGAATGTGATAGCAGATGTGACATTTTTAGAAACTCAGCAGAAAAAACCATTTCTAAGATTCAGTGGTGTATCTGTAACAGAGCAGTGCATTGTTGGAAACAGTGGATTAAAGAATTAACTTTTGTGCCTTCTCAAGGTCAGAGTTTAGGAACTTTCTTCAACACAATCGTTTATATGCCATTTAGTTTTCCTTGTTAGATAGTTAGTTTTGTCTTGCTTTGCTTTGGTTTCTTTGTTTACTTCAAATGTAAATATAATGTACAATGAGATTAGCTATGTAGAGTTGTGATGACCAGAATTATGTTGAAAATCTGGAACCCTCCTAACACCTTGACAGGTTGTACATTATTATGCAAAGCTATGAGAGAAAGCAAGTGATTTAAGTTTGGTAACTGGATTCCCCCCTGCTGTCAAGAAGAAATAATTCTGATAGTACTAATATTTTCTGCAGTCAAGCATTAATGCCCTACTGCACTCATCTTTGAGAGGAGTCTGGAGGAATACCTGTTGGGGAAACCCTGCCCTGCTACTTTGCTCTTGATGAACTGTAACGAAAAATATACCCAGAACACCAGAGTACAGTGCATTTCTTAAGAAATTATATGAAAATTTGTCAATACTTTGTAACGTCATTTCAGATTTTTAATTTAGTTTCAGTTTCCTAAAAAAAGTTTGGTCTTTTGAGTATGCACACAAAACTGTACGTATGCACTGATGATGTAGATAAATTTTGATGCAGTAAATAACCTCTTCCTGGTATTACTACTTGTTTATGGTAAGATGACTTCCATTCTTTAAGACAAATCTCTTGGCTTCTGCTTGTGGGCTGAAGGGTGGTTCCCAAGCTTGAAAAACTGATAACTAGGGAAGAAGGGATTTTATAAGATCTACAAAGTCATGGATTGTGTGTAAATGGTGAATGAGGATTAGCTCCTCACTGTCTCTTCCAACACAAAGAAAAAAAACATCAAACTGGGGGGTGGTTTAGAACCAACACACATGAAAATATCAGATATGTTCACTGATCTTCCTTGGATGTCTAGGAAAAAGCCTCTGAGATACCAAGGACCCTTGGTCTGGGCCACTACAGCTTGGGCTTCTGCTGCTCTTTGGAATCTGGAACATGAGTACCTGAACCGTAAATCACTACTGTTATTGAGACTAGGGAGTGACTCTTGATGTTATGGATAGTAGAGTATTCTTACTTAAATATAACATTAAATGTTGATGCTGGGGAAAAGCTAGGGTCCTACGCATGGCTTCAGAAACAAGTAAGGATCCTTGTCTGCAGCTTTCTGTTACAGCATCGTAGAGACTTTAGGATCTAATCTTAGAGCTCCAATAATCAATACAAATTCCTGTATACTATGAAAATTGTTTTAATTCATCTGTACTGTAATGATCACTGAAAATTGAAAGGAATCATTTTGGGGAACAAAGCTCTTGTTCAAAAATGAGAACAGTAGCACAGCTGCAACTGTTTTTTTCAACACTAGTACAACAGCAGCAAGTTTTAGACTCCTACCTAAAAACTAGTCAGAGTGTTAGTACATTAACCATAGCTATCTTTAACTGTACGCTGTCTAAAAGAACTTAATACTACTGTTTTCTCCTCTATCCAAACTTTTTGGTTAGAGATAGCAAGAGAATGTGTTCTTGATTGCTTAATGTTCTTTCCACCTCTGCTCATCTGTTTCGACTGGGTAGTTAGAATTTACTGAACTCTGAGACTTCCATCTCTAAACCACTTGGTGTAGAAATTGAACAAATGTTTAAACTTTCCTAGAAAGAAGGGGAGTCAGCTTGAGTATTTAAACTTGTTGCCTACAAGAGTAAGAATCACTCTGGCTTACAAATTTCCCAAAGGTAAACAATGTTCAGTAGTCACCATTCCTCCCTGCTGAGCCGAGGCTCAAATATCTAAAAAGGAAGAAAATTATGCTTTTCATATCTAGTGACTGAAGCATTTAAGTGAAATAATTCACTGATAAGAAACAGAAGCCAAAGGAGTAACATGAATTGTTTTGCAAAATTTAATGGTGCTAGGTGGAGACGAGAAACACTTCTTGTGTAGCATCTGTGCACCTGAAAATGTAGAATGTTGAAGTGCAGAGAAAACAATGTGCTCTTGATTATAATAAAGCTAATGTTAATGTGCAACGTTCAGAGAATAAATTCAAATAGAAAGTAAAATAAGTAACATTTGCCAAATAACAAATAGTTATCTTAGCTTCAGGCTCCAGTCTTAGGCATAAGAACACTAGGACTGTGAGTGCTAAAATACTTGCCTTTTAGTAAATATTTATCAAAAAAACATTGTTTTATGGCTAATTTGGCTCATGGTGCTGAATAATTGTATGTGTTTGAAGTGAATAGAATATTCCTTCCTCTAATCAATGCTAGTACTTTACCATTTTTGGTAAAGATGCTACCCTAACGACCAAACTCTGTGTACCCACCACAATGGCAGTATTACAGCCAGTCCGTTGTCACAGATTGACATCTAAAATTTCAGCATAATTGCAATATGTTCTCCTATTATGGATAGTACATCAATCCAATTCTACCTGCAACATCTTCTATGTTTTGTGTTGAAATGTGAAAGCAGAAAGAAAAGAGCAGGCTCTTCCTCCAGGGAACTTGTGCATTTCTGTTGCAGGATCCATTAGGAGCTGTTAAGTGCTAATTCTAATACCTTAAACCAAGCAGGAATTTGAAGAATAACTAAAGAAAAATAATAAATGAAGTATCAAAGATATTTGGTATGATCACATAGAAAATGCAAGTCTATTTTTCTGTTACAGTGTAAATATCAAATCATGCTGTTGGTATGTTTGTTAGGTGTACAGTGATTTGAGAGATAACGTGTTCCATTTTCAAAAAGGTAATTTACTTTCACAGTTAACACCTTTATAGACTTCACAAGAAGCTTTCAAGCACAAGAAATCTAAAAATGCAAATTCATCAGCCAGCACAGCATTTACCTTACAGAATGTATGAGTACAGGATGAAAGACAAAATTTTTCTGTTGGCTGTAGGTTGACTAGTAAGTTTGCATGCATTAGAATCTCTGCACTTGCAACTTTTTGCACTTAAATCAATGGTATTTAAGGTCAAATCGTTTACAGTTTGTGAATAGTTTTTAGATAAACCACATATATTAAATTTCCAGTTACTTGTTCAGTTCCCAGTGTAAAGTCATCACTGATTCTGCTGATGTTAAATAAGCACCCTGACAGAGGACTTGGTCCAAAGTGACAGCATGCAAAATTGTCACAGCCATTCATTAAAGCATTACTAGCAAGTTACTCTTTGGTCATCTACTACATTGTTGCCTTCCAAACATAATGCTGTTGGAAGTTCCTTAAAGGATGCAGCTATATATGACTTCCTGTCCGTCATTAGGTCAGTATTTGGCTTACGTTTTTGGAAGTACGGCTTCTTGCTCATGGTATAACTTTGTAACCCAGGAAGACAGAAATAAAAGTCTTGTCCTGAATCCTTTGTCCCTGATGTCCTATTTCTTTGGGGTGGTGGAGAAGGCAATCTTGAGCTGAGAGAGAGTTGTCACATTGCAAGACAGTGTTTAAAGCTGTGGGGTTTATTACTGAAATGTATGCAATTCTTTAAAAGTAGATAATTGCATCTAATAAAATGGCAACTAGGTAGTTCTTCAACGTGGTCTGGAAGTGTAGACTTCAGTCTTAGCAGAACTTTTTATGCTTTATGGCAACCACCAGGTGAGACTGCTCCTGCGTGTGACGGGTATAGGCAGAGGGCTTGATGTTGTGGAATTACAGTAAGGCGTGACCTTCAGGGTACTGGTCAGCTGAATTACTTGCACTTTTACAAAATTCTAGAAGAATGCAAGATTTTTATAGTATGAAAACCTGCTGTTGTATTTACCTTCGTAAAGATTTAAAGAGATTTTTTTTAAATATCTAAAAACATGTAAAAAATTTAATTTATGATTCTGTAATAACTCTACTACAGCTTTAAAATTTGGTTGGTTGTTGGGGTTTTTCTTAATTGATGTAAGTTTGTGTTCTGAATTCAAACACCCAAGCAAATGCAGAAAATTGACTTGGGTATATTGCAGGCACTGGCCAAATGAGAGAGCATCGGGCAGAGAATTCAAACCAAACCGTCTTAGTATTATGTGTTTTAAGGAAAACCTGTCAACATTAGACATATGTATGATTTCCTCCTTCTCCTAACCCTTCAAGAAAATAAAATCTAGTACATGCAAATTTCTTTATGTTGTTTCTGTATTAAATAAATCACTTGCATTAGCGTTTCGATTCAAGAGATGTGACATGTGATCTTGCACCGTGTCTCATCAGACCAGAGTAAGTGGAAAAAAACGGCAATTGAAAGTGACAAGTCCTGCCAGACCACAGAATACAGTAGTGTTACAACCCAGTAACAAGGACAATAATGTGTCACACTTGTTAGTCCTTTTCTGAAACTTTTTACCTCTGCTTTGATTTGGAGTAAAAGCAGTTTAAATGCTAAGTGGGCCTGAGTAATGTCTGATTTTGATATAAACTGAAGAGGCCTGATTTACAGAATTAAGACTACTTCTGCCCCCAAGTTTTGTGCTTTCTTTGTCATGACACTGGATCAGCACTGTACTGAATAGGTCTAACGATTCTATTCACGCTGGGAAGACTGATATAGCATCCTTTGTCACAGCACCTCGTAAAGTCACCGTGTTATGATAAATACGTGCAATATGCTCTTTGTTGTGACTGCAAACAAATAAAATCAAAACCAATTATTAACAACAAAAATATTTAAAAAGCCTTGGAGTTCTAGTTGCTACTTTACTAGTTAGTTTTACTAGGGGGGAAAAACTCAAACCTGTTTCTTATAGGTTTAAGTAGCTGTAGTGGCTCTGTTACAAGTCTTCTTGAAAGAAGGTACAAGGCTGGAAGGAAAAGGGAGAAAGATAAAATGAAGTACCCTTATGTCATAATAGGTTATGTCTTAATTAGGAACAGTCAAGTCAAGTGGTGCAGGGATACTGAATGGGAATAAACAGCCTGCTGGTTTTAGCCAGAGTAAGATGTGTTACACCTATCTTGGGATACGTTAAATCATGTATTTGGTCACAAACGTTGTTACTGTTCATATTGTTGGAGTACCCAGAAACCCTATTAAGAGATGACAAACCCCTTTTCTGCCATGCATAGGTACAAGTTTCAGTCTCTTTGAGGTAGGGACTCTCTTCCAGTTTAAGTATGATAGAAGACAACAAATAAATGTGAAGAGCCTATCGGGATATGAAGCCAAAGTCTCAGTGCCCTGCGTACCAGATGTCAACTTTAGGTCCGATTTTGTAGGCAAGTTGCTTGGAATGCTATAGATGTCTCTTGATGACAATGAAGACTGTAAAGTAAGTTTTGGCAAATGTTGTAGATGACATGTCAAAACGGATTCCCATTTGCTGTCCTCTTAGAAATTATTGATTTTATTGTGTGTGTGCATCGCTGTAAAGGAGAATTATCTAAAGAGAATGTGAAGATGATGGTTATGCAAAGGCCCTCCTAGAGAGAAAGGTCAGTAGTGGAGAAAGTAAATGGGGTATTGCAGTCTGTTTAGTGGGCAGGTCAGAGGTGGTAGTCTCAAAGGTGTGCTTTGTACCACAAGGTATTTCAATAGTGGGAGGAACTAGCTGATTTTTGAAGATGTTTTTTTCACGTTAAAAAAAAAAAAGTGTTCCAAGTGTTATGCTAAGAGGATAACTTATTTTGACAGGAAACTGGATTTACAGTACATAATGTTCATCATACCTATGGAAGGAAACTTGCAATTCTGAAGTGAGCTGACGAAAGAAGCGTTGTGTGAAGCTGAAAAACATACTAATATAATGTAGAAGCTTTTCCTGCTCATTCTTTACTGAGTTTTCTTGTATCAATCAATGGTGGTTGTTCTTGTGACTGCTCTGTAAGTCTTGCAACCTTCTCAATATATTTTGAAAAAAAAGTTTACCAACTTTCTAATTATTTTTTTAATTAGACCATACTGTGACCACTGAATGTGCATTTGAAAAGGATGAAAAGATCCTATTCCAGTTATGAATGCTTCTCTCTCTTTGTTTGTTTGTTTGTGTGGGTTTGGGTTTTTTTTTTGGTAGTGTGTTGATTTTTCCAAGCTCAGAAAGGTCAGGGTTATTCAGCTTCCACTTGGCCTCCTTCTCTTGAACAAGAAATCCACATTTCAAACACATTACAAAGCCTGGCTCTGATTAAGAGGCACTGAAGAGAACAACAGAATTCCAGCACATTACTCTGACTTGACTGCACCAATTACAGGACAGGCGTGAACAAAAGGCAGTAATGCTCTTGGGAAGGAGCCTTCCCCACATGGCTCTGTGCTGTGGCTAGCGCTTTGCTGACTTTACCCTGATAAGTGATCAGGAACTGTTATCTTTCTGTATACAAATACAAAAGAGAAAATTTAAGTAAATTGATGTTATCACTCTTTGTTCTTGGGTTTTAATTGCAAGTCAATTACAAAGGCTCTGCTGGACCTGTAATATGTGAGTGCGATGCCTGGCACGAGAGGAATGGGTATGAATCTGTTGCTCATGAGTTGGGTCCTGTCTGTATGCAGTTATAAGAAGTCAACAAATTTGTTTGTAACAAAGTTTCATAAATCCTACAGTTCTGGTGTAAACAGAGTGAGTATAGCAACTGGGACAGTCATCTTAGTAACAGAGTTAACCTTTAACCAGCATAAACCAGACAGTGAACAAGACACTGAATCTACTTGTGAAAAAAAATAATAAAAATTTGTATCTGACTGACTTGAACATACGTTGTGAAAAGCAAGCAACAGATGTTACAGTTAACGTACATTTGAATTCACTCTCCCCCAATTTGTTAGGTTATGGTAATTTGTTGTGTTTTTTGTAACATTATTTTTTTAAAGCATGGAGACGCAGGTGGACTCTGGGGAATTAATTCTTTTTCTATTATTCTGTAATTTTAATTAACTATTAGAGCAAGGATTTTTTTTTACATTAATAGTTAAACTAGGAAAGCAATAGCCTATCATAAATGTTATTTTTGGTGATTGTAACATCTGAATCCTTTTAAAAGTGCTGTTTAGTTCTTGTTTTAGTGCTACAGTGCACAGTACTTACTTTACAAGGAAAAAATACTATAACAAGTTTAAAAGGGAAGGAAACACCCCATAACCAAACTGAATTTAGAATTGTTACAAAAGAAATAGGCGGCTTGGTAGACTTTTTTTTAGTAGACACATGTTGGCTTAAGTAGAAAACAGGTTGCTATACTGTACCTCTGTTATTAGGCTTCTGTGTTCTGTATTATTAATTTCAGCTACTGTAACAGTTGGTTTTTTTTTTTTTTTTAAGCAATCTACTGGAAGAAAATTCTGCTGTGATTTCAGATTAAGACATGTAGTCTGCAGATACTCATAAAAGTATAGATCAGTCTACAGCTATTCGCGGAAGAAATGGTGCATGAACAATACAAACTCACAGAGGACCTGTGAAGAGAAAATTGCTTTCCTGCTAGAAAATTAAAGTGAGAGAGAAAAAATGTGGCTGAGGCACACGAGCTCGAACCTTGTTCTTCTAAGATATAGAATTTTGTCATTTATTATTAAAGCTCTAAGAACTTGCCAAAATTATTTTTTCATTAGGGTGACAATCATACTTCAACCCTTTTCTCCCTGCCCCCCAAAAAGTTTGTGAACTGACAATTTATTTTTGTGCAGTGTCTCATCTTTTAAGTGAATTACAGCTTTTACTTTTTTCTGCTTTATATGGCCCTAGAATAATAAATAATAGATATGATTTGCCTAAAAGCAAGACTGCAGCTGCAGACACAAGTAATATGAAATCAGTGTTATGATGCAATTTTTTCTTTCTTCCCCCCACACCCCCCAAAAAATTTGGAATGCATTGGGGTCTTTGAGTCAGCTGAGACACAGATGGAGTCAGTCAAATGTGGAGCACGGCCAGCATTCCCAAGAGTTGCTTTCAGTCTATTTTCTCATCAATAAGTTTCACAGGAAAAAAAGATGATAGTGCTGATGGTAGTGCATTCCCCGTGGAAAGCGGAGAGGATGGAATAATTCCATGGTGAATTAAAATGCACACATTGCTGAGCAATGAAAACGAATTAAGGCAAATTCAGTAACTTCATTTTAAAAGCAACTGTGAGCTTTAATTGTCATAAATTCAGAACTAATTAAAAACATGTTGACAAAAATTGGACCAACAGCTTGTCATTTTCAAATCTAAGTGAAATGCAAAGTGTTGAGAGTAAATTACCAGGTCTGAATTCAGTTCTCAAGTGTAGTGCATTTGCTACATGTAGGATGTCTCAGGATATTGAGGCAAAAAAACACAAAACAGTAGGAAATATCAGAAAATATTATTTCTCTATGAATAACATTTTACAGATAAGCTCAGGACTTGGTGTCTGAACTTAGAAATCTTTGTCAGCAACTAGATCTAGATAGGTGATTGTCCAGTCTTAACTTTACACTGGGTGAGACCTAGGCACATGCCATCCTCACAACATGTAAGGAGGCAATAAATCTGGGGCCATGGACTGTAATGTGAAGCTCCAGGAGGTCCAGATGGGTTTCAAGTCTGGATTCTCTAAGTAAATAAGACCACAAGATGTGCTGTGGCGTGTAACTGCCCCTTCAGTATGTTCCCATCTGCTCTGATAATAACTAGGTGTATACAATGCGATGTAAAAAAAAATACTAAAGTCCCCAGAGGTTAACTATTTCAGGATTGATAAGTTACCAAAACATACCTTCACATGTTAGTTAAATGGACATAGTTCTTGAATGTAAGAACACTGTTCTTCTAGGGAACAGGGTGGACAAATCTACTTTGCATCTTCAAAATTTTAATATATAAAAGTTTGCACATGCAAGGTTGTGCTATGACTATTGTATCACTGGGATGTCCTTGCAGTTAGTATTTCACATCATTCTCCTCTGGAAGAAGACAAATCCAGTTTTAACGTCCAGAAACAAACTCTGCATTGGTGTTCATGTGCTTAAAGCAGGGTGCCTAACCACCGAACTCAGAAGTGTGACTAAGCATTGTGCTTAGCTGAGGTGGTGAGCTTGTCACTACACGCTGCCAGCGCTGCACGTTACTGCCATACCAGTCTTAAAGATCTTGAAACTGCGACCAAAACTACAAAGTATTTTATAAAGTACAGGCTGAAATGATTGTCCTTTCATCTTTACATAACTTCAGTGAAGGGCTTATGAGAACATCCTAGGTGTTTTTTAAAGTACAACCCTAAAATGATGTTTAGCAGAGGGCTCTGCGGTCCATCATTATATAAGGTGAAAATCTGCAAGGCTTGTATGTAAAATTCATTGAACGATAGGATATGGCATAGAAATATGTGGTTATTTTCCCCCTTTTTTAAAGGACTCAATGACAAGCATGCCAGTGTGGAACTTATGTTTTTCTGAGCCAATTATTTGTTTATAATTGAAATCTTCTGAGTGACTTTGCAGGCTTTGGTATCCTGTGGTGAGATTTTTGGAAGATGAGCAAGAACTATGCATACGGCTAGTCGAAAGACCTAGGAATAAAAGCATGTGTAGTGGAGGGCTGAGTAAAACTGTTCATGCCTTCTTTTTTAGTTGAAGTCAAGGTAAATTTCAGAGTAAATTTAAATGTCTAAACCAAATTCCAGCCTGTCTTCCTTTTTACAGACTGAATCAAATAGAATAACGTAATATATCAGCTAGGAGGAATAGTTAACTTAGTTTATTAAGAGATCAATTATGCTGATCACAACCCCTTGTGAAGGGTAGAATCCCTAGTCGTAGAAAAGCCAATGGAAGTCTGGCTCCAAGAAGCATGGAGTCTAATACTGTTCAATAGAATTATTTGAAGTGGGTTATAGCTAATATAGTAATGTGCTAATACTCTAGTACACGTTAAAAGATGGAATTTAAAAAATATGTGTTTATGTTTTTGAGATGATACAGTTGAGAAAGGAAAAAAAATCAACTTTTGAGTTGAACATGCAAATGTGACATAAAACTTATTACTTGCTGCCAGGATGATTCATTTATTTCTGAACAGTAGTTTCACTGAATAGATTTTACTTTGCATTCCCCTCTGTTCTAATAATTTTAGAACACTGGTTGAAAGGTATTAAACTTATACCGAAACAGTCTAACTTAAGTTTTTTTGAGGGTTGGCTTTTTTTTGTGTTTGGGTTTGTGTGTGGGTTTTTGGTGTTTTTTTGGTTTTGGTTTTTTGTTTGTTTTTTTTTTTTTTTTTTTTTAAATCAGGTGTGGTTATGTGATGGTTTACAATCTTCAAGTAATGGTGGCTAACTATGGATTCTGTATATTGGGATGCATGCAACATCTTAAAGGCAGGGCTGTATTTTCTCACACAATTAACGCAATAGCTGTTTTTTTGTTAAATTGCTGCATTAAGCTTTCAGACGCAAGGCAGGAAATCAATTGAGTTGCTTCATTTGAAATATAATGAGTACTTTGCTTAAGTTACCTTTTTCATGACAACAAAATACTTAACTGAGAAAATTGAGCATGACAAGGTTCATGTAATAACATGTTTTCCAGTATTTTGTTATGTTTATGTCACTTAGAGTAATTGACCTTTACTTAATGAACCTCTCTGTGGTGTACCTTATTGCAAAAATAATCAAGGCATATACTTTTAACACTTGGCTATAATAAACCACATAGAATTCGCTAATTCTGTGTATTTAAAATAGCCATAAAACTTTCCAATACTTCTTACTGACTGTAACTTTATGTGTAAAGGCCTTTGGTAGCAAGTCCTTCTTGACTTTTCATTCAGTTGCCATGGTAACTTTGAACTCTACCTGTGGAAAAAACACCATTTCCCCCCCACTATCAAGGTAAAAAAAGAATGTTGATTTTTTTTGAGCACAAAGGAAAAACAGCCTTACCTTTTTAAGGAAGTGATACCAGATGAGCTTGTGTATTCTATAAAGGATATTTTTAAACACTTTGGATATTTCTTTTTATTTTTTTATTTATTTAGGTAACTAAAACATGACTGAAATGGGGAAGTGACTTAATTTAATGCTTTAAGAAATTATTCCCTGGGTTAAAACTATACGTAAATATTTGTCTTATATATATTAATATCTGTACAAATAGAATTGCATTGCATTCATAAATCAAGGCTGTAAAGGCTCTGTAAATTACAAAGATTACCCTTGTAGTGTGATCCAGTTCATAATCTTGAAGTATTTAAGGAAAAAAAAAAATAATAAAATAAACCAGGTCTGTATTAGAGCTGTACTTTAATAAGCCTCTTATTTTCAAGTGAAGGACATGCTGCCTCTATCCTGGACAGATTGTCAAGAATAAGACTTGACTAGAGTAGAAACATTTAAGAAACTTTTGAATGGGGTCTTGCTGTTGGGGAAATTTTAAAAGTAATGCAGGAAACAAATATTCTTGTGACCACATTGCTTAAAAATAATACAGAAATATACATGAACTATCCATGGTCTTTAATATCTTTTCAGCTTCAAAGCTTTTAGCCCAATTTATTTACATCAACTTCAGAAAATATTGATGAAATGATTCCTTTGTAAGTTTTTTCTTTTCAGAACATAGTGTTTTATATGTGGTAGTAGTTATTAAGGCAATATGATAGTAAGCAATTACAATGTATATTCAAAAATGAGCACAGGACAATCTCTGGCTTGCTTGGCAGTATAAAGCCTGCAAGCTTGCATTAATTCCTGCTTGCCTTTATTATATTAAACTTTTTTTTAACTTTCCCTTGATGAAAGTCACATTGCTCCTAATTACAACACAGGTGCTTTTGTGATACTTTAATATTAAATACTCTGATGTAGCCAACTAAGGAAAAGTAAGACTATATATGCTACCTCAGTCTCCATTGCTTAAAAAAAAAAAGTTTCCGTAGTCAGCAAAGTTCCACTGGTCTTACCAATGTCTGACAAGTTCACCCCATCAAGGTTCTTCACTTTTTTCCTCTTCTAAACTCTTTAAAAATTGAGTTTTATTTTTGTCAATCATGTTGCTAAAGGTAAATAAGGAAGTTATTAGCTGTATGTGGGGTTAACAAAAAAGTGGGCATCTTTTCTAGATGAATGATACAAAAGATTGCTATCTGATGTGAGGGCTAGCTGGTCAGAAACACTTGTACTGTCATCAGGAAAAAGATCAAATCTCACTTTTCAGTACCTGATATTTCCTCCAGTGCTGGTCCTTAAAACCATCAAGACTTGGGAAATTTCTCCTTATTAATAATAAGCCATATTTATTTCAAGTAGGCTTTTTTTAGGGTTGGATATTCTTCTGATTCCTAATACGGTGTGCAAGGTACCCAGTCCTGTCCTGCAGTGACAAAATACGGGTTTGGGTTTTCTTCCCCCAAATGTCAACCTATAAGGACATCATCCTATAGATATATGTGTGTGTGTGTGTATATATATATATATATGTGCTTAAGATATGCACTCCTGACGTATAATAAAGATTTTTGTCTAATAAATACCAGTCTTGCTTCAAAAGTCTGGAATCTGGATTGGTGATCTTTGACCAAAGCATAAGCTTTTGTTCCTGTAGGCAACTACATTTTCCAAATTTTTCTGAGGAACTCCTCATTTACTTCAGGAAAAAGGTCCAAAATTAGGATTAGATTTTAAAAAATATTTTTAGTGCATAGCCTTTGGCTACTCTGCCTAAATATTTGTAGACAAAATACTTAGATGCAGCTAATGCCCACATCTCACTTCAGAGTAGGTTGTGTTAGCTTCTGGGTTATAATAAATCCACTGGGCCTAATGCTTGAATTAACATAATAATTAAAGTTTCAGCACATTGTTGTAGGTCACAGTAAGAAAATGTTTAATCTTTCTGCATTCATCTGTGTACATTCAAGGCATTGGGAGGTCTACAGAGACTGAATTAAATTTAAGTGTATCAGAAATGAGCAGTGTTTTAAGAAAAACATGGAAAAGATTTAGCTTTGTTGGGAGCTGTTCATAATTGCTTTTGTTTTAACAATAAAAGATACAGCACAATTAGGTCACTACTCAAGTTACAGCTCACTTAATGAGAGCTCTAGGTGTACAAGAGCCAAAATACAGAATTATCCTGCATCTGCCCACCTGGGGATTTGGGATTCGTTTGGGTTCTTAGTTCTCTGTCTATGGTCAGCTCTGACTACGGGGAAAAAAACCATCCAAAGTGCTGGACTGGAAGGAGCGAGCGTGGGACCCAGTAGGTCAAGGGAAAGTTACTCTGTTGTAGCGGGGTGGTACTTTACAAAACAGTGTTAAGAGAATGAAAGCATGCTTCTTCCAAACAAAACGCCAAACTTTAAAAATGGATGATGTTAAGAGGATGATTCAATGCCCTTGTATGAGTCTTGAGTGAAGCTGAGGAATGTTCAGAACTGTTGTCCCAGCGCTACTGGCTTGCCAGGGAAAAATATCTAGATGCTGATTACTGCATCATCAGAAATGGGTCAAGATCCAATTTCTCTTCCAATTTCTCTTCAAACCATTTTGGAAATCCAGGGTAAATTCCTGAGTCTCAATAGGATCTTTAACAGTAGTTTTTTCTTTCTTCTGAAACAGTTCATTGCTATTACAGGGGTATTTTTAGTCATTTAATGGGTCACTTACTATGATAGGCATCCACTTGACAAAAAATCCCCAACAGAAAGAGTGAAGAAAGTTCTCCGCTGTTTGCATTATAGTATTCTGAGAAGCCAGCACAGGCTGTTCAGCTTTTGTTTGTGCTTGCACAAACAGGCTCAAAAAGTGGAAGATGAGGATAGAAAACAAAAATGGGGAGCTTAAAGTTGCCTTATCAGTCTGTGCTGCTTGTCTGGCAGCACAGAGGAGTTGCTTATCAGCTCTGTGTTAGGGCAGTTGGGAAATAACAGAGTGATGTAGCAAGACAAAACGGGCTGCATGAGCTGTCCTTGGAGCCATCAAAGAGTTGTAATTTTGTGGCTAGTGTACTGGTCCCTTGTGAAATGGAAATCCTTCAACATGCGTATCATCTTCGTAGCCCTAGACTAATGTACAAACAAATGATACTTGAATAACGAAATAATCAAATTATCGTGGAGTTGAATTATGTTTTTCCTCTAAATTTCAGTTTAAGAATCTAGTGAAAATGAACACAAGTAGAAGAGAATTAGGAAAGAGTGGACAGCTAGTATGCAGATTTCTTGTTTAATGACAATTAAAAAGAATTGCAATGATGGACGTATCTTTTATTTTAAACCATTTACAACTGTACCACTGTTTCATTTGAATACTGAGGTATAATACTACCTCAGCAATAATACTGAGGGGTGGGATTCTCAAAATGAATGCTATAGGGTGAGCAATCAAAATTCTTAGTGAATCTGTAGGGAGCAGGAGCCTTGGGGAGAAATATAGATAACAATTACAGAACGACTTCCTGATTGACAGACGCAGTAATTCCCTTCCCTGGAACTTCAGAAAGGTTTAAATAATTTAATGAACATAATAACTGACCTGGTGTTTCAGTGATGAATGCTGGTGTGTTTTGTGAAGAACTCTTCAATTTTAATTAGTTTGAAGGTATCCAGAGTAGTCATCAAATGGCTTTATAAGTTAATGACAACTATAATCAAATGTCTTGTGTATTGTACATAAACAGCTTTAGTCATTTTCTCAGGGAGCTATAAAATGAGGAGAGACTTTAGAAAAGCAAAACCATATTCAGCAGCCCAAAGAAAACAGTAGCTTATAGGAGGAGGCTGAATTACTACCTTATAGAACTCATAATGCAAAAGTTTTCTGAATGTATATTGATCCTGTCACTCTGGCTACTGCACCGTGGCATTTTCCTAATGTAATAAATGTAAGACCTGACCGGCCTCTGGGGCTGTGTGTCTAAACAGCTGAGCAGTAATTACAGGGGACCCACGAGGCACGGATGGAGGGGAAAGGAGTGGAGGCGGCTAGTAAGAGTATTTGTGTTCAAATTATGATTGGCTTCAGTTATGCTATAGGAAAAAGCAAAACATTATCTTATTTCTTCTGAGGTGAAGTGGTTTATTAATAACTACGGTTTGCATAGCACTTTTCCTGCACTGTAGTTTTTTGTGTTTGAATAGTCAATCCAGTAATAGCCCTTGCTCCTGACTCCTGTGTGGTTTTCTGTGGGACCAACAGCTGTGTTCAAGCTGTGCAGGAGGAACCAGCCTGTGGCTCCTGCTGTTGTTGACAAAGGCTTTGGTCTCTTGGATTTATTTTTTTTCCCCCTTACTGGTTAGGAGATGGAGATTTGCAGAAAATAGATGCAACTTGCTGAAACATTTGGTGCAAGGATACAAACACTATTGCTTCTTCCCTTGCCCCCTCTGGCCAACAGCTTCGCGAAGCACCAGCAGCTGTAGTGAACCTTATTTTTTCTACCTTGATATGTAGAGAAACTTTAGACCCTGCATGCAGATTGGGTTATTGAAAAAGGAAGAGTAGCCAAATCTAAAAGTTATGTACTATGCCTGTCAGTAGAGTATCTCATTTTTTCTCTTTTGGTTATCCTTTGTAAGCTATGTTAAATTATTTTTTTCAGTTGGGGTTTTTATGTAAGTGTTCTTTGGTTGTTAACTTTGGTGGTGGTGGTTTTCTTCATATCCTTAGGGCATGAGGCTGTACATAATACTCAGCTCCTGTGTGGTAATAGTAAATACTGAAATATGTTTGGCAGTTTTTAGACAAGTTCTTTAACAAGTTGAATTAGTTGTTAATATCAAATGTTTCTATGATGTCATTATTTCTAATAACGCCCCTCTTTCTATCTATGTCTTTTTTTTTCTTTTTTTGTGACCTAAGAAATGACATCTTAAGTTTTATCTTAGATGAGTATAGTGATGCAAATATGTTGGATTACCTATGACACTATAAGTATCTCGCCTTCTATAGGCATATATATTGCATAAAGAACAGGATAAAGTATCAGTGGTGTAAATGTGCCATCTTCAATGGAACTTACCAGCACCAGCAGATAACTTGCCTCAGACATGACAGCAAATCTTTCCTCTAAAATGTCAATACAGCACTAGAGGTCCAATTATTTTTATACTCTGCTAATCTTCTTTTGCTTTTACGGTGTTATTGCAGGCTTCTATAAAAAGACTGTTGGTAATCTCAGTAGGGAGGCCTCCTTATCAAACAGTTTCAAGGACTTATGACTTCTGAAAAAATAAAGATCGGTAGGTAATACTGAATTTATGGAAAAAGAGCTAGCCAGTCTTCAAAAAATGAAATGCATAACATATATAATACTGATTTTTATTTTTTTTTTCTTTTGCAGAAGTTTTCTGGGATTTTCTCAATGTGTTAATGAGACTTTGTGTTAGTTAGGGCTCTTACATTTTTACAATATGTGCCTAGAAGGATATTTTAAAGGATAAATTTGGATGTACCCATCTTTTATATATGCATAGCCAAAAATAAATCGGTGCACAGTGGTAACTACAATTTCTAAAATATGGCCACTTAAAAAAAAAAAAAAAAAAAAAAAAAGCCAAACTGGCATAAGAGTAGGTCTTGAAAGCCTCATTTTGATATACCTTACTGGTAATCTGTTAGAAAATAATGGAACTCTGTTGAAGAGTGAATCTTGTCAAGTCCTGGCATGTATTGTAAAGAAGAGGAAGTGACAGAAAAAATGGTCTTCTGTTTAATATAGAAAAACTTACAGCTGTTACTTGAAACTTATTAATCCATCAAGTTTCTTTAAATTGTCTCCTCCTTTATCACTTTATGGGGGTAAGCTTTAGGCAATTTAAGCTTTCCCACTAAAACCTTAGTGGGAAAAGGTCATTTCAGTAACACTTGTTTCCTAAAAAAATCAGTTTGCTATGTAGTTGCTGCTTCTCTTTTATAATTTAATGTAAATTACATTGATAGCTTTCTGTGTCCGTTAGCAAAAACTATTCCTTACATACTTTTGTAACTGCAGTCAGCTAAATGTGGATTTTTGAGGCTACTACATGTAAAATGACCGTTCTGAGTATCTCTGGTTGTTATTTACACAAGACCCTGGTGTTACAGTCCCCAAACTTAGGCCCTTGCTTACATCTAAAGAGCTCTTTACCAAATAATTGCTGTGTTCAAAAATATCATGACCTAGATTTTGATTGAGGGTAGGGAGGGGAAAGATTATTTAAAAAAAAGTTGTATCCTGTCAAACTATTACAAAAATAATTGTGCTTTGATTTTTTTGTTTATTGGCTTGGAAAGTGAGTGTTAATTTAACGTAACACCAACATGCTTATCAGTCCTCCAGCAAGCAGTAATATTAGAATAGCTCCTAAATCCATCGAAACCAGTCCTAGCATGCCAGCCAGCAAAAAAAATAGTAATAATAAAAGAGCTGTAATACATCAGTATTTAACATAGTCTGTCAGACTTCTGTAGATTTCATCAGGGTTTAGTGTTTTGTTCCCAGGATAAAATGTGTTACGCTGCTTTGAATTTAGTTGGCCTTTTACCCATATCCTTAACATGTCCCCACTTCTGTTTTTGGTTTTTTTTCTGGCTGGCTGGTGCACACAGAGTGGAAATAGAGCTTTGGTATTAAGGTCTATTCCCATCTTCAGATGTGACTGGGTGTTGCCAGTGGCTGCTGGTTTGTGAGGACACCCAGCAGCACATGGCTTAGCCTCCCCTTGCTCCTCAGCAGGAGCTGCAGTGCGATAAGAATGGTCTCTGAAGAAGAAAATCTAAGAGGGAAGAGGGGATGAAACAACAGAAAAGAAAGTTTTAAGGAATAGGTCAAACTGTTTCTAGGAAGGTGTATCACAGCCTATAAGAGATTATGTTATAAGAGCAGTATCGCAGCCACCAAGGTTTTATGTATATTGGGAAGCCATCTTAGTGTTTTACATGGATTTTTGAATTAAAAAATTCATGATTATGTACAAGTGCTCTGGATTTGCCCTTGAATGTTTCTTGCAGTACATATGCAGGTGGTTGCAGTTCTGTGTAAATAGCTATGGGTGGTTTTCTCTGTAAAATAAAGACTATGTAGCTTCTTTATGGCTGTGACCTTGACAGGAGTCACTATTGTTATACTAATATTTTATTTGCCTCTATTCTAAAATACACTCCTTGTATCTTTTTTTTTTTAACATCTACATAGTTGATTCTTCTTTCCAGAGCAAATCAAAGAAGTGTCTGTGCCACACTCATCACTTAAATGTTTGTGTGTCGTCCTTAGTTTTGTCTGCCAACTACATTCATAAAGGGAATTTGAAACCAATTTTCATTTCTCAGTGTAGCGATAAGTCAATTTAACATTTGGGGGAAGGTAATCTGAATTGTTACTTCAGTTTATTAGATATTAGGATTCATTACCAATTGTTAAAACCAAACCAATTAAAAATAGCAATGTTCTCCTACCTTTGCTTTCCTTCAGAAGAAAAAACTGTTTCTTAATTTCTTAGAAATTATTTATAGCTTTTACTTTAGTTTTTAATATTGAAAAAAGGGGAAAACAAAATAGTGTTCTCTTTCATAACCCAGAAATTATTCCAAGATTTGGTGTCCAACCTAAATCCATTGTCAATTGCTTTAGATTAATGTGCTTTTTTAACTTGCAAAAACTTTGTAGATATAAAAGATGCTACTGCATACCGTTAATAAAGATCTCATTGCTTTAGGTTAAATAGTTGTCTTACATAGCCTGGCATTAAGAGAAGGAGCATATAGGAATAATTTTGGGTCCATGCTAAATGATTCATTGGGCAGGATATATAAAAAAATCACTAAGTACTTACAGGTGAAGTCAGTATATGTGGAAAGAGAAAAGGGCAGAGCCTTCTGATCCTGTAGCTCGTTTGGACGCTTGTGATCTAGTTTCTGATGCTGGCTGAAGGCAACTCTGAGAACAAGGGGCCAAAAGAAATACCAAATACACCAGAAAGAAGGCCTATTGCTCCTGTTACTGCTTCTCATAGGAGGCCTTATTTAAGAAAAAAATACAGTTTTGGCTCAATTATTAGCCATGTGACAGTGAATTAAGATGATATAGCTCAAATAGTATTTTTAGCTAATGGTCTGTCTGCCTTTGGAAAGTTTTGAGTTTCTTATATATCCAGACCTTAATCCAAAACCAGGACATCTGTAAAAATTTCTTTTAATGTTTATAGCTCAGATTGTAGTTCCTTTGATTTTATTTAAAGATAAAAGATTGTAATATTTAAATATAAAAGATCGTAATGGGATATTAGGAATTGCTTGTTTAGATCAAAAATTTCTAGCAGGTACCAACAGACCATAGGCACATCTCTGTTCGTTTTTTTCAACAGCAGATTGCTTTGGGTAAGACTTCAGCTTTTCAGGTCTCCTTTGCTGCTGTAGGATTCTTTCATAGAATATATTCCTCATATACCCAGTAATTTGAAAACATGTTTCTTTGTTTTAAATGTAAGAGGAACTCCTTTTATTAGATGATAGTATCCTCAACAGGCTGGGAGATGCGGTAAAAAAAAATTGTTTTCATATTTAATTTCTCATGTTTATAGAAAGACGTAAGAATTGTAAATAGCTTCTTCCAAACATGTTTTGAAGACTAACATGAGATCCAATAGACTTCTTTCCCCAACGTTTATATGTAGACATTCCATCAATGACGTAATCTCAGGCACAGACTGAAAAAATGTGACAGTTGTGTATAATCAGAAAGTTTGGTTTGGTTTCCCTTTTTCAGATCCTTGCTGTGGCTTAAATTGCTGAGACAAATGCTTCGTGTTCCTGTAGTACCTCTCTGACACTAGTGCAAAACTGGCTTTAAACAAATGGCTCCTTATGCACGTAACACCATTGCAGTGGTATTCCCTCCGTATCTCTGGAAAACTTACTGTTATGCAGGGCTTCTTTTAACAGGAGTTAATTAAGACCAGAAAATTGCTTATTGTTTTTCATTGCATCCAAACCCCAGGACATACTGCACTAATCCTGTAGCGCCATGTAGTGCTGTAAGAGAGGTGTTCAGCTGATGTTTCAGAAGTTTATGAGCATTGGACATGTTCATTATCAGATCATCTCACTAGTTAACTCTCTCTCTATATTATGATAAATTCATGTAATGTGTTAATTTGGGACTCTTTTCTTCCTTATTGTCTCATTTGAAATAAAATACCAACAAAGTAGTCTTAAGTGTTTCTTCCTCTCCCAAGCCCTATTTTTACTTACAGTAATGCAAAAATAAATGCAAGTCTTCTGGAAAACCCTCAGCAAGGAGTAAGGCAGTGCTGCTTTGTCCAAAAAGCAGAAAAGAAACTGGATTTTCATCCAGGACACAGCTTGTTATCAGATTTCTCAATCAAAAAAAAACCAACACCATTTAGTTTTGTGCAGCATTCCTCCCCTTTAACACGCCGGCAGAAGCGCGGCAGGCAGGGATGGGGAGAAAGGACTTCACCTTTCCTGTGCCATCACTCAAACTGGATTCAGTTTAAAACTTGCATTTGCAGAAGTTAGAAGTCAAACACGTTATTTTTACAATTGTAATGTCAGGTTTTCTACCAACTGCTTTCTCTAAGCAACCTGGTATTGAAAGACTCTGTGCTTCCAGTCCTTTGAAAGCTGAAAATCTGTATTTTGCGGTTTTACTGCAAAGTCAGTGGGAGCCTGGAGAGCTGGAAAAGGCCTTTGGTAGGTTGTTTGGCACAGTTTTTACCTTGGCGAGGAAACTTGGAGCCTGTATTTATTTGTTGGTGTAGACCTAGCCTGGTTTCCCAACATCTGGCCAAAATCCCTAACTGAGTTTTAAGACAACAGTAATGTTGAGCAAAACTAGTTTCTTCTTCTGTGGATGGTAGAATGTTATGGATATTTGGCATTTTGCAGTTTATTCTTAATTTAACAAGAATGCCTTTAAAATATATCAAACATTGGTGTTTTGAGTAATTATATGAAAGTTAATATAACTGTGGTGTACACCGCAGGACTTTTTAATCTACTTTTTATTGGTATGACTGTTCATAGGGAAAAGATCCACTTATTTTCACTTTCTGGCAGTTCAGTATTTAATGTACACTAAGATGGCATAGTTCCTAAAAACTTCTGCTTACTTTACTCTCCCTCCCCAGTTGCAAATTTGCTTCTGAAGTGCATATTCTGTGTGATTAAATAAAAAGAAGTGAAAATTAGTGAGGAAATTGCATGGTCTAGTCTTTTTAGAAATGAATTAAAATTGCTGTTTAGCAAAATGGAGTAATTTATCACTTATCTAGTGCTTCCTGTAAGTCATTTATCATGAGTGGCAACTATCATCGTTTTATTTTAATCTGAGGTGGTGGGGAGGGATCAGAGGCTTACATTGCACAAGTTCATACTACTTGTAATTGGGAACTGATTTAATGGTATTTTGTCAAATAAAACAAGAATTTCTTCTCTGCCTACTGCAACATATTATCGTCCATGGCTTTGTATAACTTATGCTGTTAAATTCTTGTCAGACAGAATTTTACTTTGCACTTAAATGTATACTAGCTTTACTTTTGTATTGGATACAAATGGTGCAGACTTTGGTGCTCAGGATTTCAGGTATAGCGTCTTTTTGAGATAAAACATGTTCTGATATAAACAGAGACCATGGTAGCCCAAGTTAGTTAGTTAGAACTGACTAAAGTCCTACTTTGCTTGTCATCTGAGTGCTGCATTTCTCCTGGAGAAGGGCTTGAGATGATTCACCAGCTCCCTGGATCTTTGGAATGAATAGATACTTGTACAGCATCTTTCTGCAAAAGGGTCATTTAAAATAATAATAAGCAACCCTTGAGACATGATTCCTGGCTCCTTCAGAATAAGTTGGTTTTGTTCTCGTGTTAGGCTAGCCATGATTATCTCATAATGGACTTATTCCCTAATAAAGGAGGAAGGAAAGCAGTGTAATGTGACTACTGAAATTGAAATTTATCTCAGAATGCTTTCTGGAGCTGGTAACTGCTGTTTTTGTAATACTGCATCTTCATCTTTCTGCAACAATAGCAGCTCTTTTCAGACTAAAAGTTCCCATTCACACCGTAGTTGTTTGCTTTTAACAGCCTGCGAGTGTGACTTTATTTGCTGATTTATGTGTAATAAAGACTTATCTTGTTTCTTACTCAGTTTGCTTAAATATTACAACAATGGATTGTGCAATGCATTTCTGGGTATGCTGACAAATAACGTGCTCAGGAACAGCAATTTCTATTCCTTCTAGAGAATATATTCAAGCGTGCTGTGTCCTTTTCCAGTGTATGCCATGTTAATAGAGAAAGGGAGCCAGGGATTTGTATTTACATGACATGGAAAAGCAGGGGGGAAGAAACAGGTGGATGTTTCCTAGCTGTGGATTTGGGATCATGAACCTTATTTTCTCACCAAATTGTTACCTTGGAATTTTCTGTGAAGAATTGTTTAAAGGGCAAGAAGAATAATTGCTGGAAAGCAACAAAAGAATGTGAGAAAAGCAGGGAAGAATGAGATTTCTCTATGGGGAAAAAAAAAAAAAAAGGAACAGAAAACTGATGGTACATAGCAACAATAGTACTTCTAAAAATGAGTCCAACACTAACTAATAAAGTAGACTATCTGTACTCCCTTTGACCCTTTGAATTAATAATTTCATAGGTTTTATCATAATTTCATTGGTTTTGTTGATTTTATACTTAAATTATAGGGTTTTTTTTTAAGCAGATGGTAATAATTTGGGGTTTTTTTTTCAGTGCCTGCATGTTTAGTTTATGCATGCAGTTCAGTAAGCCTGTTTTATGTAATCGAGAAACAATTTAAGGTCAAATTCAGGTATGAAATCTGTTGGAGTACTTTATACTCTTTATAGTTTTTCATCTGAAGATCCAGTGAGCGCCTTAGCAGCAGAAGGGTGCAGGCTGGCCTGTAAGACAGCAGTCTACCGAGGTGCTGCCATCCTGAGATGGTTCTAGGCTGAACGATCCACACCTGTGCGGGGAGCGTTCCCCTTGTATGTGATGGCAACCCATTAGTTCGCTACTACTGCAAAGTTTCCGAGTCTTGATGTTCACTACAGAAGTATTGGTTGAGGCTGTCTCGTTTTACTGTGTCAGTCATTCTTGCCAAGGGCTTTGCCTCCGTGCTGCTTTGGTGTCATTTTCCCAGGTTGCATTACTTTCTGAAAGACTTTAAGAAGATGGTGTAATGGATAAACATTTGAATTTTAAATTACCATGAAATGGAGCACTAAGCAGTACCTTTGGGAACATACTAGACTCTAGTTTGGCATAATTTATTTATTCAGTCCATACTTGATGTTTTGAAGATTGTATAGAAGGAGCTTGGCTCTTAGAGGTTATCTGGTATCACCTTATCGTCTCTTTGAAAATAATTATTTTGGTAGGTAGGCAGATAAATTGACAGCGCTCTACTACATTTTTTTTGTATAATAAGGGATTGGTTTGCCACATGACATGGGTCCTTGGAATTCAGTTAATAAACTCACTTTAAGACTTCTGGTTTCTTCTGTGAAGGAACATGGCAGCTGTCAATAAATAACTGACAATCAAAAAAACTTTCTCTGGACAGTTTTATTTCTCTGCTCTATGGTCTCATTACTCTTGCTACCTAGTAAGACCAGAGCACCCAGTCATGTCTGTGTGATTTATATCAGGCATGGACACACGATCAAATTATTGTGGAATCCGCCAGACCCATTTTACGATTTCATAGTGGCAGGCAGGAGGCTGGACATGGTTGCTGTAAAGCTGAACATTGTGCTTCTGTAGGACTGCAAGGTCTGCTAAGGCCTGTGGAAGTGTTTCTCCTGGACGTTTGATCAGACTCCAAGGACTTAAATGAACCTCCAAAGATGTCACCGTTAAACCTGTTGTTGACTTCAGTGGGGAACAGGTCAGGTTCAAAGCAGGAAAATGGGAAAGCATTCTGTGCGCTAGCAGGTGCTTTAATGAAACGTGCTTCTTGTCTGAGTCTTTCCTGTGACAAGTAGATCGCGTCTTTCTGTATTCATGCATACCTTGTTATTCAGGATTGTAACTGCAGTAATATACAGTAATATACAGTACACAAAATTCAGAATAGAAACATGTTAAATGCAGTTCTTGGTGTTCATATTATCTTGTGCTTTTCTATGCAGGTAATTACATTTTAGTCATTAAATGAAGTGCAACACTTCATACTGACTAGAATGCCATGCAATTTAATGGCTTCTCTAAATGTCATTAAGTGATAATTTGAAAAAATAAACAAACAGCAATATACACAACTAGTTATTAATAAAGCTTGTTCTTAATTCACTTTTAAAATCAACCAAAGTTGTGGTATGAAATGCGGCTATAGATTGTACCTGCTTTTTTATATAAAACATTTGGGTTTTTATGTAATTTTTGTCAATCTGTCTTTTGAAAACATATACTTTTTTATCAAGTATAAAATAGCAATCTGCTTGATAGTAGAGAGCTGATATGGGGCTGGTTACCAGTATTGCTTTGTGACTTTTCTGTCCTGTGTCTAACTGCCAAACATTTTGACTTGGATGTAGTTTCTGCTGTATGTCTGCTAGCGATGTCTCAGTTTTTCGGGGACCAAACGCAATAAAGTTCTGTAACCCAATTTCCTATTCTTTGTATTTCTGCACCTTTGCTAGCCTACGCTGACGCCACACAGTGGCAGAGCGGTGGCTGCTTTGCCTTCTGTCCTCCCATTGCATGGCTGGGGATGGCAGGGCAGCATTGCAGCTGCAGGGTCTAATCCCCTTCCAAATGTCGAAGTCATATTGAGGGCAAAGATCTGAGATTGCATCCAAGTGATCGTGAGAGGGAGTTTTAATTTTTTGCGAGGAATGCATTACTGCAGGGACTGGAGAAATGTGGAGGCAGTTTGTTGGTTCCTCCCATCCCTTCAGTTCACTTCTGTATTATGTGTGGTTTGGGCAAACTAGAACATTTTCATAGTAGATATTATCTGAATTCATGTAAAGGATGTCTCATCAAATTGTAAGGAAATACTTATGTTTTCTTGAGCTACTTCCTGTGAAGAGATACTATGCATTTAATCTCTCTTCAATCATATGAAACTGGTAGTCTTCAGGATTCATTCTTCTGTAATGCCAAGAAGTATATTTTTGGTTGTCAGATGCCTGTGGAAAAGTATTGTAGCTGTTAGCAGGCAGCACCTACTGGAAAATGAGATGACTCTAGCTGAGTATGCAGCTGCCTCATTAGTTGCTCAGTCAAGCCTTGTGACCTTTTGTCTGACAGACTTTATTTTTTTTCCCTAGCAGTGAAGCTCATCAAACTAAAAGTCAAAGTTCTTTTAACTATTGACACCAGAAGTGAATTTCCTAATATCAGAATGTTGCTGAATCACATCAGTGTTTTCAACCTTAGCATCCAAAAAGCTGTTTACATCGGAAATCTCAATTTAATTGGGTTTTACTGAAAATGTAGGTACTACTGAAGTACAGAGAAAAAGCTGTTTGCTGCTGTACCTACAGCTGGAGCTTGCCTGGAGGAGTTCTTGGTAAAGTTTATTTTCTCTTTGTAAATGAAATTTTGAGATTGCCAGAATCATAAGACGTGACATCTGAGCTCGTGGCCATTCTTGTGCTCCTTTGTGCCTTGGCCTTCCAGCAGCCTTTTACTGGCCCATAATCATTAAAACCTTAAATGACAAAGGAAACGGATAAAATGGAGCCGATGCAGATCGGGAATGGTGCTGTTCAATCAGAGTGCCCACAGTTGCACAACTGGAAGGTGATGTCTTCAATATCCCAGAAAGGAGGGTTAATCTCCTGAGTCTGCAACCCACGGGAACGCTGTTTGGTCAGAACCTCTCCCAGTTACCTGACGTATGGATAGGTCCTACCAGATAAATGTTGGTGTTGTGAGGCACTAGCATCCTACCCTGACACGGTCCTGGCAGGAGGTCTGTACCATAGTATTGCAATGAATTCTGAAAGACGTGAAACTCAACCCTACAATGTAAAAGTAGCAAATAATGGACGTTCTTGGTTTGGCAAGTGAACAAAAATGGTAATTTGGCATTCAAAGTACGCATGTTAAAAAGTATGCATGTGAAGTTTTATCCATAGCATTCAGGTTTTTCAACCAAAATATTTTTTCTGAAGTAAAATGTTATGCTTTGTTTTGGCTTTTTTTTTCCCCTCCAGTTTGAAGTTAATTTTAAAATGAATGCTAGTTTGATAGGAATCTAAATAATTTGTTTAAAAATTGAAAGTTTAATTGAATGTTTCAAATGTTTTAGCCTTGATTGAGTGATAGACACAGAAATGTTAGTGTTTACGTGAGGAATGTGTGATGGGGTGGTGGGGGCTGCAGGGCGGCTTCTGTAAGGAGAAGCTGGGGCTACCTGCCACGGCCAGCTCCAGCCGACCCACTGCAGGGCACAGGTGAACCCCTGGGCCACCAGTGGGGCATCTTTGGGACAGTGTGTGTAAGAAAGGGTAAAACGCTGTTAGGAAGTGAGGGGAAAAAAGTGTGAGAAACAGCCCTGTGAGCGCCGAGGTGATGCAGGCACCAGAGCAGATTCCTCTGCAACCTGTGGAGAGGAGACCACGGCGGAGCAGGTATCCACACGGCAGCCCACGGGGGACCCCACACTGGAGGGGGTGGACATTCCCTGAAGGATCTGTGGGCTGTGGAGAGCCCATGCAGGAGCAGGCTCAGCCTGAAGGACTGCAGCCATGGCAGGACCCATGCTGAGCACAGGAGCCTGTGATTCCTCCTGCGCAGTGGAGGCAGCCCCTGTCCCCCTTTGCTGCGCCTGGTGGGGAGAGGTAGAAGAGTTGGAAACGAAAGAGCAACAGGAGTGAAGTTGAAGTTAACAAAAAGGGGTGGGAAGGTATTCTCAGTTTGGTTTCTCACTATCCAAAGCTATACTAATTGCAATTAATTTTTCCCAATTTGACTCCATTTTCCCTGTGATGGTAGCTGGTGATTTCCCTGCCTGTACCTTGATCTGTGAGCTTTTCCCACCTTATTGTGCCTCCTTGCCCTGTTGAGGAAGGGGAGTGAGGGGGTGGCTGGGTGGGCAGGTGGCAGCTGGCCAAGGCCAACCCAACACAAACCTAAAGGCTTTTTCAAACCGGTGTGAATTGTGGCTCTGTTTACGGGCCAAGGTCATAGTTTTGCTTTAATGAATGTTCCTGCTTGCTGCTTCAGGTCGGTCTTTAGGAATAGCTTTAAAAAGTACGTGCCTGGCGTGCATTTACAGCCCCGTGCACTTCCACGTCCGTGTGAATGATCTGGCTTTATAGAAGTAGTTTGTAGTGGGTAATATGTATTCATAAATATTTTCCATGTTGATTCATTTATGTCCTTCAGCTTTCCGTGTTATAGTCATTAAATGCATGGGACAAAACTACATACACTAAGTTGCTGTATTTAAGTTTTATCTGTCTCTTGTAGGTATCCATGCTGGTTTAGTATGTCTGCAGTAAGCATCCGTACCAAATAAATTTACTCTTGAGTGTTTTATGCTTTTATTAAATATTCATGAAATGAGATGCATGGTATTCATGCAGTCTGATGTTTAGTGCATTCAAACCCCAGAAAATGTATTGTTTGTAAATTTTTTATACAGAATGAACCAAGGTTTTTCGCCTTTACTGAAACATGGCAGGCTCCTGGACACGTTGCTGTCAGTGTAGTGTTGTTCTGCATGCAGGACTGATGGGGAAGGGTTAAGATCTGGATGGGTACAGCAATTCCTGTGTGTCCTTACTGCAAGATGCAGTGTCTCCTGACATACTGTTCCTGATAGACTAGGAAGGTTATAAGCAGGATAAATAGGTGTTTTCTTGCTTCTCTATTGGTAATGTCAAAGGTAAAAAATAAAGGCTTGTGGACGGATTGAATAGGCTAATTTTTGGCCTCAGTCATGCATCTGGAACCCAGCTTATCTCAGTCAGGTTTAACAAAAGGTAACATTTGTCTTAAGCGTCAAACATTTATGCTGGGTAAAAGTGATCTGCTGATAAAATACCAGATTTTAATATTTTAACTGCTTTTGTCTCGATAGTCAGAACACCTCTAAATGTAATTTTTGTCCAGAATGGAATTTCATGTTAAGAAAAAAAAAATAAAATAAACAAAACACTCAAGAGTTGTTCTCCTGCACCTGGGAGGCAGCAGTTATGTTGGAGATTTTCTCACCATGCAACCACTTGTACTCCTAATCCTGACTATCTGTTTGTGAGTCCCTCCCTAGAAAGGTGATGGGGGTTGTCCATGGCGGTACCAGCTGTCTAGATATTACAGCCCTACAGAATTCTGGTGATGATGTAGCCACCTCATGGTGATGCCTAGCTCCTCCTGTATGTTTATTGTGTGTGATGAACGGCCACTACAGCAAGCAGTCTGTGTGCTCTGTGTGATCAGCTGCTTATTGTAATGGAGGAACATTGCTTAACTGGAAGCTGGAGACTGGGGATTTTTGTTTAGTTTTGTGTTTCATGAGAGATGTTATCAACAGATAGCAGGGAAAAGCATCCTCAAGGGTGCTCAGAGAGGTGATGGATTTTTTTCTTTCTTGTTTTAAAGCGTGTATTTAAACAGTCACTTTAGTCTTTTTACATTAGCCTAGTATGATTTGTCTGCTGCCACAAAAACATTATAATGCAAATAATTTTGCATCGAATCTGCAAGAAGGCGGATAAAAATAAATATAGACCAATCATTTTTAGTATTTTTATTAGGAAGCAAAGTTAAGCCAGAATGCGATTGCTGTCTGGAGTTCTATCTGAAGTTATTACGTGACGCTAGCTAAATAGAAGCACTGCAAGCACCTAGAATGTATAGTCTGCTGCAGGGGGTCGTAAGCGGATGGCACTGAATGACAGAAGACATATATGTCCAGGGACTTTTCAAAAACCTGTGGTTTCACACCTGCTTTTTGCGTGCTCTGTCACTCACTGGTTCCTTTAAATCCACACTGTAGTTCTTTCCCTTGTCTATATATTTATACATATGTTTGGGTTTTGTTCTGATGGCATCGTAGACTGATGTATGCAGCTGTCTTCTGGAGACAGAATTTATTCTCAAGAATGATGACATTGGTCATCCTCAGGTTTTCATACCTTCATCCTTACACTGCATGAACCCCTACAGGTTTCCATTGAATTTTTTTCCAACTTATTAGCTAAACGACTAAATCTTGACTTCATATAGCTTTAAATCCTGTACGCCTGTAGTGTAGGGATAGCGTATGTGTTCATCTGTAGGACTTAAGTGGAAAACATAATCTCCATATGTACTTGCTTTTCTGATTAGATGGAAAGCTTAGCTTCTGCTATTTGTGTTTCTTAGTCACCTTCAGGATAAACTAAGAAAAATAACCCGTGTGGCACATACTAGTTGGTAAAAGTACATCCCAGAAAAAAATAATAAAATAATTGTTTACTGATGCACGTGAACTTGCTCTCCAGCATGGTGCTGCGTGCAGCTTTGAGGTAGATTCTTAAATGAGTGGTTTGTAGCTTTGGTTTATTCAAGACCTTAGGCCAGAGCACTTTGTGATATCTAGATTATTGCTTCTTTTTGAGGTGCTGTGACTTTAGTGTGAGTTGGGAAGGAAAAGATCTGGATTTTGACTGGAATATTGCTTTGGTTTTGCATTCAGCTAAATGTTATGTACTTAGATGTGTTCCAGATCAGATTGCTTAAATAACATTAAAAGGATGGCTGATGCAGTGTATTTCCTGAGTTTAATCATAGCCATGAACATTCTGTAAGAAAATAGTTTTAAGTGTGTTCACAGTAAATCTTAGTTATCTTTTTACTTCGTGGATTTTAAGTGTTTTAAATTAATTACTTTTTGATACAGGGCTTGCAAGTAACACTGTTAAAATAATTCTTGCAAGTTACTTCAGTTATGCGCCAGTGATTTATTTGTTTGTTTCCTCTTCTTTTGTTTGTC